>NW_018397258.1:2669017-2741769 GCF_002168275.2 Theobroma umbraticum
ACCTGCCTTTGCACTCCTGCAATATCCACAAAACACACCAGGCTAGTAAGATGAGCTTATGTTTTATCAAGGCTTAATTCTAAAAATAGCCAAGTTATCCTTACAGATGGATATCAGCAACATTTATGAAATAATGAGATCCTTCCCCTTCTCTGCTAATGACACCAATGTCGATTCGTGATCTCACCCCTACGATACAGCAGCATCAGCAAATCCTAAGAAAATAAAAGCTTCTCGAGTTTGTATTTCCTAAAAATTAACATCAGGAAGAAAAGGATCCAGAAAGGGCATGTAAAATACCTCTAGCAATGCGTTCTACGGCTTCATGGGGATCATTTTTCCTGAGAAAGTAAAGCAAGTACTTGAGATAAAACAATCATATCATAAGCTTAAAGCAAATAAATCCAGACTGGATCAGCTCAAACTAACCAGCCAAATGTACGGGCAAAATCTGACCCAGTCCCCAGGGGAATGAGCTGCAAGAAGGGACAATACTGTTATGCCTTTCTCGAAGAAATGCAAGAAAAGCAATCCAAAATGATGCTTGCAACCGATGAATGAAAATTGCAAGTGATAATAAAAGAGCAAAAAATACATAAATTCAAGATTATCATTTATCAGAGCCTAACGAAAATACTTACAAAAAGAAAGAGGATTCAAAAAAAGAGCTTATGGTAATTCTTACACCAAGTGCAGTTGAATGAACAGCCTCTGTATTCTGATTAGCAACAGGTTTCCCATCCCAAAAGAACCCATTAACAACCTGCTTCTCAGAAGCCAAAAAGATTGATTACTTTCTCACTTGCTCTTTTAACATAAGCATGAAACAGAAAAAAAAAAAACACAAGATACTACAAGATTAACAGCGCTATATCAGAATCATATTTGATTATATATACTAAAATGAAAAGAACTGCACCTCATGAAGAGTTCCATCACCTCCAACTGCAATCACAGCATCTGCACCCTCACTTATAGCCTGTAAACCATTATCCATTAACTTACACAACAAAGATAGTGGCCCCTAACTCAAACTCCTCAATAGCCAACGTAAACCAAGTTCAATCACAATTGAAAATGTAATAAAAAAAAAACCTTAATTCCTACCTCCCTAGTTATGTCAATTGCATGTGAAGGACCCGAAGTCAAAGATTCACATATCTGCCACAACATAGAAAAACATTCTCATTACTTTCACATGATAAACAACCTGGTTAATGCATATTTTATTTCCAGAGATTTGTTATAGATGCTGGAAATTTCACAGAAAAAGAAAAGAAAAAACAGTGAAAAAAATTAAATTGAACTCTTAATTGAGTGCTAAAAGACATTAAAAAATAAACATAAATGAATACCAAATGGCATCTAAGAAAAATAGACTGATCCAATGAATTGAGCAATGGAATGTACCCAAATTAATCGGAAAAAACACTCACGTTACAATCACTACCGAGACGAGATTGGAGATAAGGAAGCAGTTTCTTCCACTCTTTGCCCGTTCTCCCATTAGCACCTGCTCCAATTCATCATTCAAACAAGCGTGAGAATTCTGGAGCGAAAACATTTTCTCAGCAAACAAACAAAAGCTCAAAAGAAAGAGAAAAGAGAAGAACAAAAGAAAAAAAAAAAAACCTCGAGGATTGACGACGAAGACGAGATCACGACCGCGAAAAGGAGAAGAGGAGTCACCACGGAAGACGGAACGGTCAGAGGAGAGATCAGGAGCCATGGAATGCTCGGCTCGCAACACCGAAGGTTTCGCCATCGAAAAGCGTGCCCCAACCGAGGCCACTAAGTGATAATAATGGCAAACCATTTTCGTTTCATAGGCTCTTTTAATCGTTTGTTTCTCTCTTTTAAGCAGCGAATCCCGTCCTTTTGTTCGAGCGTCCCCAAGACAGATTTCAAATCAGCTGTCTCTTTTGTATCCTAACTTTGATTTAGTTGATTACAATTACGAGAGACGACGGAGGAACCTAAGGACTGTGGGCCCTCGTCCCTTGAGCACCGCTTGTCCTTCGTACTTCCTAGCTTTTGACTACCAAAATTTTCATTTCGATTTGCTTCAATACAAAAAAAGATTGACATTTTGTAATCCAAGTTATACACGTACAATTAAGTACAATTAATGGGTGAATTGGGTCAAGTTTATTGGAGTTAAAACAATTCAAGCTAAAATTAATTGAAATTGGTCGTGAGTACGTACTTGTTTACTTTGATGTTTGCATGCTTGTTATGTATATATATGAAAAACAAAATCTTGACTACGTTTATGAGTTGCTTCAGTCCAAGAATCAAACTAAGCAATTCGTAGATAAACTTGATTCAATTTACACTATACCCCAAGCCAAGGAAACAAGGCTGAGCAACCTGAACGGAAACTGGCCCTGAAAATGACCAAATGTAGCTATGGGAATTGGGAACAAGAAAGTTGAGAAATAAAGAAGCGGATTGATTTTCCTTGACATTGGATTCAGAGGTTACAAATGCAGAATTGAATCGCGATTGAAACTGATGCATTTGACATCATTCTCTAGGGCATATGTTCCGAAAATGGTGTAATTATACAACAAAATGGTACAGAGATCCTTTGCCCTTTAGCAGCGAAAATGCTCTCATCTCCGGCCCCTGCCACCCTTTTTCTCAAAGTGGTGAGCCTTCAGCTTCTTCTTGCGTGGTTGGACTGAAGGACCACCACCTTCTCTGAAAGGCATGCCCATGAGGGCCAATAGCTTCTGGCCTTCCCTGTCAGACTTGGCTGTTGTTGTGATGCAAACATCCATTCCTCTGGGTTTACCAAGTGCATCAAACCTGATCTCAGGGAACACGCTCTGTTCACGAATTCCAATACTGTAATTTCCATGTCCATCAAAACTATTAGGATTTAAGCCTTGGAAATCCCTGGTCCTAGGAAGCCCCAAGTTAATGAGCCGATCTAGGAATGAATACATAACCTGTCAAATTAATCACCAACAATACAGCAAAAGATATCAGTATTCAAATGTGCACAAAAATTATTACTACTTCTGATTAACAAGATGGCCATGCAACAATGAGAACTACACATGCACAAACAAGTTTGAGAGCCTGATATAATCGTACGATGGCTAGCAATTCACACAAACATATAAATAAATCAAAGACTTTAACCTGCATATACAGGAAAGTTAATCCAAGGAGCATAGCACAGTTATCATTTCCTTAGTTCGTTTTTTCTCCCTCCTATGATTCATCTGCTGAAGTCTAATGTAAATGATCATAGTCATGATATCCACAATTTATCATCTAAAGAATTCATAATATCTTCCAAGCCATTCATTACCAGTGTTTAAGCGAACTTAAGCAAATGGAAATATAAAATCTTAGGTTGACTGTAAAAGAAGTGCATTTTGCTCTTCCCTGATATATTCTGCAATTACCATAATCAGTGCAGTACTGCTATTAGCCAATTGCAAACCACAATTGCTTACTAAGAATACCGCTTGCATCTCCAAAACCACAGAGGCAATGCTAGACTGCTAATGTGGGGACTGGGGATTACCTCACAACCAACGCAATCTTCAACACCTAAACTGGAACTAAATTACATAACTCCTACTGGGTATCGCTTAAAATAATTTGTGTTTAGACCATAACATATCCGGAAAATAAAATCAAGGACACATTCTAATTGCAGAACATATAAATTGATATTTGATATTGGGAATAAAGCAAGCTTACATTTCCCCTAAGCGTGACAGCAATTCCAAGCGGCTGACCTTCCCGAATCTTGAAAGTAGCAATAGAATTCCTAGCTCGCAGTCTTCACAGGTCTTTGCCCCGTAATCATTGCCATCTCATTCATTGCGGCTTCCAAACCTTTCGCATTCTGGGCAGCATCTCCAATCCCACAATTCACCACTATTTTCTCAATCCTGGGAACCTAACCCAGAATCCCCCATTCCAAAATATTAGTATAAAAACCAAAATCGAAACAAGCCCCCCACCCCCGGAAACAAAAAGAGTATCATTACTATTCTTTACCTGGTGAATATTGGTGTAATTGAACTCTTCTTTAAGCAAAGGAATAATTTTGTCTAGGTAAGTAGTTTTGAGACGATTGGATTTTTCCGCGTCGGATTTCTCCACCAACACAACGTCGGCCGTTGCCTTCACCGAAACGACGCCGCCGTATCCAGTTCTGAGGTTACCGTACGGCAGACGCATGGAGAATGGAGGTAAAAGGAAAGGGGATTGGCCGTGAAACGACGACGCTGTGGATTGCAAAAGCGGAGGACACGCCATAAAGAAGAAGCTTGGATTGGTTTTTCTTTTGGGCTATCCGCTGACCGAGTATGTGTGGAGCTTCACTGGAAGGGGTTTAAGTGGCTGGAGAATGGCATCGATGTTTGAATTATTTACGAGAGAGCCATTCTTTTAACTGCCTGGTATTGGTTTTAGGTAATTTTAAGTGGAGCTGAAGGGCGGTTTTTTAGGTTGAGTTTTCTGTGAATGAGAGTGGATAAGGAAGTAAAAGGAACTTGTAATTAACGCTTGTCCCCGTAATTTTGCATTAGGCTATGTTCTGGAAACGGAGGGAATGAAAATATGTGAGAGACTAAAATTTTTACTATTTCTTTCCTTCTCATATTTTAAAAAATATTTAAAAAAAAGAAAACAAAATTGACTTAGTGAAATATATTAAAAAGAATGATGGCTATTTAGTCCTCTTAATTAAAATTTGTAAAAACTCTAGTCCAACATCATTATTCTAATAAAATTTGGAATCTAAACTACATTATTTTCAACAACTTAAAAATGAAATAATCATAATAAATAATGACTTCATAAGATTAAAATCTCATCAACATAATAAGAAAGCTCACATGAACTTGTTACATGTTTTGATACTAATTATAACAACTCGAGAAAAAAGACACTACTAGTCTAATAATATTTCAAACCTAAATCATGTAATATTTAAAAATTATTAATAATAATTGAATTAAATTTTTATATAAATTTTAACAATCATATTTATATTTGATATAAAATAAATACCACAAAGTCATTAAATAAACGTGTTCTTTTAGTAAATAAAATGATTAGATTTTGAAAGAATAAAAATGTGTTAATTTATCAATTGTATTTTCATTTCCACATTTTGTTTCTTACCAAATAAGGAAAAAATATTCCCCCACCTCCTCCTAACAAGTAATGAAATTATGACGTTAATTTCGAATTAAAATTCAAATAAATAAAACAAAAAAAAATAAATTCAACTCGAATTGCCTCGTAATCAAATGCTTCGAAGCATCTAAAGCCCTGAATTTCTTTTTGAATAAAGAAAGAAATCAAAACAATAAAAGCATTTGTAATCCCAAAGATTCTTTATGTCATCATATATCAGTGGTCTTCATGTTTATTTTTTCTCCCTCTCCTCTGCAGATTTTGAGATCGAGTAGCTTGCAAGAAGGAAAAATTGTTGTGACTCTTGAATAAGTTACAAAGGTTGGCTTTGTCTGCAAAAACGTGAAGGATGGAACAGAGTCTTGTATACGCAGAGCTTAGCATGTCAATCAGCCCACCCCTTTTACGCCCAAATGCTCTTTCGCGCATTGAAAAAACTTCCACCTTTTTATTGGTTCCTCACTTTTACAGAAGGAAAACTTCAGATTCAAGCATCGCATGCACAATCTGATTCAGAAGAAAAAACCAATAAAGTAAGAAAAGGAAAGAGTATGGGAACTTGTTGATTGCTGTTCCATTTGAAAGTTACCGCTTTCCAGAGTATCATAAAACCAATAACTTTCCAGATCAATGCACTCTCTTATGGGAGGATGGAGAAAAGCTTTTTTTTTTTTTTTAAATATGAACAGTATGGCGTTTTTCTAATGAATTTAGGGGGAATTATTGTTCATTAAACCATTTAAACAAAAACATGTTTGATTTGTTAATTAGAAAACTCAACGTAATTGTAGTTTTATGTATTACAAACAATGCTGCATGTTCCTTGTATATTCTAGCCATGTCTTAACAATAGTATAAAATCAAACATAATTATGTAAAGATAGCATGATATTATTACCATCCACCTGACAAAAACTTATAACTAAACATATATGTATAGGTAATGACGAAGGCAAAATTTCATGTTTAAAAAGTGAACAAGAAGTGAATCCATCTGCGTGTCTTGAAAAATAATTTTACCACAATAAATTTTACTTTAATGTCAAAGATTATTAAAATTAGTTATTGATTAATTATTGTGAGATATTTTATCAAACAAAAACTTATTATATAAACAAAATTTTAAAATAATAAAAATATACTGTAAACTTTTAAAATTTGTGAGAAGTAAAAGTTCTATTAGCCCTCATTTCCTCTGCTTATATATATATATATATATATATATACATACGTACACACAAATTAAAAAGATTAATTTGATTAGATGAAATCTAAACTTATGGAGATATATCTCCAAATCTTACCTTTGTTACCACATTAATGGTATCCCAATCTCCATAAAGTTTCCTTCTCTTATCCAAAGATTTCGTTAAGGATAAAACTTGCATTTGGTGAATAAAAAATTTACTTTGATGCAAATTCAATAAAAAAAAAATATAGATTAACCGAATAATATTCATAATTGTCTTTATACTATTTAGGTTATGAGTTGTGTCTCCAATAATATACACTGCTTTAGCTCAGTGTAAATTTTTAAGAATCTCACCTATATAAAGTTAGATTTCATAATCTCCACTAACTATTATAATAAGATATCATCATAATCAGTAAACTGATTAAGGAATACGACATGTTTAGACCATAGTAAAGATTTTCATTTCAGTGTAAATTTTTTTTTCTTTTGTAAAGAAAGAAAGAAGAGATAATTACAGCTGGGAAAAACTGTGCATTATTAATTAATTAATTAAGTGGTAAAGTAAGTTGTTTTTACATAGCCGACGACGATCATGATTTGCCAACAGCAAAATTAAAGTGATTTATTGTGACACTTCAGTCTTTGATATTATCGAAAAATTACAGGATCCCGGTTTGTTATTTTTTACGCTTCTAATTTCATTTTCATTTACCATCCCACGCGCCTTACGAATGCCACTAGGTAAAATCGAATGGGAGATCCAGTGAAATTCGAACGTGGAGAACACGAAAGATGAATATGCGTTTGATTTATTTGAGATTTTTATTTTTCGTGAAGAACGTCATTCTGCAACAGTAAAGAGAGAGAGAGAGAGAGAGCCATTGCCAATTGCCAGTCTCTCTCAGAACTTTCTCTCTCCATAAAAAAAAAAAAGAAGAAAGAAGAAAGAAGAAAGGAAAAAACGCAGAAAAAACGCAATTGCTTTCTCTTTCTCTCTCATTTTTCGATTGAAAAAAAAGGCTTAAAGATTTTACAGATCGAAACCCTAACTTGTCTCTACTAACTCTCTCTCGCTCTCTGCGCACAGTTCTTTGGATCCAGGTAGCTCCTTTTTTATTTTGTTTTCCCGTGTAAAACACCAAAACCCTAGTTGTTGTTTTTTCTGAAGTTCCTCGGCTTAGCACGAAAACCGTAGAAATCCTCTCATTTCGGTCTCAATTGAGAGCTTTGGTTGATTCAATATTTGGAATGATTTAGCTTCACGAGATACTGATTTTGTGTTAATACCGTTTGGTCCCAGCTCCAAGAATACGATCCTGTTTGGTTTGGGCAATTCCTGGAGGGAAGTTTTGGGTAATTCTGTAATAATTGTTAGTGTTTGGGGTTTTATTGTGGATTCAGCTGGATCAGAGAATGGAATAGCTTAGTATCAGCTTTATCTTCATTTTATACTAGCTGGGGGAGTTTTGATTAGCTTTGGATTACGGGTTGATTAATGATGGTTAAGCAGTGATTAGGGAACATTGGAGAACTTGGATGGTGATAAGATATATGGGAATTGCTTAGCAGATTCAAAATTTTTTACAAGAAATGAGTAGTGAATTTCGCGGTTAAGGGCACGCGGGGAGCAGCTAGAGTTAAAGAGTATTTGGTACATATCTCTAAATTTGTGCAGAAATGAGCTTAGAAAATGAAGAACAACATTCATTAGATCAGCCTACGGATATCAATAAGGACTCTCAAAAGTAATCACTTCTTTCGGCTGAATAATTATTTATTTTAATGTTTTTTATTTTGTTTTTGGTTGGGTGGTAGTGACAACCAATTTGTTTTTGTAATGATTCAGGAACTCGAGAATTTGTTATACCAGAGATTTTTTGCTATCATTGAGTGAACTGGATGTTTGCAAGAAGTTACCTCCTGGGTTCGACCAATCAATTTTCAGGTGAGATTGTCTTTTGTGTGTGTGTGTGTATGGGTTGTGGAGTATGTATTTTGTAAAATTATGAAGTTGTGGAGAAGTCAACCTTAGATCTTTTCCGTGTTCATTGCCTTATTGTGTGGTTGGAGCAGTGGGTTTGAGGATACATCACAAGATCGGCAAAGAATTCCTGGCACCTTGTCGGGTTTTAGGCGAAATGAATATGGTTCATCATCACCTACAAGAGGGGATTCGGGTAACTTTTCGCGGGGAATTCATGGACGCTGGGACAGTCGCTCTATCGGAAGGAGTGACAGAGACAACGATTCCCAATCTGATTGGGATTCAGGTATCTTTATGAGCATTTTGTTCTGTCGGTAGTTTGTTTTCTGCTCTTATGGACTGCTTTGCACATTATGCTTTCTGTTAATACATGTGATAGTTCACTTCATTGCCGCAAGGATGTTGGGTGAGGCCATTCTGGTTGTTGTTGGGGCTTTTATCCACTTCATTATGTGTTGCATAGAGCAACTGACAAATCAAATGACTCTATTGATGCACAGATTCTGGAAGACGGTATGGTAATCAATCCCGGCGTTCCTGGCAAGGTCCCGAGCATGATGGGCTTCTGGGAAGTGGTTCTTTTCCACGACCATCTGGATATGCAGCAGGAGCATCAGCTCCAAAGTTTCGAGCTAATGATCAATACCATCTAAACAGGAGTAATGAGCCCTATCATCCACCCCGACCTTATAAGGTATTCAGTTTGCTTCTAGTGGTAATTTGCAGACAACATTGGGACCACAATAGCAGTCATAATCAATTTAGTGAAGAAATGTAACTTAAGTGTTGTGCTAAAATTGTACCTACCAGGAATTGTAAGATGATGCGGTAGCAATTGAAATACAGATGTAATTGATGTCATATGTGCTGCTGATTTTTTTCAGGCTGTACCTCATTCAAGGAGGGAAACTAGTGACTCTTATAATGATGAAACATTTGGTTCTACTGAGTGCACTAGTGAAGATAGAGCAGAAGAGGAAAGAAAGAGAAGAGGTAGGTTCTCTGTTCTAGAAGACTACCATTGATTGTTGTTTATTTTGTGTATGTTGTATCTTCTTCCTCTACTCTTGTTTTGTTATCAATAAATCAAAGCTAAAGCATGATGACCTTCCTCCTAGCTTCCTTTGAGTCATGGAGAAAGGAACAACAGAAAGCATTCCAGGAGAAGAAGATGAATCCAGAAAGGCGCAAAGATGACTTTGATATTTCTGAATTGCTAGTGGACACCAAAGATGATAAAGGGCTTCTAAATAGAAGCAAGGAATCCGATGAACCTATACCAGCATCAAATATTGATTCCGACAAATGTTCTCTTCCATCACAAACTCCTGCATCCAGGCCACTTGTACCGCCAGGTTTTACTAGCACAGTTTTGGAGCGGAATGTTGGAAGCAAAACTTCAATGCACTCCCATCCTTCACAGGTAATTATTTAATTTATTTTCAGTTTTAAACACCCCTTGTAATGTTGTTTGTACCTTTTAGTCTGTAATTTTTTGTTTGGTCTGTAATTTTGATTGGCAGTATCAATCATCGGTTCACAAAGTTGTCCTCCTTTTTGCCATTGCATGATCTTGGATTGCTATCAACTATTTAATCTTCATGTTCTTGCCACATCTGTTGTAGTTTTTATAGCAACCTTACCATTAAAATTTATGTTGTTTCTCAAGTTGTAACATGACTGGAATATGTTGTGAATCCACTTAAGTCATGGAAGGCAAATTTCCATTATTTTGGTTGGAAGAGGGAGAAAGGAACAATTTCATCTCTAAAGATTAGTGTGTGAAATTGGCCATCTGTATATAACTGAAATTCAGTAGGAACATTTTGGGGAGAAGGCTTCCCTTTTTCTCCTCATTCATTTGGATTTGACTGGCACAGAAGCCTATTCTTATGCTTAGGAGACGTCTACATATGTCACCGATAGTGTACATGCATATATGAGACATTAATGAAGATGATAACTTTTTGAAAATTAGTTATTGGAACTAAACATATTACAAAGCTTGCATTATGCACTACTGTAAAATGACATGTTCTTCTGTTTAGAATGCTGGAATATGGGTTTTTGTTAGCAGGTGGTGTTGCTGAAAGAACATTGTTTGTTGCTTGCATGTGGTTTTCACTCAGTAGTTGTACTTTGCATATATTGTGTAACTCAGAGCTGATGCGTGCTATCAGGATGAAGCATGTTCAGAATGTACTGACTGATGTTGAGTCTCATAATTGTCACATATGTTCAGTGCTGTTACTATTGATTAACAATATTTCTTATGTTATTCTTCTCTAGATTGGGAGTTCTGAAACTGTGGGCAGCCCTTCTGAGGCCAAAGGCAGCCTTCTGTTGAATGGGACTTCTGATGATATTTTCAGCAAACAGTCCAAACAGTATGCAGAGGAAACTTTGAGTGAGCAGCTGGTTGAAAGTGCAAGCATTCACCTTTCAGCTGATGATAAGAGTGGAAAGGCCCAGAATGTCTCATCATCTTTAGATAAATCTAATGAGGCAATAAGCATGGATTCTCAAATATACAAGACTTCTAGTCTCTCAGAAGCCTTTGAAGCTCCAGGAAGCAGTAAAGTTACAGAACTTGGTTCCAAGAAGGTGCCAATGGATAAAATTGTGACAGAAAGCAATCAGGATGGTTCAACGTCAATTCTAGATAAGCTTTTTGGGAGTGCCTTAACACCAAATGGAGGTGGCTCCACAAATTTCACTGAGGTATTGATGATTTTGAATAGCATTTTCTGCAATCATTATCTTTAATGATCATTTCTAATTTCGTACCTTAAATGTTAAGACTAGGTGTTCAATCAACTACACATCTTGATTATGTGTGGTTTATTTAGGTATTTTATTTTAATCTTTTCATTTCCAGTTTTCCTTGATGAAATATTTAACATCCTTTAATATCTCTTGTTCTTTCTTCAGCCTAGTGACAGCAAAGCCGATGAGATGTGGGCCCCTGACACCTCCCATTCTTCTAAGTTTGCTCATTTGTTTCTTGATGAAGGTCTGTTAGCAGTTATTTCTGAAATAAAAAAACTAATCTGGCTACAAGGGAATCTGCTTAGGTCTCAAGTGATAAATATGAACTGATATTCTTGTTTTCATCTCGTCATTGCAGAGAAGAAACCAGTAGATGATATGTCCACTGGCAGGCCAAAAGACTTGCTCTCATTAATTCAGGGTGGTGAAAAAGGTGGTTCCCATGTTTCCGATAGGCTAGCTACCAAGCATATGCCATTAAAGTTTCCGTTCCAAATCTCTGAACTTGCGGACAGGCATGTTATATCAAATTTGACTTCTCCTGGAATTGAGAACTCTGAGCAGTTGTGTAATATTAATGATGTTAAACCAGGAGTAGCTCCAGCTATCCTCACATGTGAAGATCTTGAAAAGTCAATTCTGTCAGAAAGCACTGATAATGATCCAAATTTGTCTCCTGCTGTTGGAGGCTGGAAAGGTCCTGATGCAAAGACTGAGCAGCAAAAGGTTAATATTGATAATCATGCCTCCCAGCACCTTCTTTCATTGTTGCAGAAAGGAACAAGTATGACAAATATAATATCATCTACCAATCTGGACATCAGATCTTCAGAAAAAGTACAAAATATTGAAACAGCAAGTGTTGAAACTGCCCCTCATGATTTAATAGAGGCAAATGCAGAAAATGCTTCCAGTTCAGGGAAGACTCTAACTCTTGAAGCACTTTTTGGAAGTGCTTTCATGAAGGAACTGCAATCAGTTGGAGCACCAGCTTCTGTTCAAAGAGGCTCAATAGAGTCTGCAAGAGTTGATGTATCAGAATCTAGCAGGCCTCCCCTTCATGTCACAGATGATAGTCCTCTTCCGTCCACAGTTCACATTGGATCCAATATGTTACCATTTACCCAAAGAGAGCAGATTAAATCTGATGGAATTGAAGAGCATTTGTTGGGCTATAATGATGCTCGATCTGCAATGGATTCATCGCATCTCCGAGCTGAATTAGGGTCTAAACTAGGTGGTTTTGATGGGTCCACTGAAATTCGGCTTCCTGAAGAAGATAGTTTGATTGCTGTCAGTGATCCTGTGAAACTTCAGAATTTCATGCCTGCTAGAAATTCAGTAAAGGTAGAGCGATTGCCATCCCAAGAGACACCAATTGATGTTGCTGAGAAACTAGCAGCTTTAAAGGCTGTCTTGAGGGATGAAAGACCTATTATAGGAGGGCAAGAGGGTCCACCTTTTCTTCCTGGGCCTTATGATATAAGGGAGCCAGATATTCCATTTCATAACCAAAATGTTCAGCCATCTTCTCCACAGCTTCATCCTCCTCAGGTGAATCATGGAGGGCCTTTGATTCATCCATTAGAATCTCATCCTTCTAACATCAATTCTCAGGTGAAGTTCATGTCTCCAGAAGGCTTAATCCATCATGATCCCCAACCAAATCATCAATTTCCCGCAAGTTTGCTTCGCCCTCCTTTCCATCACCCTAGCAGTGGACTAACTGGATTTGAACCTTCCATGCATCATCCTATGTTACAACAAATGCCTATGCCTGGAAACTTTCCTCCACCCCACTTGCAACGAGGGTTTCCTGGGGGCGCACCGCTGCCTCCTCATTCAAATAATCAGGCGGCAGGTTTCATACAGGAAGTGAATCCGATGCATGGTTTTCCTTATGGCCACCGGCAGCCCCAGCCCAACTTTGCTGGTCTTGGAATGCCTCCAGGTACAGTAATATTGAAAATCTCTTTTCTTTCACATTCTTTCCAGTTTCAACTTTGTAAAAAACCTTTCCACCATATTTCATTCTTTGAAATGCCTACAATTGATATAAAGGACTATTTTGGTGGCTTAAGGTTATTTAATAAGTATGAAAAAACTTGTTGCACATAATTGCAAAACGCTTACCCTACCTTCCCCTATTGGCTGGAAAAATGAAAAGAAAAGATTGCAATGCTGGAAGGGGAGGGCCTTTATCTTTTCTCTCTTGTTGCTGCATCTCTTTGTATTCAAGATGTAAATGGTTCTCCTGCATGTCCAATACTGCCAATAATATGGACATTTTTTTGTTTGATCTGCAGGTCATGAAGTTGGCAGTGGGAGCCATCATCCGGAGGCATTGCAAAGGCTTATTGAGATGGAACTCAGGTCAAACTCAAAGCAGATTCACCCGTTTGGTGCGGCTGGCCATAGTCAAGGAATGTATGGGCACGAGCTAGACATGGGTTTTCGGTATAGATAATGGCTTTTGGTTGTCCTATCGGATTGTATTGATTGTCTCTTTGCTCAGATTTGCTACTCCTTGAATTGAGGATAGGTTTGATGTTCTTAATTCAGGAGGGATTAACTCTGGGTCAGTGTAATTAAAATGATAATACTTGAAATTGGCATTTGGTTGCAATTGTCCCTTTTTTCTTTCTTTAACCCCTTCTTTCTAAAAGCTGAAGGGGAGGATTGGCCCAAAAGGAAGTTGAAGGGGAGGAAAAGAGGGTAACAAGATGTTAATGTCAAAGCGAAGCTCACTATGTGCGTGTAACTTGCTATCAAATTTTATTTTGACTGAGAGCCTTGCGAGAGCCTTCTTTAGGCAATACACAATTAAGGAATCCGGAGTAAATATTTTGCCCTCTTTGTTTCTTAATACATATCTCGCATGCGTTATCTCTGCAATGTCTTCTTCTTTCTTCTTGGTTCTGACCAGGATGCCTCACTTGGCAGCCTTTACTAAACTAATAGAAATTCTAATTTCTGAGTCTAAAAATTCTAATTAACAGCTTAGTGCCTCCATGGCATGTGAGGTATTCTCGTTAAACTTGGGCACAGGTTGGTTTGCAGCCCCCGTTTTGGAGATACACACTTGCAACGGTCAAAGCCTGGCCTCTTTGTTCAAAGTAGTGAGCAGAGAAAACCCAGGACAATTTTTATGTAGTTCTGAAGGTCTATTGAGGGAGGTTTGCGAGTAGAGTGACTACTATAAATTAATTAAAATTACAAGCACAATTGAAGATCCATAAATTGGTGGGTAGAAAACAGAGAAAAGTCATGGCTTCTTGGTGGGGGCAATGAATGAACACGCTAGATCTCGAACGTCACCTGACTCGGGAAAGGATCTGGCTTCTCCTCCTTATTACTATAACAATTAGAATGTGGCTCTCACCATGTTAGGGTAAATTACTCTTTTAAATTTTCGTATATTCGTTCAAAAATAAAAAATATTTTAACTTGATTCATTCATGAATCATGATTTTTTTCCTTTTATAAACTTTGATAGAAATCTAAAAATTTCAGTTTTAAAAAATAACTTTTACAAAAAAATTTCAAAAAAAATATATTAGTTTTTTCTTTTACAAACTCTGATAGAAATTTAAAAGTCACTTAAAAATGTAACATGACAAAATGAGAAAATCTTTTTAAGCGAATATGTAATTGATTGTAAATAATTAAATCAAAACACAATAAGCAATCTGTGAATTAAATACAATTAAACTTACGGCTATGGTAATCAGCAACAATGACAAAAAAAGTATAACAATTTTTCAAAAATAAAAACTGATCACCCAGTGATAAATTTTTTTTTTTCTAGTTCCTTGTCTACATATCCAACTTAAATATATCAAATTTTACTGTTAAATAGATATCTGCTACCTGTTCTTCGCCATCAAATGCAACCCCATAGCTATAAATAATATGGGAAACCATACAAAGGTTTCCACCCATGTCAACTAGATATTTACCATCAACAGCATGCATTGAAGGCGCCGAGGTGAACTCTACTGCTGCAGGATGAGATAAATTTAAGTCTTGACATGAAAAAAGCTGACCATGGTCTCGAATAGCAAAGAAACTGCCATCGAAACTAATGGCCATTGAATTGAAATCTAGGAGTAGCATCAATAAGAGTCCAGGCTTTATCAGCGGGCTTTGCAAAAGCTAATAAACTAAATTCAGACTAAATGGCCAAAACAATACAATTGGGAGAAGTAGGATTTGAGGGCAACATGAATTTTTGCATATAAAATAATTAGGTAATTCTTCAGATGAGTCACTTTGCTGGTGGGTGAAGGTACGTATGGGAGGAAGGGGAAGGTTGGCTCTTAATAAAGATTAAATGATTATATTTCGAGGTCAAGTCCACAGGTTATCAACCAACCAAAATTGACCACCCCCAACATCTCTTTTCCTCAATCTTCGTTAATTCCAACTCAGTGAAGATTTCCTTTGATATATTGTAAAAGCAACATTTTGTCACTTTTCTCTTCCTCTGCAAGCATCAAACAGGGAAGGTGATTTTTTTATCCTTGAGCGAAGCTTGCCATAATCGACAGACTGTACCCATCCGAATACCATCTTGAACTGAGTGAATCTTGTTTGCAATGCGGCTTAAAATATCAACTACAATATTAGCCCAATTTGAACAAATCTCCCCTCTGCTAATTCTTCTTTCATCGACATGAAGTAGAAAAGAACAGGATCCAGCAAGCAGCAAGTTAGATTTTCTTTTTGTTTGTTTGATGAAAGTGAATTGCAGTTTCAGCTGAGACCCTTTATACAAGCAGAAAAGCCTACTAATTTTCCTATTCCTTGTACAACACAATAACTAAACTATTAGACTTTGAACAAATTATATAATGCTTCAATAGGACACGCACGTAAAAACAGTTTATGTTTCACATTAAATGATTTGGACCACCTTATATTATGACTTGTTAAAACTACTGATTGATCTGGCAAGAAAGAGAAAACAGAGTCCAAAGAGCAAGCATCAACTGAAGAAATCTTTATGTGGGTTCTCCTCGATGAGCTGATTGAACTGACGATTCCTTCTATCGGCTATTGCCCCATGCATGCAAATTCGTTAGGTGGTTTTTTCCAACACACCAAAAACAGCAAACACGTAGGTTCTTATTTCTAACTTCAGATTCCAGACCAGAAGACGGATCTTTCTGTCTCTCCTCATCAATGGCGGAAATGACGAAGAGGTTGTAAATTTTTACATCCAGTATGTGCTGTCTCCAGGCTTTCAGGGTTATGTAGCACCGAAAACCTTCGTTCTCTTCCTAAGTCTCAGATATGCAGTGGTTACTGGTGCAAATAAGGGAATTGGAGTGGAAATTAATACGTAAATAGCTAGCTTCAAAAGGAAACATGGTGTTTTTAACTGCTAGAGATGAAAAGGTGGTCTTGAAGCTGTTGAAAAGCTGAAACAGTGTGGCCTGCCTGATAATGTAGTTTTTCATCAACTTGATGTTGTAGACCCTGCTAGTATTGCTTCTTTGGTGGAATTCATCTACACACAGGGTGGGAATCTTGACAGTTTGGTATTATTCCAGTTACCCTCTTTGTTTCTTAATATATATCTCTTAAGCCTGTTCCCTGCGTACCTTTTTCTTTCTTCTTGGTATTATTCTGAAGGAAAAGCTCCTCTCTGTATATATTGACCAGGATCCCTCACTTGGCAGCCTACTTAACTAATTAGATCTTATTTTCAAGATAGCAAAACAATCTCACTAGAAACCCTTAGGGAAATTCTAATTTCTGAGTAAAAAAGGCTTAAATCACTATTATTTGCATGTAAACCTTTTCGAAATTCCCTTATGTAATCAGAGCCCTGACAGAAAACATGAGACACTGTATCGTAAGATGCACCCTAATCACTAAGCTGCAGCCATGGAGTGGATTCTCTCATACAGGCGATGAATCAGTGTTGACTTTGACATTTGAGGCTCCCTTTCCAGAACTGCAATTACATCCTTAACAGAAATAGTTCGAGCCCCAAATTTTCTAACTGCTCCTGTTGAAAGAAATTAGGGTCAAAAAGCAAATACAGGGAACAAGTTAGATAGGGCTGTGATTATTTTAGAGAAGGGAGCAAACCTCAAGCCAAGAAAATGATCCTCACGGTATATAATAATTTGGGCTTTCAAAGAATTAATTCCTTCGTAAAAACTAGCTAGTTTCCATTGAGGCAATTTTAGAAACGAATACTTGCCTTACTCAAATGTCAAATATGAGTTTAACTCACTAATTACGTAATATATCTTATAGTATATGAAGGTGACTAGTAATATCAGCCTAACTACCATATATTGTCACTATGATTCTATAATGTGTTCTTTTTCATGTGAATATAAAATTCTGGCAGCTTTCAACATGTATGATTAGCACTTCAACATAAACGCCGTCTAGTTTGAGTTCCATCTAAAGTGACCAAAGATAATTGGAAATAGATAAATCTTATACCATTTTAACCAGCTAAATACACCCAACGATTGACTACAGATCAGGCTGTGAATCAAGCTTACCAGATGCAAGAGGACTGACAAGGCCTCCCTTTTCTGCTTCTTTCTCACGTTTCTGGCGGGCTTGTTCAGCCATAAGTTGCCATTTTGACAAAATGTCATCTCCCCCAACAGCAGCCCGCGCAGCAACATTTGCAGCATTGGCCCTCATCTTGTCATCATCCTCCTTGTTCATCTGGATGGCACCCAAGAATTTAAAACTTCCGTATGTGCAGTGAACATACGATGCTTAGCAAAATTACTCATCATGAATACCTTTATTGATTTTACTTGACCTTCATTTTTCTCCTTATTGCCATCAACTCGAGAGCCTTCAGGCTGCATCCATAAAAGTTGAATACATTGAATATATGGCATACATGCACATTGGACAACGAAGCATTATACATGTCTATTTGTGTGTGCATTGTGGTTTCTTCTCTGAATTATGGTATTATATCATAAGATACATACAGCACCCAGTTCATCAAGTTTTTGGAGCTTTTCCACTTCAACCTGCTTTTTCTCCCATTCTTCCTTGACCTTACAGTTCAATCTAATGATTTGTTGCCGAACATCTGACGTAATAAGCTTCAGGTGCACAGGCTTCTCAACATCAGCCCGCTACATACATACATTTGAAATCAGAGAGATCTTATGGAAGAACATTAAAAGTTAAACCGAGAGGAATCGAGGCTCACCTGTTTAGAATGTCTGATTAAATTGCATATGAGTCCACGCATTCGTTCCTCGACACTCTGACAATATAATTATGTAAGAAAATGTCTAAATTCATTACAAACAAAAGGACCAAGTAGCTAGCATTTCACCAAGGACAAGCACCGCTCGGCATCATTGCTTATATTCTTCAAACCAAGTTTGGCCACTATCAACAGAAGACGCAGAAAAGGAGATATCAGCAAAAAGTTTAACGTTGCTTTTACAAAACGCAGAATGTATACACATGGAATTTCAGGGTCTTATGAATCAACAAGAGGGGGTATAAAGAGTATTAACTAATTTCAGCCAATTTCTTCTGCAAAGGAGTTTTCAACAAAATCCCTCTTTCTTCTTCTTCATGCACAATCAATCTAGATGCTCCTGAAATTCGAAAGACCTCCTTGGGGCCAGACAGTAGTCGCTCCTCCTCTTCCTATTTTTAAGTAGAATGTCAGAATTCTGTGAACTTTCCTATGTGGGAATTTGACTTTTTTTCTTTTAAATGCAAGTAGATAGAAATTTGATAGGCAGAGTTGCAGAGATGACCATAAAATATCATACCTGGAGATTGACTCCACTGACAGCAGTGACATCATTGAGTTGATCAATACTCTGGTCAGAAAAGGTCCCGGACACCTTTTGCTTTTTACTGTGGGGAATCCCATCAAATATGCATGAAAAATAATGTACCGATTGGTTAATATCAAGGATGAATAAAATAACTTTTAATTGACCATTGATAATCATTCTCAGGAGTCAGGATATCATAAAACAACAGAAGGATTTGTTTAACCTTGGCAGAGGTGGTGATGGACCAGGGGCTTCAGGTGGTTTCTTCTGGCCAACATCACGCTTTTTTTCGGGTGTTCTTGCGTTGACACTAGCTGGAGAGGCAACTGATGGATTCTGAGAGCTCAACTTGTAAACATAGAATGGTTTAGAAAATTGTTAATAAAACTTAAGGAACCATTCATCAAGACATTACAACTACAAAAGCAGAGACTATAGTAAGATTACTGGAGCATTATAGTCCAGCTGTGACAACAAGGAAGGAGAGACTGAATCAATGGGCATCATATTAGTCGTTGTGGTGAAGCCAAAGCTAGCCAGCTGCTTCTCTAAAGTTTTATCCTTTGAAGTTGCTGGAATTGCATTTCCTTGAACAACCTGTGCGATAGATGGTCCCTGGGGTGTATATAAATGTGACTTTTTCTGCAGCTCAGCACCGTGACCAACAGATTGCTGCTTTATATCTGTCAATGATGACAAAGGGCCAGATTGCAGCTCCTTACTTGCTGAAATTTGACAAGGAACTGGATTGCTTGAAATGTGACTAAGTGAACCACCCTGAAATCTTGTTGGGTCACTAATAGGGTTTTGCCTCTCAAACATTGGTCCACTTATCATATCCATGGCCTGGGTTGACCCTCCTACAAGAGTTGATCCCATGCTTTGATGATGAGTAAGTTGCCTCCTTTGTGAATCATGAGGTTGTGACTTCCAAAAGGATCCTGAAGTATTGACGTCTGGCTGAGAATAGGAAGCCAACTGTTGCTGCTGCTGCTGCTTGTTAAGTCCTTGCCCATAAATTGAAGAGTGATCTCTCTCTTGATTCACGGCGCTTGAACTAGAGGAAGATATTTGGCTTCTTAGTACTCCAAGGCGAGGATATGATTGGCGATCCATCTCTCGAGAATTTTGAGTATCATTTCCAATTGAGGGATAGCTTGGATTAGTCAGCATGGAAACTCCTGGAGAGGTTGCATAAGATGAATTGGCAGGGAAGTGGGGCCTTGTCTTTGGCAGCTGACCAATTGAAAGAGGACCAGCAAACCGTGGGATGCCAGCAGTAAAAGATGGCATCCTCGGAAGGTTTTGTAGTGCAAAGGACGGGGATGGTGATAGGAATGTATTGGAACTCATCTGAAAGTATGGATTTGTTTTTTATCTTGATCTTGAAAGCAACACTTGATCTACTAAGCATAAAATTTATCATAATAACAGCACATCTATGCTTACTTGCGATTGCGGCTGGCTATAAGCCAACTTCAGCTTCTCATTTCCGACTATATCTCTCATGTGCCGATCGAATGCCTCTTTCGTAATTTCATTTCTCTAAAAGAAAAAAATAGTAAAAAAGAAATCAGGAAAATACAAATTTCGTCCAGTATATTGCATCACTTGTTTAAGTAAACATGGGAATTCATAACATAAGTTTGATGTCCAAGACCACCTGCATTTTATCATGTAGGCTGGAAAGCTGCATGGCTTTGTCCTTATTAAGTTGGGGCAGTAAAGTAGGCATCAATACACCAAATGGTACTTCTTTTCCACCGCTGGTCTGTTGGTTACCCATCCTCTCTAATCTTAAACCTTGTGATTCACTGCCTGATTCACGTGCTGGGGTAGCATTCCTTTGAGAACTCTGCGTCCCAGTAATTTGAAAACCCTGACCAGCAATTTGTTCTGCATCTTGGGATTCTTTCTGTTGTCTTGGGAGGCGATTGGTTTCTTCGAGGACATCATTCTGCTGCTGTTGCGAAATCCCAGGAATGAATCCACGAGGCTCTTGCTCTATTACTGGAAAAGTCTGCTCTGGCTGCAGGGCACTTTGTGGTTGAGGAGCTTGTTGACTATGAAAGTTGATGGTTCTTCCATCTACGCTACCGGTTTGATCGATTCCTTGAGACAAAACTGCTCTAATTTTAAAACGTTGACATCAAAAACATTCATGAATTTCCCAGGAGAGAGATAGAGACTATGCCAATCCTAACAAAGAGAAAGTCCAAAAAAAAAAAAGAAAGAAAAAGAAAAAGAAAAAGAATGTTCTTGAGCTCAAAGTTTCTTGCACATAATCTTTCCTTTCTACGTTCCTAAAATCTTCCCTTTCTTTAATATATCAATGAAAACCAAGGGAAAAAAACATCTTTCATGTACAATAAAAAGTTGAGAATGATTACCGGTATTTGAATCAAATGGCTGAGAAGTGGAGGTATCGCCTTCTAAAGCACGCCTTAGGGCAGCCTGTAATGCCTCCAAGGCAGCTTCGGAAGGCATTGTCTCGTCCTTTAATCATTAGTTCATCAAAACCAAAATTAGAGTTCAAAAGAAAACAAAAAAAAGAAAAACTCAATTCATTAGCAATCCCTACAGATATTTCGTAGAGGAATGATCAAAGAAAAGAAAAGAAACCTCGTCTTCTTCGAGTAGCTTTAACAAGGAAGGGTCCATTACAAAGCCTGTCACTATCTTTGCCTCAGCAGCGGGTTTCGGACCGAGGAGCAATCTTGGGGATAGTTTCTTGAGTAGATTAACGGAATATTAACGAACAATTTAACAAGAAAGGGTGACGAGGAAATTCTTTCGCAAATGTTGAAACAGGTTGAAGCTTGGTTTGCAGTGCATGGAGATGGTGGAGTGGAAGACGCAGGGAAAGCTTTCTGTTATAAGTACTACTTCACTTTTACACACACACACGTATATATATATACCTGACCTAATGATTTTTAATTGCTGCCTGATCTTCGAATTTTCTTTGATTCTCTTTTCTTGGTAACGACTGGCCGAATTAGAAAAATGTACAGGGTTGATGGGCCTATTATTTCTATGGGTAATTGAGGAAATGCAATTTCACTTCATAATTGGATGCTTTGGTACTATTCAATTTGATTAAAACAAATTACCTATCACGAGTTTGGATAATAATCTTAAATATCAAGTCGATTATAAATAATTATTTTTAATATTGAACTTTAATTTTATATGTATTAGTTTTTGTTTATAAATTTTTTATAATGAATATTTACTAACTTTAACTTTTTATTTTAATTTTCATTACTAATATATAAAAAATTTGTTAAAAAAATTAATAAGATATTTAATAAGTACTACTATTTAACATTAGTGTGTGTGATATTCAAATACAAGCTTGAGGAGTAATTTCATAATTTAAGAAGATAATTATAGAATTTGAGTTCCCTATCAAATAATTGGGTTCAGGTGGACATCTCTGTTTTTTAAGCTTATAAAATACGTGATGAAGAGCTTAATTAAGCCGTACGATTGAATTGTCTTTGGTTGTTGTATAGGCCTGATGAAAGAAGCTTTCGAGACGATTTGCAAAAGAAGTGTTTGCTGACATTTGCAGCGCAGAATTGCTGGCCACCTTTTGTGATGATATCCTCAGGAAGGGTGGAAATAAGAAAGCGGTGGAGGAAACATAGGAGAAGGTGGTCCAGCTTCTTGACTATGTCAATGACTTGGACCTTTTTGCAGAGTTCTACAGGTAAAATAACTAACTAGTATTGGTCTTCATTTCTTTATTAGGGATCAGTTTGCATCAGTTTTTTTGAGGTTCATGAGTTAGAAATGTGGTCCTTATTTCATTATGATCCGTCCCATTGTTCTGGCAGGAAGAAGCTTGTCAAGCTTGGACAGTTTGGTGCCGTATTCTCCAATGGTGGAATCTATCATGGGCTGTCCCTTGCTCCTTAGGCTCACATATTCAGAGCTGGTCACAATGCTGTCACTAGAACTCAACCTTGAAATGTTGGATGGTTGTTTTTGGTGCAACTCTATGGTCCCTATGGTTGGCCAGAAACGAATCTGTATTTAACAGACAAGTTTGGGACAGTAAGGAAATTTTCTTCCTTATTCGTATGAGATTTGCTTTTTGGTTGTGTGCATGTGACGGTATGGACTCGCTGAATGAAGTTGGATGGTGGACTGAGCCATGGAAAGTAGGGGTTCATCGCACGCCACTCCACGATCGCCTTAACATACATTGGTGTCCAGTGCTGGAGGAGATTTTGAAATTTAATGTCGATGGTTTTGCCAGAGGAAAACCGGGCCAGCAGGATGTGGAGGGGCTCTTCGAGACTCAGGGATTTCTTGTTGGGGTGTTCTTTGACCCTCTTGGAGTTCAGGATTCTAATTTTGCCGAAATCATGACAATCAAGCATGCTCTTCACCTCTTTCATTATCCCCTTACAAAAAGATTCTCTCATTTTGCAGTTCAAGGAAGTGTCTTTCCAACACTCTTAGAGAAGGAAACTCTTTTGCAGAATCTTTTGCAAAATATGGATTTGATAAAGAGTCTATGTTCTCTGGTAGTTTGCCTCTGTTTTCTTCTGCTGCATTTATGGCCCGCCCTTCACCTCATATGAAGCTGGTTAGCATTATATGATTTTTCCTATGTGCACATTTGATGTCATAGAGGCTATAGGTTGAATTGTGTTTTGTGTTCATAATTATTGTTCTGATTTTTAAAATTATCTGAACTGATACTTTAGAGCTGACATCCTTGAGTTTGTGTCTCTATGTCTGATATTCAAGGCTTGTACTGCCAGTTTGCATTTTGTACAAGATGTCAAGGTGACTTATGATCTGAACAAGCAGACAAACTCTGGTCCTGCTTTGCCCTTTTGATCTTCCTGGATTCTTCCAAGTTATCCCTTTTGGGATGATTAATGGAATATCTATTTTGATTAGGAAAAAGTTACGAAGATAGTTTTGAAAGGAGTATCCTTACAAAGATGGGGAGGCAATGTGATAGGCAGCTATCTTTGGTTTTCCCAGGTTTTAGATATAACAATCAGACCAGCTTTGGGGATTATCTTGCCAGAAACCCAGCTTTAAATCCTGGAATTGATCTATCAGTTTCTTTTCTTACTGCAGGATTCTGGCCATGTTCTAATGGGTTTGATCTCAATCTCCCAGCTGAGATGGTACAATTATTCTTTTGCAAATTCCAGTCAAAAAAGCCTTGATTTGTACATCTAATGCAAATTTCATGATGAGAATCATGACAGATAACTCAATTCTTTGCTTCAGGTCAAGTGCATACAAGTTTTCGAACAGTTTTACCAAAGAAAACTAACATGGGTTTATTCGTTGGGAACCTGCCACCTTACTGCCAAGTTTGAGCACAAGACTATGGAATTGATTGTTTCAATCACAGGTAATTCATAGCGCGGTTATAACTTTATGCCTGTTGAAAGTTTTAACCAAGTGAGACTATAATTTATTCTGTTTTACACGCTGCTGCACTCATGCTTCTTAACGATTCGGATACATTGAGTTATTCTGAAATCAAGACCTAGTTTAACATGAAGATGATGACCTCGTTAGGTTGCTCCATTCTCTTCCATGCGCCAAGTACAAGATTCTTGGTAAGGAGCCAAAACCCAAGCATATCTCTAAGACTGACAGCTTTCAGTTCAATCTAGGTTCACGGACACAATTGAGGAGAATTAAGGGATTGTTCTCTTCATAATCTCTTTGTTTCCATTTGAGAGATGGAATGGTCCAACTGTAGATTCCATTGCCGCAAATGGAAAGAAGAAAGCTAGATACTGAAGATGTTGGCAAAGATAGAAGAGGGGGCAGTCGGCGCAGCAATTGTGCGTATACTGCGGAGTTTTGGGATACCAGCAGCTAATAACAGAGTGTGTTGAGCAATTGAGTCACATGTTCAAGCCTTGATATAATGACAATCAAGAAGCGGACATGAAGATTTTTTTTTTTTTTAAAAATGAGTTTTTATTAATGATAAGTTGGAATGCCGTGGGGAGTCTTCAACATTGAGATTTGAAAACTCCTGTTGGAATGGAAGCTATCATAAGAAGAGCCTGTTCTGAACAATTACAAAAAGAACAGCTACTCAAGGAGCACTTGGCAGCATCTCAACACAGATAATCTCAAAAACAAACAGAGTTCTGGATAAATTCCTAAATAAAAATCTAATACTAGTAAAACTCTATCAAAATGATAAGATAAATGAATGTTTTAAAACAAACCACCGCCCACTATGAAACTCCTGTAAAGAAAGACGATTCTAGTATCTTCAAGTACTAGGCCTAGTTTAGAGTCTGCTCCTGTTTTGTCACCCTTTTATTTAGAGTTTGTGTGTTGAAAAAACAAAATGGTGCATGCTATATACTTTATATACTTTTGAGAAAAAAACACCCAGAATACAATCACCCAACAGTTTCCACAGGTGAATGGCTTACTCCACCATGCATGTTTATGAGACATCCTAAAGAAATTCCTGTCCGCAAAAGCAAAACCTCTCATTAAATCGAACATTGTAAGGCCAAATTTTAATGTACCCTACCGATATAATTGATATACATTATATCTAGAAATACAGGATTCAGCTAAGTGAAGAGTTTAGAGTATAGAACCAGATGAAATATTCATTGTCTTGGTAATGCAGAGCACCAAAAACAACCAACGCAAGCCCTACCTTTATTTCTGTATCAAAACCCCAAAAAAGAATTCTGAGAAAATATACAGTGAAAAACTCAGGGAGAAGCACTCAAAGCTCTATACATGGTAGCCTCTACTAGATGATTTTTGTATGATATACACAAGGCACAAAAAGGACATCAGTGTATTGACAAGCTATACTATAAGCTGCCAGCTCCTGAGAAGATCATATCTACACCACACATGCATACATATATACATACATACACATCTGACCGCTACATCTTGTTAGCAAGTTAACCTGCTGGATCTTTTTCCTGCAACTGGGCATTCATACATTGGAATGAGGAATGAGCTGACAAGAAAAAGAAGAGGGTATGCACCGTTTCCAAAACACTGAAGTGCCTTATTATGCTGTTGGAACAGCGCTTGCTGATTTATGAGTGTGAACGTCCTTGTAAGAGCTATCAAGTTTAACACTCTCAGACTCTGCGTCATACGATGAAAGCAACCTTCTCTGCATTGATTTTTTTACTAGTTAATAAAGAATGAAATCTATATTTTGACTAAATAACAAAAAATTGTGATAATTATTTATTTAAAATGAAATGACAAGAGGTGTCAGTAATAACTACATGTGCTTGGATCAAACATCAAGTCAGATCAGGAAAGAGAAGCCAAGAAGCAGGACACCAAATGATACTCAAAATGATGATGATAGCAATGGTGATTTATGATCGTAACATATCCAAAATGAAAGTGATGATTATGATCAATTACTATATAGTAAATGAAAGAGGAAAAATCACAAAAAATTCAAAAATCTTTTCAAACTTATCTAAAGACGTACCGACCCTCAAATGTTGAGAACATCATAGAAGTGCAAAATTCTACAAAATCAAAGATGAGATTTATACAACTCAATTGAAGGTGGGAGATATTGAAAACAGTTCAGATTCAAATTTGAATGTGGTTTCCATGCTACATTTGCAGACTTCTCCATCAAAGGCAGTTGCAGAGCTCAAATTTAAATGCAAAAGAATATGAAGTATTTTTAAGAGCCAACTGTGAAGATAAATATATGATGCTGACAAATGGAGGAACAACTTACATGATCCTCAAACTCAGGGCTTGTCAAATTGACAGAGAGATTTCTCATCAATAACAACACCTGCAAAGAGCCCAAGAAAGCCAATTGAGTTAGCCATATGCTTTTGATTAAGAACATGACACCTCTCTCTCTTGCACACAGCCCACCGACTCCTCCAAATTAAAAGAAATAAAAAAAAATTGCAGATTGTTAACATCATTTAAGGTGACATACTGTTTCCAAATTTATTGGGTCCATCTGCTTCAACTTCTGCAAGTGCCCACTTGCACTGGGGTCAAAGACACTGCCAATGAAGCTGTACACCTGAGCAAAATCTGGAATAACTGCATCACATAGAAAGCAGACTTATCACTAATGGGACAAAGGAAAGTTCAGGACATGATGATAGAAGATATGAGTATCAAGAAGATTTTTGTTCGTCGGGTGTTCTTAATTCTCCAGTGCTTGACTGACAGCTATAACTCCAAGGGAAGAAATCCCATTCAAGCTGTTCTCTAGGGTGGACTAGGCAATTCAAAGGCCACAAATAACATGTCCATCTTTTATAATCTTAAATAAGTATTGTAAAAACTATAAAGAGAAGCAAGAAAATATAGAATAATCTAGTAAGTAACATCAAGAAAACATACAGCAACAGAAAGCAAATATATGAGAAGGATTCGTCATGAGGCAGCTAGAATTCATCATGAAAGTAACAGGGACAGCATGATCATTTTCTTGCAAATGGAAAAACATGATTTTTTTGTAACAATAAAAAAACCTCAAATACATGAGACAAAAGTAAACCTTATTAAGTTTGTCAACTGTAAAGATAATAAATAAATTAAACAAATCAGAATTATCTTTCGATAACAAGCACTTAATTTAGTAAAAAGTGGCAGGTGTTAAAACTGTAATTGCTGTGCATCACAGAAGAACGCATTATAGATGCCATTATTATTGTAGATGTTAGATTAATTATTTTCAGTAATTGCACGCATCAGAAAACATGTTTCCTGCTGTTCCAGTGTTGTAGGTTAGAGTTATGGCAACATGGTCCAGGGATGCCAGTATTAAGCCCAAGAAAGAAATAAAATACTAACCTCTAGATTTCTGCCCATGATCCCCTCGGTCAATTGCTTCGCCAAATGACCAAGTTCTGGGAGTGCTCTCATTACTGCTACTATAACAAGCATTATGTGCAATAGTTGGTCCAGCCAATACCGCATCATCTGAAAATTACATGTCCATATGTTATTACTTTTGAAAAGAAGAAAAAAAAGAGGTAAGAACAGAGCAAGAACAATTAAAACCTTTAGTCACTTGAGACATAGTGACAGTTGGCACAGAGTTGTAACTCCAGGAAGACAAAGAAGCAGTGGCAATTGGATTTCCAACCACTGATGCTGAATCTGGTCTCAACGTATAACCAGATTCAAGCAAGGCAGATGAAGATTGAAATGGTCCAGCAGCTTGGGATACAACAGGAGCTGCGACAGATGCACAAGTAACTGAGGTTCAATTCAAGCTGAATAACTACCCAAAAAAAGATACAAATGATATCGAAATGTAGGCTATACAGACCACTTTTGGGAGCTTTTTGTGGGTATGGATGAGATGCTTTCCTTTTTGGCCGAGGGGGAGGTACGTGCTCGCTTGTCCCATTTTTCTGAACCTTTAGGAAATACTTCTGCGCGTGGCTACGGATCTGCCATTAAAATCCATTTAAGTATTCAGAAAAACATATTCAAAAGAACGTATAGCCTAGCATTTGTGGAATGAAGTCATAAACTCTTTTAAATTACCTGGATCACTGTCTTCGACCCAACAAAAGCTTCAATCTTCTTCCAATCACGATCAAATCTAAAACGAGTAAAGTGAACAAAAATCACATCAGCACTGTGAGCCAGGAAACGTGTATCTAGAAAATAAAGCAACAGACTCACTCAATGTAGAAATACCTCAGGGGATAATTTAAATTTTATGCATTCAATTAACTTAATTTCATATAGTACTTGGGAGTTAAAATCAATATCTTATTCCAGTCAACCAAACAAGGTCATCTCATAAGCACATAATCTTCTCTGAATTTTGTCATTTAACCCGACTTAACATGAAATGAGATTGACTTTTTCAATCTTTTCTCCCTTCCCACGAGATATTTCAGCAACCGCAGCTACAATCAAAACCCGCCATATCAATGTAACTTATAAACCCTAAACATTCCAAACAAGCATCAACATTTCATATTCACCACTAACTACCAAACCCCGATTTAAAACCCTAATTCCCTGTTTTGCACCTAATAAACTAAGAAAACAAGAAAAAAAAGGGGGAATTGACGCTGTCTCTGTCACTTCACTCAATTAAATTTGCCAACTAACCACATAGTAGCTAACTCAAACATAAAAATCCGTAAATTAAAAAAGAAAAAGAGAGAGTAAATAAAATTTAATAAATTTACTGACAATTGAAGAGCTTCGAGAAACTTATCGTGCTCCTGCTCGGTCCAGCTCTCTCTAGACTTGGTAATAGTATAAGGCTTCCGGACCTTCTTACTGGGATCCTCCAAATACGGTGCGGTATTACCGGCAATAGACGTCGACATGGAGGTAGCAGGAGGAGGATGAGGTGGCGCCACCGTGTTGGCAGGCGGCAGAGTATTAACACCAGGAAGACCCATATTCATGGGATCGAAAAAGTAAAACCCCTGAGCCGGGTTGGGGTTCACGGACACCATAAGCTTGAAACTCCCAAAGAGTAAATCCTCAGTAAATAACAAAAAGAAGAAAATTAATTTTAAAGGTGTTTTATTTCGGTTTCTGTTTAAGGGCTTAGGATTTCTTTTTTTATTTTTTTTGTGTTTGCTTTTTCTTGTTGTTTGCTCCCTAGAGAGTCAGACAAAGTACAGAAATGAATGTGGTGAGGAACTGACGATGGAGCTTTTATAGAGAGAGGGGGGCAGACAAGTCTGTGGTGCAGAAAGAAAATCAAAAAAATTCTGGATTTTATCTGATGGGGGGAGATGTCCGTACACGTGGAGGGATCTGAACGTTTGGATTGGTAATAGCGACAAGTGGCAAAGTTCTATGCGAGTGCGGGATATTTAAAAAATAGTTTTCCGATTGTGGCAGTTAGGATTCTCCACCGCCTATGGACAAATAGGTGCAGGTTTTACCGGTGTGCCCGTACAGCTGGGTTCCGGAATTTTGACCGAAAAGTCAAACTGTACTGTACTCCTAGTAAATGGTAGTGATAAACTAAAAGGAATTCCTTTTTTACTTTTTACTAAAGATTTTAGAAAAATAAATCTTTATTTTCTTAGATAAATACCGTCAGATTAATCTTTTCAGGTTTGAATCAGCGAAATCAGTCATCAAATCATTTCCCAATTTTTTTACGTTGAACGGGCAAAGCTGATGCCACGTGTGCTACCTACGTCGTAGCAGGTAAAATTCTGATGCCACGTGTGCTACATATGCCGTAGCCTATTAGCCTGGTCAGAACTCCACTGCATCGTGGCTTTATCCGCCGTGTTTTTTAAAATATCTCTTACATTTGTTTAATGTTCGCATAAAGCCTACACCTAGAATTCTACGCAGCATAGGTGGTTTGGCTGAACTACCAGGATTTATCAAATAATTCAATGGATTACGCGAAGGATTTTCCTTTCAATGTTGCCAATCAGACAGTAACAAGTAAGTGTTTCTTGTAATTTACTTAAATCGATGCGTTTATTAATTTACGGCCAACAAAGGTTGAGCTCAGTCCTGTCAAAATCAGTAAACAGTTTCTCATGACCAACCAGGACAAGGTTTTCAAATTTTCGACTGCCGGAAGTATCACTGTCGTATTGTTTCTTTTGTTCAACACTGCCATTAAATAAAGATAAATCCTTAAAAAGGAAGGGAAGAAAGAAAATGAGTGCTTAATGTAGCAACAATATTATTGTAATGCTAAGTACTCATGCTCATGGTTTCGTTGGTCTAAAGCATGGATGATTTGCAGCAAGAACGTGGCGAGAGAGTTGAAATGATGAGATTGGGGGTTCGGGTTTTATGCCCAGAGAGGACGGCGGAGTGGGGTTCGCGTCAGGTCGCGTGAGTCATGAGCCAATGACTATTTTGACAGCGAACCTGACAAATTACGTGGGAATGGGACCGACCCAACGTTTTTTAACCCCTTCAGGTTGAGGAGCACTGACCACACGTTTCATGCCCATTGTCACTTTGGGTTTGGGGGTGCCCCATAAGTGTACTCGATTTTCCTCATCACAACACATTTAAACGCCTCACGGACTTAGGCAACCAACCATCCAAGTTGTAGCCCAGCCCAACCTAACTCCTCTTTCATTTTCAATAATTGGATGGCCACCAATGCAAATCTTGATTGTATACCAAAATGCCAACTCTTCCATTGATTTATAAGAAGCAAAAAGGCAGCTCATCTCGAGTAAAAAAGAAGGAAACCTCTCGCGTAAAGTATATTCATTACATCATTAGGCTCAACAAGCCACAAGAGAAAAGGCGTACAATCCTGATGATGCTTCCAAAAACCAAAAAAAAAAAATGAAAACAGGAGTAAAAGAATGCTTTACAGAATGTTTTGGCAAATACAAACTCAGAAAGAGTTAAAAAAAATAGGCAAGAAAAAGTTAGCCCCCTAAATCTGTTCACAAACTAATCCAGCCAGCGAGTAACGCCATCATCCTCCCCTACTGCTGCCAGAATCTCGACACATACATCTAAAATGGCCTGCAATTTGAAGTAATGGAAGCAAATCAAAAAAGAGAGAAGATGACAGATTGACGGGAAAAAAAAAGGGTGAACAATCCATGGAGAGACACAGCTATCCCAGGGATTACGGTAGTCATATACTATATAGTCAGTATACAATGCTCAGCCAGTTACAAATCTTCCGGGACTTAAAACCTTACAACCCACGAGGATTCATAATTGCCAGCCCATATGTAGCTCATAGCACAAAATGACGAGGACGACAGAAGTGAAGGGAACTTACTGAAGGATTTCTACAGTTGACCAGTCTACATTCCTCCAAAGGACCTTGCAATGTCCAACTCTCCCAAACATCAAAGCTGTGACTGGCAAATACAAATTCCATTCTTCTATTAATCTGCCATGATAAGACAAGACATCAGAGCCTGACATCATCCCACAATCCCGAAGCAGAAACTTCAAATGAATTAGAACAATAAAACAGAAAAAAATTCTCAATGCACAAACTGCCTCGTACTAGCATTATTATTTAGTAAGTAAACCTACACCTCAAGTATACAAGAAACTTTTTAGACACATTGTGAATGAAAATCTGCTATTCTTTTTTTCTTGAAATGTCTATTCACTTTACCTAAGTTGTAGCTTTGGATCTAGCAAATTCAATGTCTCTAAAACAAACCCCAGCAGCAAAAAAATGCGCTCTATTGGGACCAAAAATAAAGCCACCAAGCCGAGTATGTCATAGGAATTGCATGATTCTCATGATAAACTAAACATAACTACTTCCTCATTTAAAGTAACAAAGTTAATTATTTTAATCAATGCTTTAACAAAAAACAGCAGCAAATTAGAGAACTTCAAAACAAAAAATGCTAATGTGCACTGTTTATTAAAAACTTACCCTAACCAGCTATTTAACTAAAATCTTTAGAACCAATTCATAGCAAGGCTTCTTGAGCTAAGAAACGATCAAAAGATATACAAGGTTTTCACTGAAGCCATGCTTAAAAAGCACTCCCTAGTAATTTGTAAAAATGTGAAGTTACCTGCAACAACTTCCCACCAGCAGCAAAGGAACGCAGACCAATAGTGTCCTGAAAAAGTGCAACAAAAAATTTCAACTAAACTTAGCCAAAGGACAAGAATTACAGTTAATTAATTCAAACTACGCCCACCATGATAATTTTAAGCGAAGGCAGAAACTAAGGACCAACAGCAAAAGACACAAGTTCCTGCCAACTAACCTTGCTTCTATAGACAACAAGGAACTGTGCTGCAGGATCTCTTTTGGTTACATTTGACATGGTGTCTAGGAACCAACCACCGCCTTTAACTCTTTGCCTGGACACATGGAGTGCAGTGCGATCTCTTGCATACAAAGCTATAACATATCCATCCTTCAGCGTATCAGCGGATAGTCCACTGAGTTTCTTGCTAGCTTTAAGAAGCTGGTCGGAAGTTGACCCTTGCATTAATTCCATAGGCGTTTTCCTACTTCTTGAGTCTTCAGGAGACCGAGAACCAGAACTTAATGCTTGATCCGTGCCACTCATGGCAGTGTCATCTTCTCTTTGCGAAGTACTTTCTTTCTCTAATATTAAGGGTTCGTCTGGTTTTTGTAGGGTTTTTTGACGAGCATGCCTCTTTTTGGCCTTTTTACCCGATCTGCCACGTCTTGTGTCTGATTTAGTGGCAGTGTTATGAGACAAACCTGAACCCTGATTCTGATTAGGATACTCCTTAGATTGATTGACATCCTTCTTAAGGGAGCTTTCAGGACTTAGTTGAATATCATCAGTCAATTGTTCACTAGTAGATCCCTGCAAAGCACTTTCTTTGTCTTGTCTACTAAACTGTCCTTTTTCATCAACTATTTCACTTTCTTCCTCGTCCCCATCAGAAATGGCATCCTTTGGAATAACCCCTTCAAAGAAGAATGTCTGCAACATAGAGATAGCCTTCTCCCTTATCTCCATCCACACTTCTTCACTATAATCTGCACTACGTGGAAGTATCAATACATTGGGCATCTCCTTCACCTGAACCAAAGATGTTGTAAGAATTTAATTAGCAACATCTTCAATAATCTTAGTTATGCAATAGGAAATGGCAATATTCATCCCCCAGCCAATTAACTACTTCCTCAATCAAAATCAACTCTTTCTATCAAAAAACTGGTAAATACTCTTTTATGTTAGTGGAAGATAGGAAGATGAGGAAGGAGAGAAAGCGAAGCAGAATTAGAAGATTCAAGCTAAGCAATCTCTTCCCCCAACCTTCCATTCTCAATTGTCACTACACCCCAGTATATGCTTGGAATTTGCATGTATTAGAACAGAACTCTACCGAAAAGGAAAGTTATGGTGAATGGCATGAATCTGGTACGTAATGGAATGGAAATAAGATGCTATTGGAAGAGCAGTAGAACCTATAGCAAAGCTGACCTCATTTAATTAGCATTTACTGACCTTTCAATCTGACTACAAACCAAGAGACTTTTCAGCAGTTTCAAAGCAAGAAAATGAACCACTTCCATACAGGCACACACACTTTGAAAGATTCTAGCTACCTTCCTAAGAAAACAGCATAGCACAACAACATCGGAACTCATAGACTAAGAACTTTTATCATACCCATGCTTCCATCCACTGTGGCCCTTCAGCTCCATCCAAGGCACAACCAGCTAAGGTACCATCAATGAGAAGCTGCTTCAATGCACAATCATCCAACAGCTGACTGCTACCCGTATTCACAAGAAAAGCCCCTGTCAGGAAGCACCCCCAAAAAAGAAACAAATTCATACAATAGCAAAGAGGATAAATCATAATTAAAAAAGAAGAAGAAGAAGAAATAGGGAACTCAAAAATATGAAAGCAAATATACCAGGTTTTACATGCTGCAAACATTCAGCATTTATAATCTGAACAGTTTCGTTTGTTAAAGTGCAATGAAGCGATATAAGGTCACTTGCAGCTAGTAAATCATTAAGAGTATCCATTCTACGGGCAGCTGATGGGAAAGTTATAGAGGACCTACTTGCTTTTCCATTTTCCTGTGCAAACATGATTCAGGAAGAAAATTATTCCAACAGAAAATCAACCTCACAGATCAATGCTGAATTATATAAATAACTCATAAAAGCTAAAACGTGTGCATGGATAACCTTGAATTTATAGGCGTATGTATATATATACCATTAAAACCTTAGTGATGCTCGTTTTCAATTTAAATACAATTTGAAATGGTAGATCCATTATTATTTTCCAAATTACCAAATAAGGCATAACCGAATGTAACTTTAAGATCTTCAGATCCAGCTCAAGATGCATATTGCGATTAAGTTATAATGTGCTTAACTCTCCCAAGGTTGACAGTTCAATTAAACTTGCTTAGACTGTTTCAGATAGTGTGCATTTTGAGTCGTACCCCAATGAGAAATTCTATAACACTTTTCACAAAGTTGCTGCCCGAGAAGATAAACCAATAAGGCATCAGTTCTTTCTAAGTTTCCTAAATAAGCAAGCACTAAAATGCTAAGCTTTAATACAAATTGGCTAAAATGCTACTTGATTTTTCACCTAGTTACCAAATTTATTTGATCAATAGCAAATTCAAAAATCTTATGAACTACAGCATTTTTAACAATGTAGCAGATTTCTAGTTATTAAACTACAATCAGTTAAGAAAATAGAGGTAAATTTGCTGTAACTTTGTACCTCTACAACATCAAAATAAAGCACACTCATTTTGAAAGCTAAGCTTCTGGATGCCAAAGACCGAGCCGACGCAGATCTACCAACAATTCCCAACACTAGTCCTCGACACCGCCTCATTCCCCGACAAAGTGGCTGAACCGAGCCGAGCCAGCCGGAAGCCGAAAGAGCGTGGCGAGAGAGCAAGTGCGTGCGACGGAGCAAGCCAAGAAACAGCGCCATAACAGTGTCGGCGATCTCCTCAGCTCGCGAGGCATCGACATGGACAAGACGGAGTCCGAGATCAGCGGCTAAGGCGGAGTCGACAGCGCGGTCGGAGGACCCCAGGCAGAGGATGAGCTGGTAAGGACAGAGTCGACGCTGGGCAGCTCGGGGGAGGTAGGCGAGGGAGTGGAGGAGGACGGCTGCGGCCGCCTCGATCTTCCCGTCGCCTAAGCGGCTGAGAGGAACGTGCTCGACCAGTGCGACGCCGGCTAAGGATTCTTGTTCGAGGACGCAATCTTCGATGCAGTTGAGGGAGACGACCAAAGGGAGAGGGGTAGGATTGTTACGGTGAGGCATTGCGGCAGAGGATCTGAGTCTAGACGACGTCTTTGTGGTTGTGGTAGTGTTCATCGTCGAATCCCGCGCTGTTGGCTCGAGGAACGAGGGGGGCAAGAGTTTTTGGTGGTGGTTACAGGTTAGGGTTTACGGATGTAATTTTGGGCATCTTCAGGGGCTGAAGTTTGGGAAGGGGATCCTAAGCTAAACTGCAAAGACGTCTATGATTATAGATTCTGCTGATACATTGCTGTTTGTAGCTCCTCAGCTTCGGGAGGAGTTCAAAGTAATGAAATGTATGTCCCCGTAGCTGTCAACTCAACTCACTTCCAGATGACGTTATAAAGTTTGCAAATTCCATTTATGTCCCAATTTTGGCAATTAGCGGCGTGCTCCGCAACGGTTTGAACATGCATGACAAGTTGGCAAGGCATGGGATTTTTGAAGGGTTCAATGACATTCACATGATCCTAACATGATTTCTGCTTTCCTCTGTTTCTCTACCAGGAGCCAAAGTTCGTGGATGTCCAAACTCCATCCATGCAGGCGGCTTCTAACTTCCTATCAACCACCATATCTGAGATAATACCCGGGTTCTCCCGTAATCACCATGGAAGACGCTGAATTCTTGTTTGCTTATGGAGTTTGAGAAGGAATTTCTAATATTCTTTTGTGTATTTTATCATATCAGCAGCCAAACTAAGCAATAAGTTAAAATTGGCAGCATACACCCATGGGAATAGGTAGCAGCGAGTCTCCAAGACTCACCAAACAACTTCATAAGCGCACAAGTGATACCTCTAACATAAATTACAAATTAGACAGAGACTTCCATTTCTTGCGAGAAAGCAGCAGAAGACTCACAGCTTGCAAACTAATAAATTGAATAGAAGAATCACTCTAAGTTGATACAAGAACATAAAACTTTTACATTGCCTACAAAAACAACAAGCATTTTATCTTCCCACAGACCACCACAACGCAAAATTTCTACAATATATAGAAAACTAGATACAGTTTTTGTGGATGAAGACTCACACCACCCCAACTTGCTGAACAAGGCTATATGACCTGCAGGCTCATCACATGAATTAAAGTGGCAGTACATTCTCATCCGAACACTGAGCAGGTTCGACCTTTTTTTTTTTTTTCTGAACCAGTATATTCATGGTCTGGTAATCAGTAATATGCAGGAGATAGAAGACGTACATACTATAGCAGATTCTCTAAGGGATTTCATATCTTCAACATGCTAAACAAACAACTTCCACCCACCTACCAGAACCCACCAGACTTTATAATCATGAGTTGCTATCTTGAACTTTTCTTTCGTTTCTGGCCTGCAACCCTGATATCTTCCAGACTACTAACAAAACCCTGAAAGATTTGTTTTTCCTTTATAATTAAACAAGAACATCACTTAGTCAGGTGAAGTGATCAATCTTAGAAAAACTTCCTCCTAAAATTCCTGGTAGTTGCTTGATATGATCGCATTAGCAGTCCAACTCCAATTCCAATCCCGAGACACATCCCAAGGCCAATTCCAACACCAACTCTAACACCAGCATTAAACCACGAAAGTTGGCCATCCTCACTGGCATACATTTCTTCAGAGTAGTAACTGTGTCCAAGTTTCCCATCAGAGTCATAATCTTCAGCTCCTGCTTCCGTAATCTGCACACCACCAAAATAATTATTCTATTTTAGTAAGAAAGAACAGCAATTAATAGCAAGATGTCCACTTCTGGGCAAATTGAATTGCTAATAAGATCAATCAAAGCTTCTAAGAATCTGCTTAAAGACACCAAACAAACACGTTTCAATATCCCCATTGCTTTTTCCAAGCACATAGTTACAGGTAAAAACAAATTTCTAATACACCTATACATATGAAAATAAGAAAACCAAAGCAGCAATCATCCTACATTTTTGCAACATTATTATAACATCATACAAGGCTGCTGTTATCGCTATGCCTCCAAGACAAGACAAAATTACATTTGTTCCCTTAAAAATGAATTTAAGAGACAGATTCGGGTGGGTATAATATTGAAAACAGATTACTCAGAAAAGCTGACAAATACCCTAAATCACTCAGCTAGCTAAACAAGCAGAGAATAAGCAGCCTCAAATGTTAAAAGTTAGGAATAAAGGGTGTAATCATCATTACACCAACACAGACAACAACAATCCTTCATCGGAACACAGGTAGAACAGCAACATTATCCCTAAAAACAACTGCATTCGTATCCCTGGTGCCTAATCTCTTACACCAGAACAAACTTCCCATCATATACAAACACAAAGCCCAGAAACATTGCATTTCAATTCAGCAGAATTATATAACAGTCTTTGTACGCTAAGGCCATAATTAACCTCTTAAACTGTGTCATAAGATTTTTAAACAATCAGCATTTTCCACACAATGTCAATCCCCCTCTACCATGCTTGTATATACATCCACGTTACGAACAATGATCAAATAGAAAAATAAAATTAAGACATTAAAACCAATTCCAATTTTACCTGAAATTTCCGGTGTCTAATCAATCCATTGCCATCCTTATTATTCCCTTTGCCAATCTCCTCATCCTCCGGAATTGCATCCAACGTCCCACTAAGCCTCGATCCTCCTTTCCTCCTAGGACTCACAAGTATCGTCTTGGTCAATATCACAGGCACACCCGCACAACACCCCGCTATGTAAACTTCAATCCCTGGCGCCGAAACCCCCATTCTTGGCTGAAAAAAACGCCGAATTCCCAGGCTCCATAGCCGCTGCCGCTATAAAACAATCCATGCTCCACTCTCCTTCCATCCTCTCCAACGACCCACACAACAATACCTTCTTTTCATCCTCATATACCTCGAATTCAAAACCTCCCGTGATGCGAACGCTGTCGGTGTTTAAATAAGTGACCTCGGACGATTCTTTGTTGAGACGGTCGCGGCGGAGGGTAAGGGAAGCGGAATCAGAGGCAGGGACACGAGAGCCGTTGATTTCGAGGGATACACCGATTTCACGACGGAGGTGGCAGAGGGTGAGATGGTCGGGGACGCTGTCGATCACGCACGGTGCGATTCGAACGTAAATGAGACGGATTTCCAGCCATAGTGAGGAATTGTTCATAAGATTGTACGAATTTGAGGTTTTCGGGACCAGAATTGGCGACAGATCATGCTCTTGACGGTCCATGGATGTTTGAAAATTAGAGGATGGAAACGATAAGGAGTCAATGGCAGGAGAATTTGGGGATAACCATGAATAACGAATGGGGAGAAAAAAGAAACGAGAATTCGCTTGGGAAAAATTTTAGGGTTTTGGAAGATTGAGGTCGAGGATAAAAAGTCGAAAAGGAATTGATATTTTTTTTTTCCTGAGGTTTGTTGTGATTTTTTTTTTTTTTTAGTTAATTGATTTGGCAGTGGCAACGAGCGAACGACCGAGTCAAATTGAACCCTGTAACTTATAAGGTGGAGACGGGGAGGTAGGGTAAAGCGAGGATGGTTAAAAAGGACACGTGAATGTCACGTTTCCCTTCTGATTTTCGTTCGGCATGGGCCGACGATCTTAGAATCTTCGATCAGATTCCTTAGCAGATCCAAAAGTCAATACTCATAAAAGTTAAGGCCAATTATAAAAATAGATGGTAGACCTGCTTTCATTAGACCAATAATTGAGCCCAGAACCTAACCCAAACTCAATCAAATGATCAATGGCTCCGCCCACCCTCAACCTGTTGGGCTTTAATCTTTCAAATCATGGATTTAGGTACCCAATCCATCTAATATATTTTAGAAAACAAAGTCTCATAAACTAATTTTATTATAATTGATGTTAAATTTTCATTATTTGAAATTTCAAAGCAATTTTGACATTGGTTTTAACTTTTAACTTTTCTTTTATGATAATTTTTCAAAAAAGCAAACAGTAAAAAAATAAATATAAAAAATAATAATTTATTTAAAAAATTTTAAATAATTTAATTTTTTAAATATTATGTCAAAAATATCACTCAAATTTACAATTCAAATATGATCAGAAAATGTTTCAATCTTTTTTAATCGATATTAAATTCGAAAAATTGTAAGATACCATTAGAAAATACCTATTAACATTTTTTTTAAATACGTGTATAATAAAAATACCACTCTTATAAACCAAAATCCGTTAAGAATCAAATGTCACTTCAACAATAAATTATTGATTTTATCGAAAATTTGTCAGCAAGAAATAAAAGAAAAGAGCAATAAATACCATTGATGGCTGTGGAGAATTCTTTATAAAAAGTCTCTCCGCCCTCTCTTGGTTGGGGACCTCAAAGCCAACATAGGCCGGCCACGCTACCATCACCTTTTCGATCGACAGCCAAAGATTCGTATATCACTGTCGCCATGCATGGCTGAAAACAGCAAAAGGCATTGTGCTGATATAACAGAAATGATAGCTTCCTATGCTATTACCATCCACACGAAAATTTCTGAAAATCAAACATATATATATATATGGCTGGTAATTATGTCCTCTACGAATTTCCAAGGCTCGACACTATACTTTTTCCAGGCAGGCAGTTCCAGTTGACGGGCTTTTAATAATTGAAACCTATGACTGCAAAGTTGACATTGTTTGTGAGTAAATCAAATGATGATAGTAGTACTAATTCTTACTTTTTGGATAGCTTTAGCTTCGTCATGGTTAAAATCATATTAAGCCTTTGTTTGACATGGCTGTAACTTTTTTCTGACTACAAAAGTAAACCAAATACTGGGCTTGGCTCCGAATTCCGAAAAGAATGTTCCGTCAAATACACCTCCTGCTGCGAACCATCTGTTTAATTTTTTTTTAAAGTAAAAATTTTATTAATTTTATATGTTATAGTAAGTCTTAAATCTTATAAATAAAAGACTTTTAATGATATAAAAAGTCAAGTAATTAAAAGAAAAAAAAATAATACACATACAAAAAAAATAAATTATTTCACACAAAAGTGATATTTAGTAAAAATCAAACTCTTTAACAAATAAAGGTTTATCCCATATATTAAATAATGGACTAATCTGTCAAAATACTCAACAAGTTCAAAAGCGGATACTAAATCAAACATCAAAACCACACAAACAAAAAGAGACCCATCTGTTTAATTAATCAGGAGCTGGCGGCCAGAGGCAATAATTAGCTAATTTATAGTATCAGAACAGCAGCTAACTAGCTGGCTGTCCAAACTCTATTATATTAATAAATTGGGAATTAATGAAGTATGGTATCTGGAAGATTATAGCTAAAAACGAAAATGTCTGAAACTTTTTCCACAATGTCTGCACCAAATTATAATGGCGTGGTACCATCTGCGTGAAAAAGCAGGCACTGCCAACTAGCCCTCGTGGTCCTTCATCATTCTCTGGCAGGAATGCTCCAGTTAACTAACGGCCATCGATTGAAGCCAGACCCAGGCCTACGTACGCCTCTGCAGCATTCGATGCATATAGTTGTCGTTTTTCCTTAAAGAGAATTTACTAATTATCTTGCAAATTGCCACATATATTCATGCAATTGTAATATATTGTTGACCAACAGCTTCAAATCAGAAGTAGTAGGTAGGCAGGAGGGTTGTATGTCCAGGGAGGAGTAGGTGGTCACAGTTCAAATCATGAAGCACTCTGCCCGTTTGATTTCTTTTTTTTCTGTTGTGTATACGTATTTTTATATATATATATATGGACTTTTTAGCATATATTTAATGTAGTGAGTAATTAATGAAACTGATTTTGAACAATTGGCATGCATGCATCCAACCATTTGTGTATCATGAATTTGATTTTTAATGTATAGTAGTTTTCAGTCATTTGATGTGACATTTTTCAAATTTGTATAAATGTGATAGCTCCACACTTATCAACTAAAATACATGTTTATTAAATGAATTAATTATATAATGCCCTTATTATGTTGACTTTTTTTTATTCATAAATGAAAAATATTCACTTTAATTTAAATTTACCTTGATTTTCAACATTTGTATTTTTTATAAAAAATTTAATATCATTTGTCATGAATCAAAATTTTTAATTCAAAAAATATGTTTATAAGAGATAAGTAGATCCTTAATTATAAACTTAAGACACATTTTATGTTTTTTCAATGTGAAATTTATGACATAGATATTTAAAGTCTAATTGCAATCTAATTTTTGTTTTTTTAATATATGAATGTTGTAATAATTTTTTATGTGAAATCATTTTTCTTTTTACTGTTTTTGGAGGTAGTTAAATGTCGAAAGAAAGTGCTAGTTGGTACAATAGTAGATGCAATAATCGCGTAAGATCATATCGTTCCTACTCAGTCCTCAATCATGTTAAAAATTTTTAGGGCATATATAGTTAAGTGAAAATATGTGCTTTGACAAATATAGCCATAATAATCCTTAAAAGAATAATGGTTAGAAAGAGAAAGACAGCTCACACAATATGCTTTTTCGTAAATTACTACTCTTTTTACTATTTTATTTGTCTCTGTTTGATTTTTATTATTAAATAAATTTAATTTAAATTATTATTTTTTAAAATATTATAAAAATTAAAGTCATTTTCTAATTGAGTGAAATTGAATATCATGGTGTAAACTCTGGCAGCCATTTTTTGTTTAAATTAAAATAATAATTTCTGTTAAATCACAAATTTAACTTTATTAGGAGTGGAAGCTTTTTTCTGAAATCCCACTCGTGCAGGTTTTCACCTGTCGAAAATTTCATTACGTGGACTTCAATTATAGGAGAAGAGGAGCATGGTTGGAACCTGTCAAGTGTTTGAACATCCACGTGTCACGTGACTGTTGAAGCAAAAGACTGAAATGTCTGCATTCAAAGTTTCATTGATTTTACAGAGGGTGTGGTTGCGATAGTCGGGAGTGGCTTCGCCGCCGTAATTTTCAAAACCCGCCGGTGCAGACGTGGAAATTTGACTGGTGGGGACCACGCTCCGGTCTATAGGCCCAACTTGGCGACTCCGTCGGTTATTTTCAATTGTTCCAGTACGTCAAGTACGTGAGACGTTAAGGCCAAGCGCCACGATGTGCAGTACATGCAAATTCACGCCCTCGAGTGTAAAAAAAAATACCTGTGTACTAAATTTGCACCTGACACTTGTGGGAGCCATTCTCGGAAATCACCTGCTCTCGAATTTTTGCAGTCCTTTTCTTTTAAACAAAATTTAATTTAATTTTTTTCATGGCTTCAATAGTTTATTTATTTATTGCTCAAAAGCTTCAATAATTTATGCTCCACCAAATTGTAAAATGTCTGGGGTAGAAATGTACTGTGCATGAAAAATTTACTGAAAGCTAATTAATTTGTGAGTAAAAAAAGTTTGTCAATGTCCGTGAATTTAATGTTGTACCGTTTTGTTATAATTCGTTGACACATAGTGTATTAAAAAGTCCCTAAATTATTAAAAAAATTTAAATAAATTTTTATTTTTATTAATATAATTAAATTTAATTATTTATATTTTAAATTAAATAAATATATATAATCAAAAATTAACAATTTTTTATTAACTAAAATATTATTTATTAATTTTTTTAAATATATCATGTTAACATGATATTTATGTAGATTATTCATTATAATATATCAATATGTATATCATCGTAATTAAATGTAAAATGATTATATTTTAAATAATAATAATTAGTTAACTATTAATAATAAAAATTTATTTAATTTAAAAACTATAAAAGCTTGATTTAATATGTTAGGTATTATGTTTTTTTTAAATAAAATTGGGTTAAACAAAATTATAAATAATAAATAATATTAAGTTTCTATTTTTGTACACAATAGACCAAAAATATATACTTTTTGACTTGAAAAAAAAATAAACTATAAAGAAAGAGTAAAATAAAAATGTGGCATTGGTGTGGTTGCAACGCCCCTTTCAAAAGCGTGGAGATGACTCAGACAGCGATAGTTCTTTTACTGCTTTTCATGTTTCCTCTTCCTTCCTCTCTCTCTCTCTCTCTCTTTCTCATGAACACTCCTATAAACTCCTATCTATCGCCACTAGTATTCACTTCCTTCAACATTAGTGCTCTCTGATTCCTTCTCTTTCTCTCTGTCCTCGTGTTCTGCCTACTTTTTTTTTTTCTTTCTTTTCTCTCTCCTATTCTGCATTTCTTGTTTTGATTCGGATTTTCTTCTTTTGCCTTTGTAATCTGTCCAAGCCTCTCTATCTTTTTCAAACCAAGCATTATTCCATTACGTCTCTTCTTCTGCTTTTTGTTTTCAACACCCCATTTTCCTTCTTATCTCTCTATCTCTTCTTTTTTGCACCTTTCCCTCCAAAGCTCTCTGGTTTTTGATCTCTGCAATTCCTTCATAAAAAAAAAAGGGTCCAACACAAATGAAGGTCTGGTTCCTACTTTCGGATCTCTTTCTGTTTATGACTAATTTATCTGTTTTCCTTTATTGGGTTCTGATCCTTTTTGTACTTGAATTTGCTCCTTTTTTCTTTGGTTTTAAAGGGAATCTTGAGACTTTGCTGTTGATGGGTTATTCTTGAATTCGATTCTGATTCTTGTTTCATAGTGATTCCTAAGAATAAAATAGATTACTTTGATGGACAATGAGAATCAAGGGACTCTCTTTCTGTGAAAAACTCATTCTTTTGATAACACTATTCCAGTGTCTAGAAGTCTATAGCTTTAAGGAGACAATCTTTTCAGCACAAAAGTTTTAGACTTGGAGAATTTCATAACTCTGGATCAGCTTGTTTTTAGGCTATAACTTTTTAGTGAGTTTCTAGCATCTTTGGTTTTGTCATCTTATCTGATGTTCCAGGCAGTGAAAGGATCAAAAACAAATGACTAATTTTGATTTTTGTTCATGTTCAGATTGTAACTTGAATGAATTTTTCTCAATTATACATCCTTACATATTGGTTATCAGAAGCATATACAATTCTGAAACAGATCTCTTGGATGTTTTTTTTTTCTTTGTAATTGCAGAAGGTTGTGTTGAAGGTCGATTTGCATGATGACAAAGCCAAGCAAAAGGCTTTGAAGACAGTCTCAACTCTTTCAGGTATATATCTCTGCTTTTCCTTTGTACACTTAATACTTAAAAAGCTTTAATTTCAGCAATCTATTTCCTTTTCCTTTCTGGGTTTTGAAGCTGTGGGTTTGACATATTACATTCATCTTTGTAAAGTACGTATCTTTGCTAGAATTCCACCCAGTCAAAAGTTGTTCAACTTTTTTACCCTTATTTAGAGGCCTGCTTTGTTTTCTTCAAAGTCTCTGATGAGACTCTGCAATCTGCCTAAAATAATATCTATACAAACAAAAATTTTAGCATAAACTAATGATGTGACTCTTTTTGAAAAACTTTCTGTAAAAACAAAATTTTTTTATCATAGAGTATTTTCTTGATGGTTGTCCAAATATTTTTATATTTAATACAGAAAACGATGGGACTGCTTTATATATATATATGTATGGCTTTGGACTTTGGCTTGTATCGTTGTCTCTTGTTAAAATTTCTCTTCTAAATGACTTTGTGGATCCTGATGATGACAATTTTTTTTTTCCTGCAAGAGGGTGATTTGTTATTAACTTCTTAGATTTGAATCTAGATGAAAGCATATTAAGATAATTGAGTTTATGGAGAAAAAAATTGTCATGTCATAATATTCCTCTTTTGAGCTGGTCTTGGAAAAGGAATGATTTTTCCTTTTGATTAAATTTTTTTGGCCTGGAAAATTTGATAGGAATTGATTCCATTGCCATGGATATGAAGGCAAAGCAATTGACAGTGATTGGAACAGTTGATCCTGTAAACGTTGTGAGCAAATTGCGCAAGTACTGGCCTACTGACATAGTATTAGTAGGGCCAGCAAAAGAGCCAGAGAAGAAGGAGGAGCCAAAGAAGGAAGAGCCCAAGAAAGAGGAGGAAGCAAAGAAAGAAGAACCCAAGAAAGAAGAGGAGCCGAAGAAAGAAGAGCCTAAGAAGGAAGAGCCAAAGAAAGAAGAACCCAAGAAAGAGGAAGAGAAGAAGGAAGAGGAGAAAAAGCCACAGCCACCTCCAGACCCCGTTTTGGAGCTTGTCAAGGCCTACAAACAATACAATCCTCACATGACCACTTACTACTATGTTCAAAGCATGGAAGAGAATCCAAATGCTTGTGTTATTTGTTGACTAGGCTTTGGCAAGAACAATGATGAGGGGAAAAAGATAGCTTTTTCTCAAATTGGTGATGGATTTGTTTGTCATCAATGAGAATAGGAGGTGAACCAAAGAAGAGAACTCCTTTGTATATAGATGGTGATGCCCCATCAATCGTTTTTTTCATATGTATAAGTAATATGTGTTGTGTAGACACTAGAATGAATAAATGAAATTTTGGAATTTGTTTTGAACCCCATCGGCCATAGTCCATGACTCAATGCATACACATTTACACAAGTCTTATAATCTAATTTACAGCCCACTGTGTTCCTTTTTGAATCTTTCCTCCCCATAGCCACCGCCCAACAAAAAGATAAGGAAAATCAAAGCTCTGCTTTTGAATTTGAATCTCTTTGAATATTAATGCAGTGCCCACCCAAATCGGTCAATTGATCTTGTTCTTTTAGGGTAGTACTTTTGCTTGCTAGAATTGTTGAAGGTAACGGCATCTGAGAGGCAGAAAAGTGAGTTCACATGTTCAACGCCCCATTGTCTGTGGTGGGTCACAGTGAAAATTCTCATTCGGAGCTTGCCTGCCTTTCTACATGTTGCAATATGTTGTACAATGTCATGTTCATTCATGGATTTGTGGGTCTTTACTAATCTGTCTACAAGATCTCTTACGTGAAACTGAATGGTCCCAATGCATTGGTCGGTTCAAGTAATCATTTATTCTTTTGCAGGTCTCCCACTCTCTCTCTCTCTCTCTCAGAGTTTAGCAATTGTTAGCTGGAAAGCAGAGGGTTAGCTGATTTACCTCATGTAATTTTCTGTCTTGGAGAAGCATATATTCTTTATTTCTTTTCATATATAAAAATTATTTCCCTCTTGAATCGTACAAGCTAGGAATCTCCTGTACTTCCATCACTGTACTTGTCATCTAGTAACCACCTTAATTCTATTCAACTTAAATTAACCAAACCCTTGAATAAATTAACATAGCAGATGAAGAATAAAACACAAACACAACTGTTTCAATGCAATATTCCACATGAAGACCATGCCATGGACTTGTACAATTACGTAATTAAAATTGAAATTGCATGTGATCAAGATGCGTCTATTTTCCATATAATTTTTATTCTTTTTTCTCTCTGGAAAAACATTCGATGGCTCCTCGATGGCATGTGCATTTGGTCTTACGACAACTGATCAACAATGAGTCTTCGTTCAGTACTTGCAACTATTACTTGTCCATGTTATCGGCGGTAGTGTTTCTGGAAACTTGTTTGATATGAAATTGAAGGGGGGAAAAGAAGATGGAATCCAGGCAAACAATAGTAAAGCAAACTCAAATTTTCAGCAAATGAAGGACATTGGATCTCTGTTCTTAGCTCTTTTAACTTTTTTTTCAACCTTTACAACGTGCAAGAGGGGGGCCTGGAGACTTGTAACCAAAGAATTGTATACAAAGAATCCCCTAGATTCAGAGAAAATGACTTCCTTTTCAAGTTTCTTCACCATTTAAAAATTGCTTTATTTTGCAAACTTATGCAATGTATATCCCTTCAGCATAATCCATCTTGTCAAATCACCTTGTCTAGTGGCCAATAGCGGAAATGGAGTCTAAATTAAACCTTCGAGAACTTTATCTTATTTTCAATTCATAAGACTTATTATATTTTGTTGAACCATACAATGATTCATGTCATTAAACATATGAAAATTTTTAAAAAATTGATAATTTTTTAACATAATATTTTAGTATAAGTACATCAAAATTGAATAAAAATATACGTAAAATTCTTTGTATAGTTTTCAATTTTTTTTGCTCGAAATTACTGATTCCGTAATAAAATATAAAATTCAATCTATTCTTAGGGAAAAGTACAATCAAAAAAAGATGTAAAGAACTTTACCCAAAGTCAGTATTTTCTAAAAATGATCCATTAAGGTTGAAAGAGGTAAGGAAAAGAAAGGCGGTCCCACGGCATGAGGCAAGTTGAGTTGATAAGAGTGTTGAAAGCCAATAATCTGTGCAATTATAGGAGGAAACCAAAGGGGATGCTTAATCTTTCTATAAACTACATTAGGTTAATGTTTCTTTCACCTTATTGCTTTTGATTGGACTTTGATTGTTTCGTACCCAAGGAACCCAATCTTGTTCAAATGGGAACTAATTCCAGTGACAGATTTTATTCCCAAGAGGGATCTGTTTACAAAGTGACAAAAACCAGAATGCAGGCCTGGCTGTTTCACTCAAGTGAGGAAGATAAAAGGAGACCCAAAGTTTAGCAGAACACTCTGAATTATGCTTTTTGTCTCTTCTATTTATCCAGGGTGGTTCTTTCCTTGTGCTTGGGATTCATTAAGTCTAATGTACATAATCGGTTACAAATCATTTTCTAGTACCCATGAAAGGTTGATGATTGGCAGACATTGTTGAAAAAAAAACAGAGCATTTTTTAAAGGAGAAGCAAAGCCATTACAGTGAACCTGATCAAACCCAAGTTTTCTTTCGATCTAAGGATCAAGTTTACCAGCTAGAACCAAGGCTTTGTTATAGGAGAAAGTTGAAAAATGTGTCTCCTTCCCCAATGGTTTTTGGGTTAGAATTTCTTTTCCTTGTAACGATTTCTAAGGCTATGGATTTATCAATACTTGTTTATTGTGAATATTATTTTATCTATTGTGAAACATAACATTTAGATAAAGAAAATTCGAAGCTTTATTTTAAAATTTTACTTTTTATTATTAATTTTGATTTTAATTTAAAATTAAGAAGCTTTATATATATGATTGAAAAAAAAAATTCGTCTTTGATTGTTGAATATCACGTTTGTGAAACATATCTAATTTATATTATATTATATTATATATCTATTTTTTTTTCAAATGAAAAATCGGTGAAAATGTAACAAAAAAAAATTATGATTACTCGAATGGTTTTCAAAAAAGAAACACTAATCGATCATATTTCCATCAAAATCTAGGAAAAGTCGATTGTGTTTTTAATATGCTTTGCACATATTTCATGATTATCGCATGTTAATTAACTCATTAAGACGCATTATCTGACTAGTGATTTTCCTAAGTAAATATCTATGTGCCAAGCATGATTTTTAACATAAGGTAGCAGTAATAAGTTTGTCAACTGCAGCCGAAAACAAAGAGAAAAGCGAATGAGAAGTTAGGTAGGAGTACGGGGAAAGATTTTCAAAGAAAACTAACGCATTGCACTAGATATGTAGGCGCCGGTACCGGTGTTCCATGGGATTGAATTTCCTTTGGGAATTAAACGTAACGTGAGGAGCGCTTTGACACCCCAGCATTGTGGGAAAAGAGATGTACGCAGCAGCGTCATACACGAATAACATGCTTTTCTTTCTTTCTTCTTTTTTCCTTTTTCGGATAATTGGGAAAAACCATGCTTTTCCATTGTCAAAGGTCAACCGCCCAACCCATACACGCATGCGTGCATGCCGTGCTCTCTTGGCCTGATTGTCTCCATATATTAAATGTTCTGCACTGTCACCTTCCATAATTTGTCATGCTAGCTCTGCTCACAATGTGAACCTCCTTTTTGTACGTCTCTGTTTTTATCCTGCAGATGAGAGTCTGACTCTCTTACTAGGTAGTTCTAATGAATTCGTAGTTGCTAGGTGACATCCCCACTCTAGCATTAATGAAGTCCATATTATTGTTGGGAAAATGAAGGATAATATAAATAAATATATAGTTATAATTCCAGAAGATAATAAACATGACGCAGGCAGTAGAAGGAAGCCCTGGACGGCAAAGAGAGGCTCACGCAAGCGGAATGTTGATTGTGCTCATAAAGCCAAAATTTGATGCTGTCTTTTACTTATATATAACAATAAAAAGCATTTAGAGATTTGGGTGGTCGGTCTCCCTGTGATGAGAGATGGATACAAGGGTAAGAGAAATAATTGGTGGCGTTATATCAGAAGATAACTTGAAGGGGCAACCAACTGCAGAATTTGGTACCAACATCTTGTTCCTGGTGGGGGCAGGATGTCTCATCCACAAACAGAAATAACTTCATTTCTACCTTTCCGCTTCTTGCCGCAAAACTTCAACCAAACCCGATACGTAATGCCTGTCCAATTGCCATCTGCCACTGAAGAATTTGATTCTAAATGTTAAAAATACTCATCTACAACATATAAAATTGTTTGTGTTTCTTCAAAAATTTTGAAACAAAGTAAATAATTGAGGTATATTACGATTTTGCATTTGAAAATCTATTATTAAAATCATAACGTTTATCGTCTATCGATTGTTTTTGATCGAAAATATCTTATCTTTTTTAATAATGATAGTCTCTGCTGAAAAAAATAAAAGCATACAACACAAAGCAGGCAATCGATGTTGATATTAATTAAAATTGTGAAACTATAAAGAAATATAATTAGAAAGATAATGACCAGATTAGCATTATATGTATGCAGCACGTACTGGCTTGCATGCTAAGTCTCGTACCTAATGTTTCCAACGGCAGCTAACCTGAGTAAGACATGGAAGCTTTCGTTGTCCAAGAATTAATACTTTACAATTAACTTCAAGCATAATTTTGACAGATGCAGAACACGTACGGAATTTGTTGGAATTGCAATTCGTGGGTTAACAGTATTACCTCTTTCAGTATACCATGGAATATTTAGCTTTTGGGTATCTTGAAAATTCGCATGTTATTTTATTATGCACATGTCATGATAATGATCACATAATGTTCCATGCTTTGGGCATTAATTTAAAGCAAATTAAGGGCATGGTATGTTATGTTATGGCCAAATGATGTCATGATAATATATAATTTAGCACTTAATTTTTTTTTGTCTACGTCGACAATATTCCACGTAATCTTTAGTGATTAAATTAATGTTAAATCAAAACCCTATAAGAATGAAGATAATCGATAATCCTACTAATCTACATATCAGGCTGTCAAGCTTTTAGATGCACACCACAAATTTGATTCATTAGTAAATTGGAAGCCGGAATTACATTTATCATTATTACAAATTATCAAGCATCTTGGAGATCACAAGATGTTTGGTTTTGTAAGAATGGGACAATTATTGTACTACAATAATACATTCATGTATCTCCCACAAAAATAATGCCAACAGCATGGACATCAAAGTGGGACCAATGAAGTGAAAAAGATTACTATTCACCACCTGAGCCTTGGTTCAAGCGGTTTAACAAATCGGCGTCAGAGTAAAAGATGGTAACTAATCAATCTGAGCCATACTAATCTCCTAAGAATGATTCTATAATAGGAATATCGACCAACTTTCATGACTAAATTGCTGGAGATGAATAGGATGAAGCATGAAGGTCAATTAGAGATGCAAATGCTTATTAAGTCCTCGCCCGAACGAGTGGGGAGTGAGGGGAAAGCATGAGTGGGGAGTGAGGGGAAAGCATGCGTGGAGACATGAGACTCTCGTCGTATAACCTAGAGGAAGAGAAGCTGAGGCGTAGGCTTTTCTTATGCCAGCGTTTAGACTTCTGATCTGGCGTATCTTCTTCCTTCCCTTTAAGCACGAATGCTCTAATTCTTTCGAGTGCTACTGCCACAGTCTCATCATCCATGTTGGCAAAGCAGACCCTGAACCAGCCAGGTTCAGAGCATTGGAAAGACGAACCTGGAGAAACATTGAGTTTCACTTCACTGATGATCACACGCCACAGCTCCAGTTCTCCCTGGACGGTTTGTTCTTTAAGGAGTGGTCGCATGTCCATCCAGAAAAACAAACCACCGTTGCTTTTTAAGCAAGAAATCCCAACTTGTTCAAGCCCCTTAGTGAAAACACAGTGCCTTCTGGCTAACCTTTTTGAGCTTTCTCTGAGGAAATTCCCAACGAACTCCTCATCAGAAAGCATGGAAGCAAGTAAGTACTGAGTTTGCGAGGAGACCAAGCCGAAACTCGACATCTTGCGGGCACAATGGACGACTGCATCATTGAATGAGTAAACAATGCCAACCCGAAAACCGGGAAATCCCATGTCCTTGGACAAACTGTAAACAATGTGTATGAGATCACGGTTGCAATCCATGTCTTGTATGATCTCAGCAATGCTTATGAATCTAGGAGAGCTGAAGACTGTAGCAGCATAGATTTCATCGCAGACAAGGTGGATGTTCTTTTCGTCCACGAAACTCACCAAGCTTCTCATCGTTTCTCGGTCCAAGATGGTGCCTAAAGGGTTTGAGGGGTTTGTTAAGATCACGCCTTTGACATTGATGTTCGATCTTTGAGCTTTTTCATACGCTTCTTCCAGTGCTGCTCTGGTTATACGGAAATTGTTTGAGCTCTTGCAGTCAACGGGAACTATTTCCAACCCAGTGCGCCATCTTAGGTCTCGCGCAAATCTGCATGGTTTAGACATAAAATTAGAAGCAAATGACTGATATAGGAAAAAAAATAGTAAAAAAGGAAGGAAAAGAAGAAAAATTATGAATGAACACGTTTTACATGAGCTTTTAAAAGGAAACCAAGTAAGAGGAGAATTAAGTTTTTAATACTCTTAACAAATACTACAACAGTTCCTTTGAATTCTGAGGAATTACTGTCCAAACAAAGGTCTACCTTTAGAATTTTCTGGAGGTCAAAGGTCAAGGACAAAAGTCCAATTTACTTAATATATGTATATAGATTTATCTCTAAAAAGACCATGTACTCGCCTACTAATGATATTTCTGCAAGTTTAATTTAATTCTTTGTAATCACGGAAGGCATGATCTTGACCGAACTTGTTGAATCAAAATGATCAAACCATGCCTGAAATGTTGTTGTTGACTTTGGAAAACAGAGTTCTAGATATAGGAAATTGCCCCCTATGTCACTAGCATACTATATATGGTGAGCATTAATAGAGCACTTGACCAGCTTAATTTCGATGAGAATAACAAGCATTTTTAGTTAAATTTTTCAAAACCATGTGGTCGTGCCTATGACTAAGATACACGTTACTCCCAATTCCTATCCTTCGTTTATTTTTTCCAAAATACTTTTCTCAGTTGCATGACAAAGATACCACTCTCAATTCCACATGTCTCTGAGAGAGAGAGAGAGAGTCTTCTTGTATTTGGTATTGAAAATTAGTAGAGTATACCCTATATTATATTTGTAAAGTCAAAGAAATTAATAGTTTTGAAAGCCAAATGAAAATAAGAAAAAGAAAAAAAGGAAAAAAAGAAAAGAAAGAAAGTAAGTAAGAGTACGTACCCCGCATAATAAGGTGAAGGTACAAGAAAAGCGTCGCCAGGGTTGGCCAAGCAAAACACGACCGTCTCGTTTGCTCCTGTGGCTCCGCCGCTCATAACTATACGGTTTGGGTCAAATGTGACCCTGTTTCCTCCTACTCTTCCCATGAACTTTGCTACAGCCTGAAGAAAGAAGTAATAAGGGTGAAAAATGCAGCCATTGTATGCTTTTCACTGCATTAGAAGGAAACGTTTTTTGAGCAGTTCGTACCTCTCTAAACTCTTTCAGGCCGTGGTAATCCTGATAGATGGCAATATCTTTGAACTTATCAACTCCTTCAGCGGTGCAGATGGAGGCATCAGGGTTTTCTAGAATCCACTTTTTGATCAAATCGAAACACAGCTGAAAAGAAACAAAGAGGAGGAAGAAATTAATGGTTAGTTACATCTGCATACGAGGGAGTTCACTGTAGTGATCAGTACTACCCATAAAGCAAATCCATAAAGTTTTGGGTTAGAGATATATATATATATATATATATATATATATATGTATACATATGCCAACCTGATTCTCAGCAAGTCCCATTTGGATGACCCCATCGGGATTCTGTGCTGGGTGAAAAGGGTCCTTATTGTACGCTTTCCACCCATCAAAGTAAGGTGAGTTCTCTCCATGTCTGTCGTTGGTGGCTATCCTAGACAAAAGCTGTCCATTCTTTCTTGTAAACTCCATATTTTCTCCTTTCCTCTGGCCTAAGTTTGAAGAACTGGAGTGGGGAATCGTGACAACGGAATGTTTTTATGCGAACGAGCAGTCAAGGGCTTGGGCTCTCAAATGTAATGTGGGTATCAAGCATTAAGTGCAGCCTTAAATTTATAGGGATGGATAGATAGACTGAAGGAGGCCGAGGAACTCAAAGACACGGAAAAGTCAATTTTTCAAAGTTTGATTTGGACTCACCCGAGCCAACTAAAGGTCACACAAAGACGAGGGAATTCCAGCGTTATTGTTTGGGTCCACGTGTCGTCATAGCTTCCGTGGCCAGCGCGAAATCATGCATTCAAACTGCGTCATATTTTTTTATGCAGTGAAACCTTAAGCGATATATAAATTATTATTTTTTTTGAAGAAAACATAAAAATGATTATTAAAAGCACAATTTTTGTCGGTGTATCAATCTCCTAATTATGTTTTATTTATAATATTATTAAAAAATTTATATGATACATATAGTGAAAACTATAAAAAAAAATAAAGTACATAAAACGTTATAATTGAAAGTATTATCGAGAATATTTTTAATCACAAAGTTGAAAAACATACAAATTTAAATCAAATTTGTTGCAGTGCATTATTTACCCATACTAAAATATAATGTAAATATCACAATTAAGTAACATGATTTAGTTGGCATATTGATAAAAAAAAATAATATACTCCCTTTACCTTTCTTATAAATTTATTTTGATTTTATATATACTTTCAAAAACAACAAAATGCTTACTCTTTTGTTTTTTTATCACGTAACTTCAATTTCTCCTTCATATACTAACTTTTATATGGTTTCATATTCTATGAACAAGATTAGATAAAATGCCCAATCTACAAGTTGTTCCTTAAATGTTTTTAGATGAATTTAAGTCTTTCATGAAACTATTTTTGTGAAATGAAGATTGTGTAATGCGGATGCCATATATAATCTTATCTTCAATCAGTACACAAATATTCTTTGAAAACTTTTATTTCTTTTTTCAAAATCACTATATATATATATATATATATATGTTTTACCTCTTTTAACTGCATAGTTGATTTGTCAAAATCTGATATATCTAAGTGTGAGTTATTTAATATGTTTCCGTACACTCTTAGGAATTTTCGTTGTGGGTACTCCACGGTTTTTGTTTTACCAAGAGGAAAAGAATGGAAATGGAGGAATTTGTGTGGATTCAGTAACACTTGTTCCACGATGGAAAGTTCCCTGAAACAGGAGGAGATTCACATGGGTTTGAAAGGAATTAAATCCTGAGAAAATCAAAAGAAAATAGTATATATATCAACATCGTTTTGGTCGGTCATCAGAACTTATCCCTTCCAATTGCTTGGTAACAACTCACGAAACATGACACAGTTTGTCCGGATCTTGATGAGACCAATGTCTCAACACGATGGTTTTCCTTAATAATTCGTCTTCCCACTTTCCTGGACCTGCTTCAGCTAAAACTCCTCTCCCTGTCTTCCCCTGGAATGGCAAAAACTTATCTGCTTTGTTCATTTATGACTAAAAACCAATGCGCTTTCGCATTTGCTTCGACCATCAACACAAACAGCAAATGTAGGAAATCCCAGCAGATACTCTTCTCCATGAATTAACTATACTTCATCACAGCCGTCCACGTTGCGCTTGTTTGCGCTTTTGATTCAACATTTCTTCCCCTCGGGGTCAGTCAGAGATCAGGCTTCCGGGGAATTAGGCATTCAGCCATGGAAAACGTGAGACGCTTTTCTTGAAATCGCCATGCTTCCGACTTATTACCAACGAGAAAAGAGAGAGAGACTCCAAGTTCAATTCACTGAAGCTGTTACTCTCCACTCACCATAAAAACAGAAAACGCCACTCCCACTTTTTCTTTGCCATATACGAACGTTTATCATGGATCAAATCAATCAAAGACTATTCCCATTTACTTCATCCCCTCCATCATTGCGGTAACATTCCTAGGCTTATCATGCACCAGCTGTTATCTTATCTTATCCTTATAGTCTCTGAAACCACTTTTGAGCTAGTATTATTGTCTCCACCAAGACCTTGCCAGTGTAGATCAATAATGTAGACGCATATGCTTTCGAGTATAAACCTCACTTGTAAAATGTGTTATACTTAATCAATGAATTAAATGATACGTTTTCAATGCATAGCAAATTAACTTCTTGTTTTGTCATTGAGTAATAATGTTAGGCATATTATCATCATGATGGGTAATCTTCCTAGTTTCAAGCCCATCTTATTTGAATCACATGAGTTTCAGATGAGCTCAAAAAAATTTTCAATCGCTAGACAAGTTAGAATCTCTATTCTTCGATCTCCTAGAATCTAATCTAATTTCAAATATTTGAACAGTTGATCACGATGTTTAAGTTTAGAATCCATTCTAGCATATGAAATATGTACGACTTCAAATAGTTGAACAGTTGGCATTTGAGTAGCAGATGAAAACAAATATCAATACTTACACAAGCTAGAATTCTATTCCATCTTAACAATCCTGCGATAATGAAAGGGACTTATCTTTTTCGTGTACTTTTGTTTCACATAAGAATGAACTTTGGAGCGGGGAAGGGGGTAGGTTGTGAATGTTAGCTGGTTGCATTTAAAAACCTAGAAGCTCTAAAAGTCAAATATTTACCAGCATTCAAATTTCCACAATAAAATCCAGTCATTTGATCAAAAGATGATATTGTACTTCCTCCATAGGTCAGATGGATAAACAATGAAGTGTCCCACTTTTAAAAGATTGGGTGTTTGGTGAAAATGGTTGATTATTTTCCTCTACATCATTAATTTATTTTTATTTACAATGTACTTTAATCTTCAAATTTTACTTTAAAGGAGGCAAAAGATTTCCTTTGACTCCATACATAAAACCCCCCCAAAAAAAAAACTCCACTTTCCTTTGTATGGAGCCCAAACCAGGAAAGCTGTCTTGGTTGGTCACATGTCGGAGCAACTTTGCAGCATCAACTTTCAGATCTAAACATGGTAGTAGGAACCCATTTTCTTATGCAGACAAGTTCCGACATTGATATGGTCTTTCTTTTTTTTTTTTTTAATTTCTTCTAAGACAGTTTATTCTTCGAGAATTAAAGTCAAATAAGCTTTGATATTAGGTTTAAAGTCCACAATTTTTTTTTTCCTTTTGTGATAAGATCAAGAAAAAATTCCTGGTGGGAAAGTTTTAGTTTTGACTTTCCCAAGCGTGATCCCAAAGAGAATGAGTCAACTTTCCTTGGGAGTAAAGCAGGCAACTGTTCAAACCCATTGAGTCAGTCTGTCCATACGTAATCAATGGGCCAGCTTGACCATATCGTTAAAGATTTATAAACCAAATAATATTTCTCCCGTCCAGCTCTAGCAGACATTTTACTTAACTACTCTAATACTATAAAGAAAAATTTAATGCTTCGGTTTTCTTTTAATATTTCTTTTCATTGATACAGTTCACATAATTACAAGAATACGACAATACGGTTATTATATATACTTCAAATCAGCTACTATACTTTCCTTAGAGTGTTGAATTGAACTCGACTAGTTTGTACGGACAGCAATTTGGCTAGCTATTGTTGATTTTTTTCACCTTTAAATTAGTTTTATTTTTTTTCATTATTAAATTATTGTAATTATAATATTTTTTGTATGATCTATGTCCGCCTTATGTATGGCCCCCCAAAATTTAAAATTTTTTTGACATATTATATAAATTTTTTAAATTTTTTAATAAATTATCTTAATAGCCTACCAAAATAATGGTTTATTTAATAATTAATACAAATAAACAATAACAAATTAAATAATTTCATATGAGTGACTCAATTTTAATGTTGTTTTTGTTTTTTTCTTTTTAATTTGTTTTATTTTTTTATTTTTATTCTATTTAATCATATATTTTAAATCTCTATAGATTTTTTTTCATAAATTGCTATGAACCATCAATCATATTCTTTTTCTTTCTTTTTTATTATATCATATGTGGATTCTATCTTCCACTTGTCATGTTCTCTTTTTTTCTGTTATGTAGATTTTATTTTTTATGATTTTAATCTTTAAAAATAAATAAATTATTATATAATTCTTAAATATAAGTTATAGTGTAGAATTTCATCAATATATCATTTTTTTATTTAGAATAACCAATGCATTCTAGCATGTATGTTGCAAAATTTAAATAACAAGGATATATATATATATAAATTGGTAGAATAAAATAATTACATTTCTTTTAAAACAATTTTATTTATTATATATTTTTAATGGCTCTCAAAATATTTTTTTTATTTAATAATTATTTTTATTTTTCAAACTGTTTGATAAAATTAAAATCATTATAGTTAGCATATTGCTAGTCAAGCCCAACAAATATATTCTAAAATAATATGTTAAGTCTATCAAATTAAAAAAAATATAAAAGTGAGTCTGCTAATAATAACCCATTAAGTTTTAATATAAATCTAAACTTATAATAGTATATTATATCTTAACAGTCCAACCTAATAGACTAAAATAACATATTATATATCAGTAGTTTTACCCGATAATTCAATCTGTTAATTAGCAATTTAAGAGGTAAATAGAAAATAAAAGGAGAGCTAGAACACACAAGGTAAAGACACGATTCATTTGAATTTAAAAAATTAGTTTTTTTTTTATTTTTATGTGCAGAGAATGAGAGAGACTCATTTCATGATTCCATTCAATCATATATATATATATATATATATATATAACACCATCATTGTTGTTAATGTATGTTTTTTTGCATATTTAATATCTTGTGAATTTTATTTAATCTTTTAAATGAGTGATAATTAAAATTGTTTAATGTTTCTTTCTATTTAGCCTCCCTTCAAAAATGCTCTAGCTTTGCACCTGACGTCAACTAAAATAATTTTTTAATTGTAAAATGATTTATGACAATGAAGAAACCTATTTTACACTACCATAAAATGCGAATATAATGCAACGAAAAAAAATATACATTGAATTGTATTGCATATCTAGGTATATTCTTATATAATTACAGAAATTTTAATAAATGGATTAAATAAAAATATGTTTTTAAAGATTTAACTAATTAAGTAACAGAGTTGCTTAACATGACTTAATAAGAGAAAATCAAGTAATTGATTAACCAAAATGGGTCAACTACTTTTGGTGATTGTTGACTTTTTCTGTGTTAGTCTAGCTGAGATTTGTTTTTGGCTGTTCACTTAGACCCGCCTGTCCGGTTCTCCTCCATTTATTTTTGTTGTTCTTTCCTTATCCTTTCTTTTCCATATATATACCACATAAAATATATAATAGGAAATCCTTAGTTGAACAGCTTAAGCTATCGGGAAGTGACACGAGTTCAGCCGTTTGTGAGAAAACACGTGCGCAATGGAAACTATTGGACCTATTGAACAAACGTTTTTACACCACACGAAATCGCACCGGCTGGGACTGCCGGCCATGGCTTGAATCTAAAGTCCGAGCTAAAGAAAGAAAACAAAAAAATAAAGGTGAATCTCTTCACTATAATTTATTTGTACTTCGTTTCTCTTTTTCTTCGTTTATATATTATTATACTCACCTGATCCTACTTGAAACAAAAGTATTTCAATTTAAAAACTTTTATAATATAAATGATTAACAATATTTTATACCAAAATAAAAAAATTATTCAATTATTTTTAAACATATTGAATGGTAAGAATCATGTTCGTTTAAGACTTTTATTTTGGAGAAACACGGATTCATTTTTTTTATGAAAATAAGTATTTAATTTAGATATAAAATTAAAAAAATTTCTTAAATTATTCTAAAATTTAAATAAATTTTTATTTTTTATTATATTCAATCAAATTTTATACTTTTATTCTAATCAAATAAATTTTTATAATTAATAATTAATTAATTATCATTAATCAAAATAATACTTAATATTATTATACTTACGTGATGTTAACATTATGATAACATAAAAAATGAAAATATTTCATGACCATATCATTATATCACATAAATATCACTAGGTATTATAATAAGTAATATTTTAACTAATAATAATAAATTAATTATTAATAATAAATTCTTAAAAAATATTAAAACTTAATTTAACATAATAAAAAATTAAATAATTCAAAAACTTTATTAAATATTATGCCTTCCATTTAAAACAAAATAAATGATAATAACTATCTTTGAAATGCTTAAAGGAATCTCTATTTCCAATAAATATGTTTTTTAAAGTTACAAAAAAAAAACATTTTCTAGAATGCTTTAACAACCTACACATAATCTAGGCACTCAAATATACTTACTATTGCATTAATTGTTCACATGATGAATGGCATGAAACTTAAAAAACAAATGCCATACAAGTGAACAGTCACAACCTCCAAACAACATGAATTGGCAAAGTTAGTCCACCAAAAAATCCTAGTGCAAATACAATAAACTCCACAACCATGGTAAGTGATCCCATCAGACCATTGGGCGGAAATCTAGGGGCAGCCATAAGTATATGATGAATAGCGTGGAAAGACTCAACCACCTTGAAATCGTCCGTCTAGGTCTCCTAGGCAGTTAGATGTCTCAGTCACCGTCACTTCATTTTCAGCAGAGCATATAAAGAGCAGTCAGTAGCTTCTACATTCTTCAATTATTTTTCAAGGAACTATCTCTATGAACGTTTCTTCCTTCCTACTTTTACTCAGCCCTTGGGGCCCTTTTTGATTCCTAGCTGGTATTTGTTCTGGAAATGTCAATCTTCTAATAAAATTATGTGGTCTCTAATCTAAAGACATAACTTCATCAAATTGTTATCTAAACTTGCAATAAATCGGTTGGCATCATGAGGTAAGATTATTCGTGCAGGTCGAAAGCAGAGAAAAAGTCAGCAACACATGTTTAATAGACTTTCAAAGCCCCCAAGGAAAGACAGTAAATTGACAATGTTTTATGACCTAGGCCAACCAGTTTTGTTAGAAAACGTTACCTTAAATGAAGCCATCGAAATTCTTGCATAAAGAATCAATAAATTCTCCCCCAACTTCGTAACTCCTGTTTCAATCTATCCATCCGGGCCTCACTCGTCAAACTTGGGAAGCCAAGACAAATGACAGCATAAGAAGTAAAATAGCATTTTCATTAATAGCCCACTAGCCAGAGCCCACATTTTTCTCATGTCGTGTAGGGCAGTCATTCAACAGGAAAAGATTCAAAAGAATAAACGGATGTAGTCGTATTTAGCCTACGTTATTTTGATAAAACTCAAGCAAAATTGAACTGGCTTATATTAACTCACGAGCAAACTCTCTTCTTCCTCGTTGCATGCATCACTCCCCTGTACAAATTCACGCTGCGCCAAAACATAGCAAATAGTGCATAAGTTTTCCTCCTTTCGTCCTTTAACAAAGCATGTTGTTTTATCTACGTCCATATTTTGCACACCCCAAGAAAAAAAGTGTGCAGTCTCCTCTGCAACCTTATTATGATTTACGAGAAACAAGGATCACCTTTAGCTAATTCATAATCTACCCTTCAGAATTAATAAGTATTATTAAAGCGGTGATAAAAAAATCTCACATCCCTTAAGTTAGGAGTATGTTAAGCATATAACTATAGCACGTCTCTCCACATCTTGCCAATTGCTTTTAGATTAGATACCTGTTCTAAAATTCAACAAGCATTAAAAGACTAATAACTATTCGATCATGAACCTGTCTAGAGGTTAAATGCTAGTAATGAATTAACAAACTCTGTTATGTTTACACCAAAGGAATCCGACAAAATATGTTACTTGACACCCCACTTTACACGGCTGTTTAAATAAATTATAATCACTGCGCCACCTCATTAGAGTGTAGAGGGCAGTTAACCCTGCAATATATGGGTGGTGAACTCCATAACGTCAGTTAGCAAAGCTGCAAACTAACTGCTTCTTTTACCGGTCATACAAATTGAATAGGAGTCTTCAAAGACCTACCATGGGCTGTGCCTTCAACTTTCAATCAAAAACGGCTCTTTCCAAAGAAGTGTTCTATCTGCAAGCACCCCTGAGACTGCAAACTATTTGTTTTAGCTCCATATTTTAATCTCTTCGCACTAAGTGAATTCTGCTTATCATCCTGCATCAATGGATGATTCAGATGTCATGGACAGTATATAAACAGGTAAAGAACCACCCTAACACCACGCTTGGGATAAACATGCATGATCGATCCTAATGCTACTATATCTTTTAAAATATTCTACTTTACCATATCAAGGGTGAAATTGTCAGTAGTATTATCAAAGATAAAGTTTTATCATCAAGTTAAAGTAGCTACTGTAAACTGATGTATGCTTTTCAACTAAGTAAAATGAATGAAGAACTAGATTTTGAACCCACCAATGAATGATTCACAGATCGCATAACTTTGATTCTACCACCTCTCCCATCAGCACCAACAGCAATTAAATCACCACTACTTTTGGTTAAACCTTGTGTGGGCATTGATCCGAGCATCTTGCCACGCTTGCACCATTTTCCTAAATGCCACTTTGTTCCATCAGGACCTAGCAATCCACCAGAGAAACAAATATTCCCTGGAGATATTCAAATGTTCCAAAAAAAACCAATGTAAGAATGCCAAATACAAATTTTCTGTTGAGAAAGGACAATGTGGAAGGCACTTCCAAATTAAACAGAGAAGATAAATGCGCTTGTTAGTTGTTATACTTTGGCTTAATCAACACCCTAGAAATCTACTGATCAATCTCAAAAATACCTTGTTCAGAAAGTGGAAGTGAAGATGAAGTCTCTGTTTTAATGTTGAACATGGGCTTTGTTGCAGCAGCAAGAGTGGCACTCTTATCAGTACTTGAACAAGTTCTTGATCCTGAAAATCCAACCAGGCTATCTGGCCTGCAGGCTGCAGCTTCTCCATTAACATCAGAAACTGCCTTTGACATTGATGGAGCAGACTCTTGAACAATATTCTCACCATTTCGACATTTCAAATCAGGACTTGAATGCCTATATGCATTCTCACCCATTAAAGGATTTCTCTCTTCATCAAGAACCACAGTACTTGAACCTTCTCTAGTATGATTTGCAACTATAGGACTACCAAAATGGATGTTTTCTTTCATCAAACATGATGATTCTTTGGGTGATCTTCCACTCAAATCCAAGTTATTTAAAGGTAAAATGGGTTGTTGCATCTGATGTTCTGTTGAAGAATTTTTGGCAATCAAAGTCTTAGAATTATCATCTACAATAGCCCTTCGATCAGTCTTCTTTGTAGCTTTAAGAGCCCTCAAATCTTCATTATCTTTCACTTCAATAGATGTCTCCAGTTCCTGGATTCTTGTCTGATGAAACCACAAAAAAAAAGAACTTTTCAGCAACATTACAGCACTCATGGAACAAGATACATATAATGCTTCATATCAGACTCACTTTCAGTTTGCCTATCTTCTCTTTTGCTCTCTCAAGTTTCTTCTGCAAACGAGATTCACCTCTACCAAGAAGATTGCACTTGGCCATCAATTCTTTGTAGCTCCTGTTGAAGTTTGAGCATTGTCAAAGATTAAAGTGCACAAGTAAATACAATAGATCGAACCATCAATAATGCTTAAAAAATGAAATGGAAAAAACAACTACAGCAATCTAACTTATTATGAAAAAAGATTAGTGCTCCAATATCATACCCCAAGGGAGAACATGAGGAGAAAAACAATACCACTATAAATCCTTTTGCCTTTGCTTATCCTGTGCCTTTGCATTAGATACCATGAGAGAGATGAGCAGATATGTTATCCTAAAACCTCTTTTTTTTTCCTTCAACTACTATAGTCTACTACCATCCAATGACCCAATGCATATATGAGCACTTGAGATGGATCAAGGTATGATAATTTTATCCTCCAATGTAAGGAGGAAAAATTAAAGTTATCCAGATCAGGAGTGGATAGCCAACTGAGCATCATTGATGAGCAGTATTAACTTCCAATATGCAATGATAAATCCTAACTCTTCAGCAAGTTAACCCAGTAAAAAGCTGAGCCTGTAAAATTCGTCAAATCCAGAACACATAGCTATACTCCAACAATATTGATCGAAAAGATAAGCATGTAGACTATTAAAATTCAGGCCAGTAATCAACTTACTTTTTATGGCTGGCCAATGATCGAATAAGATTATCTATTGTATCATGGCTGTTGGCTTCATTACCCAGTGAGGCAAGCTTTAAAATCTCATCTTGCTCTAGGTCCAGATCCGACACCCTAGCATAAACCATGCAAACAGCAAGGAATATTATAAATTACAATCCAAGTAACAAAAAGACTACTATGTACTCACAATTTAAGTACAGCGAGTTCCTTGGCTAGTGCCATATTCCTTTGCTCCAGCCTTGAACATTCCGAATTCGATATAGTAAGCTCCTGCACAATTGCATCCAAAAAAGGAAAAAAATTTCATTAAAATGAATTGTAAAAGAAGATAATTTTCCCAATTGTATATATGATAGTACTACCTCAGACTTCGAATTGAGCTTTTGTTGAATGAATGCCTTTTCTCTTAAGGCTTCACTCTTCAACGCCGCTTCCTCCTTTATCAGCTCCTTGCAAAGACACAACTAAAACTCCAAAATGCAGGGGATTAGAGAAATTGAAAGTGGATAAATCGAAAATTTCAATTCAAATCCCAATTTAATTTATAATACCATTGAATTTTTTCTCCTAATTCCAGAAAAAAAATATTAAACCAAAATTACCTCTTCGTTGATTTCTTGATGCTCCTTTTCTTTACGCTCTAAGGCTGAACTAAGCCCCGATACTTTCACAAGCAATCTCTTCACTTCGCAACGTAATGCCTCCGCATCTTCTTCGCGATCAATCAAATTTTGGGAGCATAACGAATTGGATTGATCCCCAACTGATTGAAAATAAAGACGAGTCGCATTGTGCCCTACACAACGCTGCTTGCAAACAGGACAATTGTACTTCTTTGTAGAATTCGTACAGTACTCAAACCACTGTTGTAAACTACGGTTCCAGAAAAGAAAACACGCCGTTTCAGAAAAATATCGTTTGAATATTAGTGATTAATATGTCGGTGCGTAAACACTGACCAGAGCTCGTGGAAGACGTGGCCGCAAATGGAGATGGATTGGAGATCTTCGACGATTGGCTTGAGATCTTCGTAGCAGATGGAGCATATGGTTTTGGAAAAAGAGCTATCGCCGATCATTTCTCCGGTTTCTCTCTCCGTCTGCTTCGTGGCTCTCGTTTTTTTCTTTTTTCTTCCTATTTCCCTCTCCAGTTTCTCGCTCCTTTTTCTCGGGAAAATGGAGCGGGATTTGAAAAAATATCGTAGTGGCGCCACGAAGGCGGGAAGAGGAGGAGGAGGGAAATGATTCTTTTCGTTGGTTATATGGACCATATGGATGCAGACAAAATCCAAAAAAGGCCCAAACTTCATCGTCACTGTCCAAAAATGTTATTACTTGTGATCTAACGATCTCTCCTCTAAAATGATTGGGCTGGCCTCTGCTCTTCGTCGTTTTTTCTTTATGAGTTATATGGAGTTTTTTTTTTAAAAAAAAAAAGACAAATTAAATGGAGTTATATGGCTGAAGAAAAACAACATATTATTATGAGTTAGACAATAAATACAAACACAATAAGATTAATTAAATATGTGAAGATCTTAAATATGAATATAGATATATTTTACTAAATATATAAGACAACACGACATACTTAATGCGTTTATTAAAAGAGTTTAATTAAATTTTATATAACAAGATACGATTTATAACTTGTTTAAACAATTAATAAGATTAAAATTTTAAACACAATTAAAATAAAATGTATCTACTAGTTACAAATAAAATACATTCTCATTATTCAAATTTAAAATTAATCTACATAAAAATAATTATAATAAAATAATAATATTCATCAAATATAATAAATCCACTACCATCATCATTAACCATAATAAAATAAAGTATTTATATGTAAAACAAGTCATATTGTGTTAAGTAAACACGTATACACTATTAATCAAAATAAAAATTAACGGGTCACAAGATATATAACACATGATTAATTAAACTTGTCTTAAATATATTAAATATGTTTAAAATATAAAATTTGCATATTTTTGGGGATACAATTCTTCTAGAAATCAAAACTCACTTATATTTCGTATAGTATTCATGTCATATATAAAATTGTAAGATTTATGATTAAAGTTTATAAAATCACGGTTTTAATATAATCATACTAGTACAACTTACGTGTTATAAAATTATAAATTTAAAAACTGCTTATAATTATTTTTAAAATGAAAATATATAATAATCAGCTTCAATGTTTTTCGAAATGTAAAGATACATCCACCCAAAAAATAAATAAATAAATAAAAACGGCTATCTTATTTTTCTGGTCCTCGTATCTCAAAATGAAGAGAGGAATAAGATTGATGGTTTCGTTGAATAAGTCAATGAACTGGTTGATCTTGTCTGATGTGCTTTTGACCTCTACTAAGGAGTTGCTTCCATCCCCGAAAGAGTTAGATCAAATTTCAGCGTTTTTATATGATCATGTCTATGGACTTGCAACACAAAAAGGGCTAGAATTTATCTGCCCTAATGATGGAGGCTGCACAAATGAAGGTTTAAAGTTAAACGACAGATATCAGTTCCCCTTCTTTCATGGCCCCCAAGTTCATGAATCATAATTCATGAGAAAAGATGAGAGGGAATTACAAATAAGGACAGTGAACCACAAATAATTTGGATTCACTATCATGAATATAAGTAATTATCAAAAAGGGAATGATAAGTTTTGCCTGAATTATCCCAGTCACCCCAAAACAAAGAGAAAAGATGAAGGGAGCTTGCCACTGGGGATGGCTCCAGGCCACGGCATGGACTTAGTTACAACAATATTTTATATGTTTAGTTTTGTTTCTTTGCCCCATTTTAAAAGTCGCCCAAAAGATAAAAGAAAGCGTCGCTATGGGGCACAACGATTGTGACACCTGGCATTAATTCCTAATTGTAGTGGTGGTGCCCCCTAGTTTTCACTAGTGTGGCACCTCCCCTCCCACTATAAAACTGTTAACCCCTATCCCTTTCTCTCATGGATTTGGTACAGAGATAAAGAGATTGATGGGCAAAAAGAAATATGGTAGGGGGGGACGTATGGCTTGGCTAATCTCGTTGATATATAGCCAAGGTACATATCTATCAGTTAAATTATTTTGGTGCCCCAAAAACAATAGCCAGGATGATTTCCAATTTCCTGGTCCTCTCTAAGTGCTAGGATGTTGAAGATATATACCCCACGTTCGCCATGGTTTGTGTCCATCGATCATGTGTCATCCCACATCTTTTCAAGTCTCCATCCACCCATACTCCATAAATCTATATCGAATCACTTTACCTAAGAAATCTTTCAATGCTTTGTTACATGCCGATGCCTAACAGGCGTGGTGGGAGTGTAAATATTTGACCAAGCTGATTAAAAAGGCCTAAAGCACTACCCCTATAGTCTGGTCTAAGGAGCTGTCATACATGGAAAGATCTCTACGTACCAACCCAATCTTGAAGAAAGCTTCCTCATTCAATCGCAAATCTATCGATATCATACAATTTTGAATCGTACAAGGAGAAAATATTTAGCTAAGAAAAGGTAAAAATAAAATTAGCTGGAAAAGTTTGCGACGGCAGGTGTTTTGGTGTAGGTGATGGAGGCGAGGTGTGGACCAAACTCTAGAAATGCTTGGAATTCTGCCCTCCATTAATCTTCATCGTCATCAGTTCCACAAAATCATCATTACCACTTTGTGGAACTGATGCATATGCAAAGTCTCTTTCTTTAATTCGCTGCAAAAAGGCTACAGTATTAAGGATCCATCACTTTGATGGATTTGGCAGGCCCTCTTTGCAGCCGCTCGTTCCTTTGCTTTTCGACTACAACCTAACAGGATCCAAGGAGATATATCAAAGCGTTGGGAGCTGCTATAGCACCTCACAACTTTGCTTTTCATTAGAGTTATCACCAACTTTTGGAAAAGCATTACCTCGCTCTGCCGTCTCCCCCAAAAAATGAAATAGGCAAAAAAACTATGGGGATCGGATTTAATACTGCCTCAATGTACTAATACATTCAAGATTATTGTTTTATCATAAGATCTGAAAAGAAAAAAGATTGATAAGTTAACAGGGCTACTTTGGCTAACATGTTCAACACAGAGTGATAAAAACCTGCGAGTTAGCCTTTGCCAGCATCACTTTCGTAGATATCCTTGCAGCCATTAGCTATTTCCTCTCTTTTTTCACTTTATCTTTGTTTGAAACCCCTTGTGCCAGACTTCTCCATCACTGCTCACCACAGTGGACAAAATCATTATAGTTTTCCTTTTTTTTTTTAGAGCATATGTACGTGTTGAGATGATACGTATCAGCACATTGACCAAACCCCACGAATTATTCTTTAAAGAATTATAGTACTGTATATTGTAACCATCCACTTCAATTTGACACTCTGATGGGATAAGTATCAACTAGTCCAATAATTTTGTGGCAACAAAAATAAATGAAAAAAAATGGATCAAATAATATAATATTATTTTATCATTATCTCTAATTAATATCGTGTTTCAAGATTTCGACGGGCTCAATGTTACGTAGTATTCTCTCTGTTGGACCATTATCAATGCCAGGATAAGATCATCATTCCCTAGTTTTGTTTGGTGGACAAGTGATTTGGAATGCATCCTTTTCTTCGAATTTTTGAGGTCTCACTCTTAAAGAACATGACTTGAATCAATATCGTTATGGGACTTACAAATTAAAATTGATACAAGAAATATCATATTTGTTAAATTAGAAATATTTTAAATCCATAAATCTTATAAAGATTTTTATTTATTATTAATTAATTTAAAATTAAATATTTATATAAAATTTTAACATGATATTAAAATGAACGTTATTTTTTTTTTGTTATAGATTGTCATATAATATGTAATTTTATTCGTGAAAAGAAATAATAGAGTGATGATAAAAAAAATCTCATATGTTAGGTTGAGATATTTCGTGTATATTAAAAATATAATAATGACTCTAAAATTTCGATAATAATCATAGTTCTTTTTTTTGTTTTATGGTACAATTAGTTAGTAGTACAAAATTCTTAATCTTTTATACCAATAGGCATGCTAGCTTAAAAGAGGGTTATTATGTATTACCAATCTAATTAAAAAGTTAGGTACAAAAAAAAATCTACTTCCAAGATTTTTGCAATGAATGTGAGTCTCATGACTTTTCAACTCTTAGCCATATATCTAAATTCGTGTCCATTTAATATATCTATTACTTAAGTTTGGTTTGGATTCTCAAATATTTTTCTTTATTAAATCAATTAAGGGTATTAAATTAAAGAATAATCTTTTGTTTTTCCAAAAAAAAAGGCAAGAAAGAGCTTGTAGAGGTAAAATACGAAATCCGAATAAAATTAAGGTTTTGTAAAATGAGTTACACTACAATACTCGTTAACATGTATAAAGTCATGCTTAACTAGATTATTAATAAGTTAAAATCATAAAAGATTATTAAATTAACTTAGAAGTGAATTTAATGGCTAATACCCACCTTCAGAAGAGTTGCAAAACTTCAACCCAGACAAGTAAATTCTAAGCTTCTAGCGAATTCATCACAATGAAAATCGACCCCAAGGAAGGGTAAATATAAAAGGTAAAAACTCCTTATCTTGTTGAAGTTGCCACTCACCAAATCGACCCCACACACTAGCACTTCAATGCCCTCGTGCCATCCACGTCGCCTTAATAAAAAATATTGTTAAATCCCCAAACGCTCAATTAATGCGGTGTCAGCAGATCGTTTACCGTCAAAACCACAGAACAAACCAAAAAAAGAAAAAAAGAAAAGTTTTCGCATCATTTCTCCGATTTATCACATCATCATCGGCCGTCAGATCCTCCGTCATAGGATTCTGTAGAGAAAAAAGAGAAAGAACGGAAATGGTACCCATTGGAATCACGAGCCATGCGATGATGGTTGTAACGGTTAACAGGGAAAAGACAACCCGTGGGCCCACAAAATCTGCGAGCTGTTAAATTGCCAACTCACCGTATCTCCTTTCCCTACCACGCGCTAATCCGAATTTCGTGTGTGAACTTGAACTTAACTCTCAGCCGTCGATGTGGAAGACTTGTCATCCAGCAATCATTTCGAGTACGCAAAAGCGCTAAACTCGCTACTGCTTAACGAACACGTGGTTAGCCGAGAAGAAGTCGATTGGTTTCTTATGCCTTCTTGTCATTTTACTAAGTCCAGTTCGAATCTACCGAAGGGGAAAGGTATAATGGGGTGGAGAAAGCAAAAGTTTCAACGAAAAAGAAATACAATAGCGATGCCCTCCCTACGTGTCAGTCACGAGAGTGGCAGACACTGTCCGGCGTGCGTTTATCCCACAGACAGATTTTTGGGATGCAAAAGGGGACTCCCACTAACATGCACTGCGGCTATTTTGCATTGATTGTACCCTGAGTAGTCTACGTTTGTTCGGCATTCATTGAACAATAGATTAGAGATTCAATGTATGCTTATATTAGATACGGTCCAACATTTACTCCTTTTATTTTTCATTGAATCTCTCATTTCTATTTCTTTTTTAGACTATCTCAAAAAAAAAAAAATCTTTACTAAAACCTAATGTCACATATTCATATAATATTTCATTCAATCATTGAGGTCAATCGTTTAATATGAAATGTTTTGATTCAATTTCATTAACAAATATGATAGTTTTCAATTACAGTGTTTAGAAATCAATTTTATATTATAATAAAAATTAATCTATGTTATTAAGTTACTGGTTTTCTTTTTTCTTTTGTTTTGAATCTTATTTAATGTGATCACCTACAATGGTGACTCAATAACTTTGCTTAGAACAAATATTCGAATGAGGTTCTTTTATTGAAATTAAAATTTTTTTTAAAGCTTTAAATAACTAAGTTCATATTTTCAATTTAATAGATTCAAATATTTATTATGAAGTATAAAAAATATTTAACTATTATAATTATTTTATATTTTTAAATGGCTATTATAAAATCAATAATAAAAATATTTAATTCAAATAAATTAGCTATCACATAAAATAAAGAGAATATAATAGTATAATATAAACTCTATATTAAAACTCTATAAAATTTAGAATAATAGTACTTAATTGTAAATGCTTATTGTAAATCGTAAATGAAACTCACAATTTTACGAAGATAAAAACATAATAAACTTCCTATATTCTTTGAAGGAAATATCAAGTTAAAGAAAACAAAAGTATGTGACGAAAGAAAAATTTAAGAGTAGATATTATAAATTGAAAACAAAAAATTAAAAAATGATAAAAATTTGAGATTTACTAGACACATAATTAAAGAAGTGAGAGAATGTGTCATTTTATTAATTATTTTTTACTTTTATAAATTTTTAATAGAAAATGAGATAATTAGTTTATAATTAATAAGGATGTGGAAATGTGAGAAAATAAATATTTATTAGGGTTTAAATAAATATTTTATATATTTGTAATATAATTAACTATATTATTATAAAAAAATATGATGGTTTTTCAAATTTGGGGTCTAAAGCCCTCATTTGGGTGGCCTTACCCAAGGGCCGGCCCTGATTGCAAATCATAATTTAAAGTTAATGTTTGTTTACTAATGTGTAGATTTGTGATCATCTCAAGACCTTAGTTATTTGTGTATTTTAAATAATGAACTTTGTTTATGGAATTCTTTGATATTAATTTAAATCTATAAAAATGATGAGATTGATAATCATGTATGACTTAATATTTAGAAACCTAACTCCCTCGTTAATTTTCTCGCTATTTACTTTTTAACATTCTCATTATCCAAATTTTAAATTGTTATTAAGATTAGCTATTTCTAGAACTATTGTATTAATACTTAATTAATAAAAAAAATTAAAATTTGATTTTTTAAACAATAAATAGTCATATATGCATTTAGAAACAATTGAACTAAATGTTCAAGTACATTGTTAAACAAAGTGATTACACATGTAGTAATGAGCTTAGAATTTATCATTATCGATCGATGAAGGTTAGAATGATGAATATATTATGGTGAGAGAGGATTTTCAGTGAGTAAAATTTGAGTTTTTGTTGATGAATTGATCGATTTAACGTTTCAATTAAATAAGAAAAGAAATAATAGGTGAAGCATAAATTGTGAAAAAAAATGAGAGAAACAAGGAACATCAAATGAACTAATCGAGAAAGTGAAATCCAATGATGTGAACCTTGATTCTAGCTCTGATAATGCTTTGATACCAATTAGAAAATAAGACATTCATAAAAGAAGAAAGAAAGAACCAGAAAAAGAGTAAATGAGAGTTGAATACCTGGATTAATTGAGAATCTATAACAAGTATTTAAACAAGGCTTAAAAACCGACTGTAATGAATAAAAAGAAGACTTATTACAAAAAAAAAAAAATTATCTATTTATAAGCTAAACATGTGTAAGCTACTACACATGTAAGCACTATGTTTAGCATACATTGTAATTATATAATCAAGCTAGGGAATAGGAGGTGTGACGTGTGAACAAAAATATCTTCATTCCAATGGCCGTTGGCAGAAAAAGAAAGAGGCTCGAGCAAAAAAATGAAGGGACGAGGACGCGGCAAGGCAGAGTCTATGGAGCGCGAGTGTGCGTTGTAAGCCTCGACGACAGTCCATAGGCATTGGGACCTAATGATTTTGTTGGGGGCACCCAGATTAACTGGCCTCCACTTTAATCTTAATCTATTGTTTTTTCATCTCTTTCTCCTTTGTCGGTAACTCACGAGCCTCTACCCTCCACTCTGAAAGACAGACAGACCAGACCGTGTGGACTTTTTCC
>NW_018397258.1:2741869-2744006 GCF_002168275.2 Theobroma umbraticum
GTTGGTTTATGCAGGTTGTGGAGACTGCAATGGCTTTGCAGGATGCTGGATGCTTCTCTGTTGTTTTGGAATGTGTGCCAGCACCTGTGGCTGCTGCAGCCACATCTGCTCTTCAAATTCCCACAATTGGCATTGGAGCTGGACCCTTTTGCAGTGGACAGGTTAGTTTTGGACTACTATTATTACTTCTGGGCTCCTTAAATTTATGTGCCCACGTTGCCGTAATTACATAACTGCTTTTGGAATAGAATTCTTTGTTGTGCATCATAAAAATATGTTTCCTTTTGTTATCATAATGAATTGTAGAATTGTTAGTCTTTATTAGGATTTGCAGTTCTTGGTAAATGTTGAAATCATAAGTTTACAAACTCCTTGTATCCGTTTCTGCTTTGAGAACTGCCTATCAAATTGAGTATGATAAAGAGGTGAATTGTAGTTCTATGAAGCTTAGAGCAAATGGTAGGTTGCCATTATCTATAAAGTTCGTTAGATAAGCAGAATTTAGGGGTTGCACTCCAGTAACTAGTTTTATTGCATAATTGTGGTCTCTTCTTTATATTAAGAGAAACAGAAGAGAACATGTTACTGATATCAGCATATCCACTTAGGGTTGGTGACATATAAGTACAACCAAGCTATTTGGCTGATGCTATCATAGAGAAAAGCTTAGTTTGATGCTATGGCATGTCAATTGTATTTCTTATATACGAGTCTTTAGCTGAAATTGGACCTTGAAAACAGAGTCTTACTCATAATGGGAGTTCTACTTTTGCTGTTTCAGCCAACGTGTTTCGCTGGTACTGTCATGGATATAGGTTAGATTTTATGCAATATCAGGCATCCAGCAACAGAAAATCTTTCTCCTGAGTATTGTAGAGAAAACTTCGGCTTGATACAAAAGCTCACCACTGTTGCTTCCTGCACATAGCTTTCTAGCTTCTTTACAAGTTTTTTTTAAGTTTTTATTCAAATTATCGTACTACTCTTTTGTGGTAGAATATTAACATTGTTTTTAGTTTATCTGGATCATTTGTTGACTTTTAACTGTAGTGCTCTGTATTCACACCATATGGTGTTATCATATTTGCTTTGAAGAGACTGACAGGCTACGTTTTTATGTCATAACGTTGTATGATCATGTTCCAGACCTTTTGATCTTCTTCTGTTTACTTCACAAAGAAAGAAATGGTTGGCATTTTTGTTGCACGTATGAATACTTGCAGTTTATTTTAATCCCACTGTTGATGCAGGTGCTAGTATACCATGATCTACTCGGAATGCTGCAACACCCACATCATGCAAAGGTTAAGCACACAATTGCCACTCTGTCTGGCAAATTCTTTTTTCCTTACGAGAAGTGTTCTCAAAAAGGGATGTTTTTACCTTCTGCAGGTTACTCCAAAGTTCTGTAAGCAGTATGCTCGCATAGGAGATGTCATCAATAAAGCTCTTTTGGAGTACAAGGAAGAAGTAACAAATGGTTCATTCCCCGGTCCTTCCCACAGCCCATACAAAATGAATGCTGATGATGTGAATGGTTTCTTTAAGGAGTTAGAGAAATTGGGTTTAGACAAGGCAGCATCTGCAGCAACTGCAGCAGCGGAGAAAATGGATACAGCACACAATGCCCAGACGCCAGGAAGCCCCAAGGAAACTAAATAGGCTCGAGTTTTCTGCAGCTTTGCCTTAATCAAATTTATTTAGGAACAAAATAATGCCATTCTTTTCGGCATCATTTTTTTTCTTTTTGTGTGAAGCTCTTAGTACTGCTCAACTGTTCGAATGAAATAATTATTGAGCTGAATTTGCAGATTTGCCCATTTTTTTTCATGGTTGAGGAATGGCATTTGTATGAACTGCAGTGATCTTGGAGCTATAATTCCTATTTGAATTATAATGGAAAACCTGAAAGTAGCATCCAGGACTGGAGATAAGAGAATTATAGGCCTAATAAAGCTTCATTCATATGTTGGCAAATGACTATGATCTCCAGAGAAGGCTCAACAAATGCAGTTCATGAATTAAAACCATTGGATTTAGTGTGGAAAACATTTCGGCAACACATCCAACAATGATATCTTCAGCAAGCTTAGGGGCCATAACTTCTCAAGGCAAATTTGTGATCTGTGCCATCTAA
>NW_018397258.1:2744106-2800850 GCF_002168275.2 Theobroma umbraticum
AGAGAGAGAGAGAGAGAGAGAGAGTGGGAAGTGTTCAATGTTTTCCGGGAGTGAAAGCAGAGTTAGAATTACTTACTCATTTTATTTGAAGATAGAGGAAGCATAGTGACGATACTAGTGAGTCAAAACAAGGTAGGGGTGTTTCACGGCTGCGCCACCTGCACCCACTTGGAATGCGAAGTTGATTTCCAACTGCCTGTGACCTCTTGGTTTACTTAATCCCCACGCTCCCTCGGCGCCTCTCCGAACCACCACCAGTCCTAACCTTTTTCTTTTCTTATTTGAACTCAATTAGTTTTAAGAAGATATCTACACTTGTTATTCCTTTTAAATAGTAGTATAAATTCTGAAGTGTATATATTTTTTTATTAAATTAAATATTTTTAAATAAATAAACATATTTATTATTAAATTAAAATTTTAATTACAATTAGATATAATACTAGTAGACTATTTTTTTTGTTTGTTAAATTGAGTTTGACTTGGAATTTTACATCGCTTTTGAGAAAAATGAGATTTCATAAGTTAATGTTTAAATCACCGCATGAATATATTTATGATATGTTACCTCCGTGACATTAATGATAACTAAGTACAGCAAAAAAAAATCTTGAACATTATTTCGCGCGTCTAATGCACGCTCCTACGTTGACGTTTGAGCATGCATTCAACGTTAAAATCCGAAAAGATCTTCAACAAGGCTCAGCATCCAACGACTCTGGTCAAACCCCAAACACATCTACTCTCCAAACCAACACGGTCAAACTCAAATCCACGTGTCGTTCCCTATCAGTTAATAGTTCTACGCATTGCAGACTTCACTGTATCGAATATGTTGGCAACACACGCGCCACCTTCCTTCATAAAGCCAGTCTTCTTCAGCTTTTCCCTTTCGTTATCTACTCTCTCTGCGTCTCTTTCACCAATCCCATCCACCAAGCTTCTAAGCTTCCGTCCTCGTCGGACCTTATTCCGTGCACTCACCACCATGGCCAGGGCCAAATCCGACTCCACTGGCTATTCATCGCCGGAACACGTCGCCGGGAACTGGTATTCTGTGCCGGACCTCCGACTCCGCGACCACCGATTTATCGTCCCTCTCGATTATAAAGATCGTGAAGCTTCTTCTAAAATCTCCATTTTCGCTCGCGAAGTCGTTGCTGGTAATGTTGCTTCTTCCTTAGGAGATTAAATCAATCAACTTTAATATAACCGTGCTTTTTTTTTTTTTGGAGAATAAACCACTGTTTGATTAATATCTCTTTCACTTTCGTTTGGGTTTCGAAAACGAATGTTGAGAGTGCGAAAGTCAAACTAGCTGATAGTAACTAGCTAACGCTGAATTGGATTTCAGTTGGGAAAGAAGAGCAGCCAATGCCATACCTTTTATACCTGCAAGGTGGGCCTGGTTTTGAGTGCCCTCGACCAACTGAAGGCAGTGGATGGATCCTTAAAGCATGCGAAGAATTTCGTGTTATATTGATGGATCAGGCATGGTTTCTTTGAAAATTCAGTGTTTGGTTTTTTGCTTCGTGTCCTTGATGTTTTTTTCTTTGTCATTTTATTGCAGAGAGGGACAGGTTTATCAACCCCTTTGACTCCATCATCTATGCAGCAAATGAAGTCTGCTCAAAGTCTGGCTGATTACTTGAAACATTTTCGTGCTGACAGTATTGTCAATGATGCTGAATTCATCCGTGTTCATCTTGTTCCTGACGCCAAGCCTTGGACAGTGTTGGGTCAGGTAATACAGTTAATGCTCTATTGTTGATTATTGTGCTTGTGCTGATCACCATGCCATTGTCTTAATCCTTGTTTTCTTGTTTGTGTAGAGTTATGGTGGTTTTTGTGGAGTTACTTATCTGAGTTTTGCACCACAAGGATTGAAACAAGTGCTTTTAACAGGAGGGATACCTCCAATGGGAGATGGATGTACTGCAGATGCTGTATATAGTGCTTGCCTTGGACAGGTTATTCTTCAGAATGAAAAATACTACAAGAGGTTTCCCCAGGATGTTGAAATTGTTCAAGATGTTGTTACCTATTTGGCAGAATCTGAAGGAGGCGGGGTGAGGGTCGTCTTCATTTGATCTTGTTGCTCTACCTAAAGCTAGACTATCTTAATCTTTTTTAAATTTCCTTGTTGTGCAGGTGCATCTTCCTTCTGGGGGAATCTTAACCCCAAGGGGGCTGCAATTTCTTGGTCTATCTGGTTTAGGATCCAGTGCTGGTTTTGAACGCTTGCACTATCTGTAAGACATCACAATTATCCACTTTCTAGTTCCATCCTTTGCAACTTATGATTTGATGTTATTCAGCTGTATCCTTATTTTAGTTTTGATCTTTCAAAAACAACTATAGGTTTGAGAGGGTATGGGATCCTATGTTAGTTCCAGGAGCACCAAAACGGATTAGTTCATACTTTTTGAATGCTGTAAGGAAAAATTGCTGTTTTCTCATTGATCATGAATTGAGGTTTTATCCAATGGATCAATCTTAAGTCATCTTCTGAATGCAGTACGAGAGCTGGTTGGCTTTTGATACAAACCCACTTTATGCTATTCTCCATGAGTCAATATACTGCCAGGTAATTCTCTGTTTTCTAGACTGTTGCTTTTCCAGTATATTGTTGATGGATAGTTTGTAAAGTTGAACAGTACCTCTAAAAGAAGGAAAATAATTTAATAGTATATGTAATTTCTGGTTAAACAATCTTCACCTAGCTAATTCCAAGCAAGCCATTAGGCTCTGATTAAATGGAAAATGCACATGTATTCAGACAAGTTAATACTTGTATAAATTATCATATTTTGAACTTGGTCATTTCTTAATTATATTGTGTTATAAAGGGTGCTTCATCACGGTGGTCTGCTCACAGAGTAAGGGCTGATCATGACAGCAAATTTGATGCAATCAGGGCTGCAAGAGAAGGTCGTCCTGTACTTTTAACAGGGGAGGTAACAATGTTGTGCTTTATGGATGATGACAACCACAAATTTACATCCAAATATTTGAGTCTGTGTGAGAAATATTGGCCAAGTAAAAAGTGTTAGGTTTGTAGTAAAGATCAATAGCTGAAAACAGGTAAAGTGAGCTCAAACTCTGTACTTCTATGAAACCTGCTTACTTCTGCGATTTGGCCTCCTGTAAGTTAAAAATCCAGCAACTTCTCAGAGAAAGTGGATCGAACAATGGGAGATATTAATATAGCTTTTTATCATCTTCATCCTATTTCATGACAGAGTGAGACTTCATTGCATACTTCAACTCCCTCATTTTCCTGACATCCCTATCTTGTGAGGCAATGATCACTGCTTGTACCATTGGCATGTTCATTTAAATAGTTGACCAATTTAAACCTGGCTGGCACATTGGCAGCAATCTTAGTTTTAGAGACTAGCCCTGACATATTGGATGCCCAGAGTTAGTAAGCCAACTAGCTATTAAGTTAAATTTGGTGCAAGTCTTTCCTTTTTGTATATAATGCCAAAAATACAAATTTTTTCTACGTTAATGGATAAGTTAAAATTGCACAACAGACATGGCATCCCCTTACATTTGAAGAACTTGAAAGTGCATTTTCTTGTCTGTAATGTGGACTTTAGGACTTGGTGCTTTTCAGGAGAGAGAGAGAGAGAGAGGGAGTTTCTTAGGCAATTTACTATAGTTTGTGGCCTACAAATCAATTTGTTGTGTCAAGTTCATTGTCTCAGGTCTCTAACATGGTTTTTATCATGAAGTCATGATGTTAAACTGCTAGTTGATGCATATGATTTTAAATTTCTTGCAGATGATATTCCCCTGGATGTTTGATGAAGTTAATGCTTTGAGGCCTTTCAAAGATGCCGCTCATTTATTGGCTGAGAAGGAAGATTGGCCTCCACTGTATGATATCGCTGCATTGAAAAATAACAAGGTGTGAAGATAATAACATCCACAGTTTCCTTTCTGAAAACTTCCTTTGAAATCAAGGTCTAGTGCTTTACTAATTTTCTCAAATGCTAGCAGGTACCTGTAGCAGCTGCTGTATATTATGAGGATATGTACGTTAACATCAAGCTGGTCATGGAAACAGCTTCTCAGATAGCAGGAATTAGGTTGTGGATAACTAATGAATACATGCATTCTGGGCTCCGTGATGGAGGTGGACAAGTTTTTGATCACTTGATGGGGATGCTAAATGGGAAGAAGCCTTTGTTCTGATTTCTCTGTAGAGATAATTTTTCTGCCAAATCAAAAAACAGCTATAGGGAACTCCTCCGACACCCGAAGAATTCACCTGAAGAATTCCAAAAAATGAGGCCTGTGTATATTATGAGCAACCAACTTGTTTCAGCATGGGGCTTGTAACTGCATCTTTATATTGACTGTTTAGTTCCTGTGCCATATTAGCAATAATCCTATTTTTGGATGTAATTTATGAGCTCTGTCTCAAGTTTAAATTTAGTTGCAAAACAAAGTGAATGTCTTCAATTTCTTTGAGACTACTGAATTGGAGTTGTGTAAGGGTATTACTTTGCTGAGCAAATATCTCAAGGCTGACAGCCAAAGTGAAGTTAACCGTTGAACTGGAAGCTATTTATCAGTTTTCAGCTGAGGCTTTCCTACGTGAGGTACAAAATTGTATATCCCCAAAATGGGACTTGCCTGCAAAAGAAAAAAATTTTAAGGGCCAAAAAAGGAAAATATGAGAAAACTGAGAGACCCGGTTAATACGGCCAAAACGACAATAAGGATTAAAAGAAAGAAAGGCAAAAAAAAAAAAAAGAAAAACCCTCGAGCTTCAACTCTCTTACCGCTATTGCCGGTAACAGGTGCGCCACTCATGTCTTCTTCCTCATCATGGCTCTGCAATTTCATTTTAGGGTTTAGGGAGGGTTTTTCCTCATCTCCAGTATTTTAACTCCCTCTTCTACTACGTACGTGTATATATCTACGCCTACGGTCTATTCTTCTTTTTTTCCTATATCTCTCTGAATTGCATTTTCCTTTTTACTTTCTAGATCGAGAATGCGGAGATCGTTAACGGCGCTGGTTCAACCACTCGCGGGAGCGCGTGGGTTCTCCACGAGCTCCGAGAAAGTCGTGGCTTCCGTACTGTTCGAGAGGTTACCAGTCGTTATCCCCAAAATTGATCCTGTGGTTTATGCATTTCAGGAGTTCTCGTAAGTGTTTTTAGTCCTCTGCTCTGCTCTTGGTTTGGCTGCCGAGAAAATGTGGGAAAGTTCATTCTAGCAGCATATCTAGATTTCCATTTTCTAGAAATCGTATTGATTAGCTCATCGATGTAAGGGAGGCACTAATTTTAAACAAAGATGGTTAGAGTAAAATGAAAAAGTCGAAGTATTTACTCAAGACAGAATAATCTTAGCTTATTACTTGAAATTGTTATTCTTTATGTTCCATTTTCCAGCTACTAAATGGGGTTTTAATGAAAAAGGTAAAAGGCTTGGAATTTAGTATGTAATTGGTTTTGTTTTATGCAGCTTCCGATGGAAACAGCAGTATAGACGCAAATATCCTGATGAATTTTTGGACCTGTCTAAATCTAGGTAAGTTTTATTTGAGCTCATATTGGTATGGAATTTACATCAGCTGTATTACATATTATAGCAGGGGTGCTTCATTGTAGGTTTATGCCCTTTTTATCCATATTTAAGCAGTTACTCAATAAAAGTTCTTGATTTGGTGCACGTGCATAAACTTTTTCGTACATCCAAATCAGAAATAACTAGATAAAAAAACATGAAAGCAATTGATTTATCAAAATGAGCTGCATGTCACATGTGATTTAGAGTTCTGAGTTCTCTGAAGAAGTGTCGGGAAAGATGATGTGGAGTATTTTAGACCTAGTTTTTCCAATCTGAGTATAAGAATTGGCTCAAGTTTGATACAAGATGTCTATTTTTGTGCACAGAACTGCAAAATTTGCACATCCATGATTATTCATTTGGTTGTATGTGCCATGCTCTTTCTTCCTCTCTTTGCACCCGTAAGCTATGCATGCATACAACTGCAAAATTTGCACATGCAGAACAAGTGCAAAGTGCAACATAGATGATTTTGGTTCTTAGCTAATGAAGTTAAAAATTTGTATAACCAGAGGAAAAGGTGACTACCAAATTGACTACGTTCCAGCTCCAAGGATCACTGAAGCTGACAAAACAAATGACAGAAAGTAAGTGGTCGATTTTATTTTGTTGGTTGGAGCATCGCTCCCTACCGATCATTCTTTGTTTGATATATGTTTTATAAACAATTATTACCCTCTAGAAAGAAATGGTCTGGAATTAGATCTTAAACTTTTTTTCTCTTCTGTGTAATGATCTGGCTCCCTATTTGTATGTAATAGTTATTAAGAGGAACAATAAAAATCATTCTTGAGAAAGAGTTTACCTATTTAACTATTAAAACTGCCTCCTGTTGGGGGTTGTGGAATAGAGAATGAAATTGGTACATTTGAACCATTATTAATACAATATTCTGATCATGAAAATTTTGAACTTTGTATTTGTCAAGGTCATTGCAGCGAGCACTTGATAGAAGACTGTATCTTGTTCTATATGGGAACTTTCATGGAGCTCCTAGTGGGAAGCCTGTCTGGCATTTTCCAGAAAAAGTTTATGATTCAGAGGAGACATTGCGCAAGGTAATTGTTGTTTTTTCTACTTATTCCCCTCTTCTTATTGCTTTGTTATTCCCATTCAATACCAAATATTTGCAGTGTGCGGAGTCTGCCTTAAAATCTGTGATCGGAGACCTTTCTAATACTTACTTCGTTGGAAATGCTCCAATGGGGCACATGGCTATACAGCAGACAGAGAACGTACCTGAACCTTATAAGGTATTTTGACTGAAACAGTTAACATATTCATGTAATGCTTGCTAGCCCTTCCAATCAATGCCTATCTCATATTGATGACAGACATGCATTTCAATGGGAGTTCCTTCTAGCATATGTTATTTCCTAATTTATGTTTTTCCTTCTGTCAGAGATTCTTCTTCAAGTCTCAAGTGATTGACACCAACAAGTTTAATATTGGGAAGTGCGAGGATTTTGTCTGGGTGACCAAGGATGAGCTGTTGGAGTTTTTTCCTGAACAAGCCGAATTTTTTAAGAAGATGATCATCAGCTGATGGCAAATTGCTCCATACAATCTTTCTTATAACTTATTTTGTGGCTTGATTGTAATTTTACCTGTAGAGAATGAATCTTTGGCAGTCTACATCAGAAAGTCCTACCTGACATAAGACAGTAGAACGTCTGGACATGAAATCAGTTGGGGAAAATAACGAAGCTCATTGGTTCAGGATGGTTTCAAATAGTGCAATACTTGAATTTCTTTTGTTGGGGACTGTAGATGCATGAAATTTGTTGTTCTCTAATCACTTCGCTTTTATTATTTTCCCCCATTTTTCTGCTGCAATCATGGTTGCATCATCTGTATGTCCTTGTTGTCTACCCGTTGGGTTTTTCATAGATTTCTCGTGATAACCTACCCAAGTAACATTGGGTTTATATGTTGCGATGATTGGCTGAACAATTGTTTCTCTACCTTCCAGGATAGTGGGTAAATGTGGTTATGCGGATGACTGGATCCCATATCGGTCCTTTAACTAGAGCATTGAGAAAATGGTACTTTGGCAAGCAATGTAGGAAGTCTGGCGGGTGACCTAATCAGGACTCTCCCTCATAGTCACGGGCACGTGGACTGACTTCAATTTAATCAGGAACTTGGGCCTAATCAAACTCGTTGAGTTATGCTCTCAAAAAGCCCACTTAATGGCCTAGGCTGAACTTGGACACAATCATTGCCCATGGATAAGAAATGGAATCTCAAGGGATTGAGCAAAAGCCATGGTTTCTTCCAAAGTGGGCGGCAGGCTAGTGGCTTCACGCTTGTTTTGACATGTCCAAATTCTTTGTAGAAGAACTAATTCGCTTCTCTATTTACAAATGACCTTGTTATGGTACCTTTAAGATGAAGATGGTGCAATGAACAGTTTTGTTAGAGAAAAACGAAACTCCGGGGATGTAATCACCTTGTAGACTTTCAATTGTAAAGGAAAAAGGACTCTAGTTTTTCTTGCAGTATTGGTTGGTAAACAGTACAATTTAGAACAAACATACCTTTGTAGCAGTTTAAACATGTGTCCTAAAGAAATGATCTTTTAAGCTAGCATGGAAAGAGAAAAAAGAAATTAATGTAACTCATATGGCATATGCATACTTTGGTGATAACGATGCATGTTGGTCACGTCTCCTATTACTTGAAGGGCAGTTGAACAGAAGTAGGTGAGATGTTGTTGGCTTTCACCAAGGGTGCAAGAGAAGGGAATGGAGACCTAGTCTCCTCTCAAACTCCATCGAACTCCCTCTCTGGATCTCTTGTGGGGCAGTCCAACCTCTTCCACCTTCCACAACTTTCTTCTTCCTTTTAAGCTTTGTTTCTCAATCATTCTCAGTTCCTCTCTCCATATTCTCTCCGTGGAGCCCTCAGATTAATTAACCTTCAGACCATGGATGGCCAAGAAAGTAACCAAGCTCCAGTCCCACCGCCTGCGCCGCCCTTATTTTCAGGACCCTTTAACTCTCCTTTCCTCTTTGCTGCACCCTCTCTTCCATCCTCCTCCTCCTCCTCCTCGCTGCACCCTCCTTTAGAAACTCAAATTCTCCCCGATATTGATTGGGTTAGCCTCCTTTCTGGTCAAGGTGTGCTCGGTGAGAACAAGCCAATCATTGAAAGTGCTGCTTCTTTGATGGCTGAAAATGGAGCTGATCAAGATGAGAAAGGCAACAAGGATAAGAGGAAAGGTAGTAGGATCAAAAAGACAAGCCGGCCTAGGTTTGCGTTCCAAACGAGGAGTGCTGATGATATTTTGGACGATGGCTACAGGTGGAGAAAGTATGGGCAGAAAGCTGTGAAGAACAGCAATTATCCAAGGTTTGCTAATCATCAATAGAAAATCAATGTTGTTTCTCTTATATACGTTGCATGGCATGTTTATTTATAGCTCGATATTCTTAACTTTTGATGCTTAATTTTTAATGTAAATTTGCATAGAATATTCAATCATTATTAATTCAATTCCCTCAACCCATGTAACTACAATATCAACTTATGTTTTGTTTGTATGAACCCAATATAAAGTTCACCATTTCTTTTAGTTAACTATGCAATAAGAAAATTGTAATTATTAGTATTTCGTGGATAACATAGATACTTCTTGGTCCTTACCACTTATTAATTGTCGTTAAACCTAATTATCCTCGTATTAATATGATAACCTAGCTTAGTTATAAGTTATTGCACTATAAGGCAGCATAAGTAATTAATTCCTTTGAATACCTTCTTAACACTCAATTTTATGTGAAGCAAAAAATGGGTTGAAAAACCTAACCAGGGATAACCTTTGTCATTTTTTTGGAAAAGTGCTGATACAAGTCTTTAGCCACAATCGGTAGGCAAAAAGACTTGTTTCAGTATAATTAACTTCACTTTCTCTAAAATAATTAATACATTGTATCAACTCATCCATTGTTCACACTCCCTATCAATCATTTTTCTGATTTATTGAACCTTCTTTATATAGGAAGTCGTAATCATAAGACATAAAGCCTAGCCGAGGATAATTAAGGCTAGGATATACATATAAAGAACAAGACAAGAACAAGATATATATTTATGTTTTTCTTTTTGCTACTAGTCATAGTACTAGTATTAATTTGGGTTTTGAGAATGATACACCGAAAACGTTAATTTGGAATTAAGCTTCTGAATTAGCTTTCTTCAGATAAAAAGTTTCTGAATGGCCAATTCAGCCCCAAACCCATGCATGCAGTAACATACACATAGTACTATATTCATCCTTTTAATTATACAAGAAAATCATATGTTGTAATTACAAATCTGTGATAATTTCTTATATATATGCTCTTTTTCAGCATTAATTATGCTATATATGTTAGGAAATTTATTTAAAATGATTCTCTTTCTTTTTTTGTCAATTGATTAAGGAGCTATTACCGGTGCACGCATCACACATGCAATGTGAAGAAACAGGTCCAAAGGCTCTCCAAGGACACCAGCATCGTCGTGACAACATACGAAGGAATTCACAACCATCCTTGTGAAAAGCTAATGGAAACCCTAACTCCTCTTCTCAAGCAAATGCAATTCCTATCTAGGTTCTAACTTCATTAATCAGCTTATATAGATGCATTAACAGGTTCAGGAACAAATCAAGAAGCCTTTCTGTTCTTGGCATATATACATATTCTATACTTTCCTTTTCCTTTTCTTATTTTTACTTGCATGTAAAATGTCGGATGCGTTAATGGATAAAAATCGATGTTAATATCATAAATAAACTTTTGTTCTTGTTTTATGTTTCTTTTCACTCTAATTAGTGTTTCTTGATTAATCCCATTTTAATATTTAATGTTTATACCAAATTACCGATCTATGCTTTGTTGATTTCATTTAATTTCTGAACAATTTTAGGGTTGGTATGGTGGAAAACCAAAGGGTATACCTTCTAGAACTAGGGAAAAAAGCACACAGCCCCTGCGTAAGTCAGTGCGTTGCCTGATCATTTCCAAGATAATTTGAGCTTGGGATTCATACTAGCAACTTAAAATTTTTTCATTTAATAATATAAATTCCACACATAAATTATAAGGTGATATTTCAAACTCGAATGAAACATCATAAGAGTTAGTATCATGAAGCATATATAAACTGATATACAGGTAATTTGGAAATGGTTCTTGATATCATCAAGCAAGCATTCCTAGAGTTAGAATAATAAAGATCTTATTATAAAAGCGAAACAGGAGAGAGAAAGAAGAGAAGACGTTGATGCTTACAATTTTAGAAAAAATTAGCAACTAAAAAAAACCTGTTAATTTTCTATATATGTGACTGATAAGTGACAGTATTCAAGACTTAACGGTGCATTTTGCAAAGTTCATACGTGTGTGGTGATATTAGGTTCCATAGATTCACCCCCAAGCAAGATAAGATGAGTTTGCATGCACTTGTGCACGTGATATATGGTTGCAAATTAAAGTTTACCCAAAAATTTTAATTTATTTGCTCTTAATGCTACCATTAGATAATTAAACTTTATAAAAGACCCTTTTCCTAACTCTAAGTGAAGCATGAATTGCATTAAAATATTTGACATGAAAAATTGAATATTTATGGGAAATATGGCCCCTTCATGTATTCTTTGTGTGATTCACGTCGACGAAAATAGTCATATACATAGCTGGTCAAAAGAGGAATCCTTCATAAAAGCAGCATGAAAAATTGGAAAACGGTTGGAAGACGCCACATCTCAATTCCCACATGTATAGCACCAAAGTAAACAGGGTGGGGGAGCATGAGAAAAGAAGCTTAATTTGAGACAATGGCAGCACGATAAAAAAGAATTGCATCATTCTCTTTGCCGATTGTCCCACAGTTTGCCGAGTTTCCTTTTCAATTGTAAGTGATTTGGGAATCCAGCAACTATCCATGGAGGTTAGCTTCTACTTCAATTCTTCTTTTTGGTTGTTTATATCTTCCTTTTGCTTACTATTATAACTCAACCTCAGCCTGAAAACATCATGATTCTATCATTCCAAAAGGAAATTGGGAATCTCATTTTCATAAATCTATGGAAAATTCGAGCATCTAAGCTGAAGAAACGACACCATTTTATAAGATGTTAGTAGGTCCACATCAATTGCATTTGTGACTTTTTTTTTTCTTTCTACTTCGAAATTACATCAAATTGTGTTACGAAAACTTTTCTTTTTAGTACTATTAGTAATTGGGATTAGGAAAGCTTGAAACGTGGAAAGGGCTCTTGAATTTGAAATTCTTAATGGTTACTCAATTTTCTATATATGTAAAGTGAATTGGTAATGATAAAGGACGGACTCGATGAACCAAAAGCACAGATCTCCTTCCACGGAAAACCCACGACCTCTACACGTGTATTCTTGCGTGTTTCCATCAAAATGGACCCACTAAGCAAATCTCAGTTACACGTGGCACGAACCCAGATGCCCTTTTTCCTCTATAAAGCCAAAACCTTGGAAGCTCACGTCCACACCTCGCTAGGACATCGGACCATCAAAAGCCCCGGAAATCTTAAAATCTTGAGTTTTTTCACGGAATGTCGCAGTTGTTGGACAAGGCGAAGAACTTTGTGGCGGAGAAGGTGGCCAACATAAAGAAGCCAGAGGCTAGCGTTACGGACGTTGATCTGAAACATGTGACCCGTGAGTGTGTCGAATATAACGCTAAAGTCTCTGTCAGCAACCCCTATAGCCAACCTCTCCCCATTTGTCAGATCTCTTACACTCTCAAAAGTGCTGGCAGGTTTGATCCCCCTTGCTTCCTCTCATTATCATCAATCTTCTGTTTTTTCTTTATCTCTATTCCTCTTAGTTCTGCAAAGATTTGACAAATTTTGGTGGAATTTAGATGGATCTGTTCATACTGATTTTGGGTTCACACATAATTTTTTTTCAAAGAAAATTGGGAAAGGAAAAGGATAAAAAATTATTTATTAATATTGAAGAATGACAGAAGGCATATAAGCCCTTTCTTTTCAGCAAGAATAAGATTCCTTTTTCATTTTTTTTCTTTGTTTGGAATATTAATGACCTTTAGAAACTAAAAGGCAACAATCGTTGCAATTATTAGTAGAAATTGTGCACTCAAAGATTCTCCCTTGTGTGAATATGCTCAGATTACAAATAATGTTCGAATAATGAATGGCATTTGTTTCTGTAGTTATTGATTATTTGTATGTGCATCTTGGGACAGGGCGATTGCATCAGGGACAATACCAGACCCGGGTTCACTGAAGGCCAACGACACGACGATGCTGGACCTGCCGGTGAAGGTGCCATATAACATATTGATAAGCCTGGCAAGGGACATCGGTGCAGACTGGGACATTGATTATGAATTGGAGGTGGGACTCACCATTGATCTTCCTCTCATTGGAGACATCACCATCCCTCTCTCTCAGAAAGGAGAGATCAAGCTTCCTACTCTCAAAGACATATTTTAAATCATGTTTTCGAGCGTTTTGCTCACCTTCCTTTTCTTGAATCTCTGGTTATGATGGAACTTCAAATGAAGTATATGTCACAAATTATTATGCTCTTGAATATCTTTTGTCTTACTACTGATCAAAATAGTAGTCAATCTCCAAATTTGCTAATCTTCTTATTTTTCATGAATCAGGATAGTTTATGGATTAAGATTCAATTTAGCTTTGACCACAAAAAGAAAGAGAAACCCAACTTTCCACTGCATTTAATTAGATCCAAATATATCTAAATGCATAGGTGTTAGCCACTTCTTAGAGTGTGCATGGCCTATGTATGGGCTTCCTGTCTCAGATGGGACCATGTGATCACTTCCCTCAACCGAAGAACGACTGTGTTGTAGCATCAATATCATCAATGGACTGGCCAAAGCTGTGCCAGCCTTGTCCAAGGCGGTCCTCCATAACTTACATTAACAATCTGTTGCAGAAGTTATGCTGGTGAGCAAACTAATAGAATAAATGACAACATTAATTCTGAAGCAACCCAAAAAGTAAAAGGCTCTGAATTTTTTTGGGAAGGAGATGTAAAAACTACCCGTTGGGCTAGCTGTCCATGTCAGATAAATAAAGAAGTTATGTATTCTGTAATATGATGAGCAGCAAACCGATCCTATAAATGACAGTTACCACTTCTTCATGCACTCAGGTGCTTCACTTGCCAGCCATGGCTAGAGATAGAAACTGCCATCCTAGGTGGGTGACTACTATACACTGCCTTGTGCAAATGGATATATTTTTAATTTTTTTCCAGCAAGAACTCTTTTTTGAAAGAAAAGCTGAATTAGGCAGCTGGGAGCACTCTGTAATGCATCAAGTTTATCGTCAAAATGAATATAGACATTCACAGAACATCCGGCAACAGGGGATGTAGCTCAGATGGTAGAGCGCTCGCTTAGCATGCGAGAGGTACGGGGATCGATACCCCGCATCTCCAATTTTTTGTGTTTGCTATGAGTCAAGCTTGCTCTAAAATTTTTTTAACAATTTTTTAAAAGGCAATAGATCTCTGTATTGAATTCTGTCAGTTATATATTTAATTTATGTACGATAATTGTACTATAAAGCTTAGAGTGATAACAGATGTAGTACTATTTCTATAACTAGCTAGCATTATCCTCTTATGGTCCTAAAATGTTCTCAAATGGAAATGAAATTAACCAACCAGTCCCTTATGGCCAGTTTGTAAGCTATAAGCAGCAGCCCTTGATGGTTTGCGTTTGCTATTATAAGCTATTTTTCTCAAAGGAGAATGTGGTTCGGAGCAAAGTTTCATAATTTTAAGCTATAAAAGCAGTTTTTGGTAGGGCGAAGGGAGAACATTTTCACCTTATTCTCTCCCATCAGTCCCAACACTCAGCAGGGTCTAAAAGTGTAAGGATCTGCTACTTGAATTGGCAAATTCCAATTCAAAGATTATATTAGCATTGGGAGAGTTTCAAATTGTATTAAAACATGAAACTAAACAAAATTTTAAGTATATAGCAGAATGGACACGAATATATTCAAACAATTTGTCGAGTCTAGCTGTTAGTTCGGAAGGCGAAACAGTCAGAAGAATCGTGCCTTTCTTTACTGCTCAAATATCCTGTCCAAGTAGTGTACCCTTGTCATTACCTTACCAACGTTTTGCTGAGGATGGGTGACTCAGGCCTCTATTTTGTGTCTGGACATTACCATGTACAGGTCTTGTGTTTGGAGGTTTGTGGTCGTTATGCATTCGACTAGATGCATAAAGACATCAAACCCCCTTGTTTGTACTGGCCAGGTGGCCTTTAACGATAACTAGCTTATCAAAAAAAAAATTCTGTGGCAAAATTTTGGAAACGTTTCCTCGCTTCTCACTGGTTGCTTAATTTCTCAAAACTCCAACCATATCGTATTGGCATCTCTCTGGTGACCTACGCCATTCATGTTTCTCTGTATAGATGAAAATTTAATTTCTAAAACTATAAGCAGGGATACAGCCTGCTAAAATAGAGAAAAGTTTCCTTAGGATAGAACTACACTAGTTGTTTTATTTTTATTTTTTCCAAAGGAAACAGAAAGAAAGAAATAAGGAGAATGGCTGCTAAGGAGATAGGCCAATTTCTAGTTACATCCTTCAACTAACGAAATAGAGACATGAATTTAGAAGTAGCTATCCGTTGTCTGACGAGGTTTATCAACAACGTAAAATTGCATTTTGCGGGGGTACTATTGCTGCAATGCTGCTCTTGAACCAGAAAATTCCAGGTGGTGTTTGAAGTATGTGCTGCTCTTCTCCTACATCTTACTTAATGCTTGAATAAACTCATTCCTTTGGTGGCTATAAGGGTCGTGATGAGCTGCTCTTCTCTGAAAATTGGGTCTCGCTGTCGTTGTAAGTAGTTCCTTTGTTGACTAAATTAGCTTCCTTAAGCTCGCCGTGTTCAGGGATACTGTGTTGCTTGCCAGTTTCCTCTGTTGCAATTATGCCTTAGCTTAGCTTGTATACTTAACACTAGCTTTCTTTTGAAAGCTAGGCTTGAATCAAACTGTTACATATCAACCTTTTTTTGGTTCAGTAACTTGCATTGTGACACTTCACACTTGAGACAAATTTCTGACTACTAATCTAACAAAGAAACAAGGGAAAATCTGGTCCAATTTTTTAACCCAAAACCCGACCCGACCTCGCTGGAGTTTTGGACTTTGGACTTTGCACTTTGGGGGTAGTTGGGCTGGATTCATGCTTAATTTTGACAATTTGGAATGATCAAATCTAGAAGAATAAAGACTTGAACATTCAAAGAAAAAGATTATTCTTGGCAGTTTGCTAGCCGAAGTTGTGCACTTGGTGTCTATTTGACTGTTTGGTGAATAGTAAAAGGGGTTAGAAAGTTTTGCTTGTACCTTTATGTGTAAAATTTATTTCCTTTGATGATCAATTTAGATAAAATTTTCCATCTAGAAGCTTTGATTAGGAAAATTTGGTAATTGGCCAAGTCAAAAATTAGTATTCTCAAAGGCTGCTTTCCGAAAGTGTCTTAATATTGCATATGCTTTACCTAAAATCAATCATGACAATCATGAATTACCCCTCTTCAAATTACAACTATTGCCAGTCTTCCATTCTTGGAAATTCACTAATCTTAATTCTAGCAAATTGTCTATTTAACTTCTATTTGTGTTCAATGATTTGCATCACAAACAATATTATAATTTGAAACTTCTTACTCAGATATTTTATGAATTAATTACATGTGAACCTACTTTAGTTGACAAATTGATTTCGAGGTGTGGTATATTTATGATAATCGATAAAAGAATTGGAGGAAAAAAAGAATGTTGATTGATCCACTAACTAATTCATTTATTGGGGGAAAGAAAGTGTGGCTAGTGCATCACTTAAAATTTAAGTATGATGTGATGTTGATCTATTTGTCAATGCCATGGAATTATGTCAGTTGAATTCCAAAACTTTATTCGTTAGTCTTATCAGGGCAGGCAGTGGGAAGGCACTTAGCACTAACATTGAATCTTGCAATTGACCCCCAAAAATTGATGAATCAATTCATTTTTTAATCGTGACTAAATCTGAAAAGTGTGAATCCATTTAACATCAACAACGCAAGAACAAAAAAAAAGAGGGGCGCTCCAAGTCAACATTGAGCAGCTTGAAATCTTGGGGTGGTAACGCAAACAAAAATCTAATCAAATGATGTGAATTGAAACCAAGACAAAAGTCCACACATTAACTTCCACTCGAAGAACTTAAAGATTATAAAACCACAAATGGGATCCCTCCGAAGCCACCCTTTCCTCCACTGATCATCCTCCCTTTAGTTTTCTTTCCCAACCTTTAGCCATGGTGGATAGGGATCAGGTGAGGCCTCTAGCACCGGCTTCGGACCTCCCAAGCAGCGACGATGGAGAGGCTGCTTTGCAGTTGAAAAAAGTTAAACGGAAAAAATGCATCAAATGTTGCGGTTGCGTTGCAGCTCTAATGATCATCCAAGCTGTTGTGATCATAATCTTAGTTTTCACTGTGTTTCGAGTCAAGGACCCAGTCATCAAAATGAACGGTGTCGCAGTTACACACCTGGAGCTAATCAACGGTACAACTCCTAAGCCGGGCTCCAACATCTCCTTGATAGCCGATGTTTCGGTCAAAAATCCTAACGTAGCATCGTTCAAGTATAAGAACACCACCACAACTCTTTACTACTATGGCACAATCGTTGGGGAGGCTCGAGGCCCACCGGGTCGTGCCAAGGCCCGCCGGACCATGCGCATGAATATCTCAGTTGATATCATCACGGATCGGCTCTTGGCCAGCCCAAATTTGGTTGCCGATGTGAGCTCTGGGACTTTGACTATGAGCAGCTACTCAAGAATTGGAGGAAGGGTCAATATGTTAAATATTATAAAGAAGCATGTTACTGTAAAGATGAACTGTTCCATGACAGTTAACATCTCCAGCCAGGCAATTCAAGAACAGAAGTGCAAGCGAAAGGTTGACCTCTAGGCTTTAGGGTATGTTTCCTGTTGCCTTGACCGCCGTGTATGTGTATATACAAACCCATATATACAAACCAATGTGATAGAGTACTATATAGTTACATGAACATGTGGTATGATTATAGTTTATCTTGTAGAAGCTACATTTGTATTGGGGTTTTGGTTTAATTTAACAGGAAATCTTTTGGGGTTGGGTCTTAGACTTCCTTGTACAATCGACTTTTTTGCTTGTTTGATACAAGGTTTGATCAATTCAACAGCAAATGGACATCTTGAGATGAAAAGAGGCCTTTAATTATAATGGACGGGTTTAAATTTTTGTCTTGATTGGAATTGAGGAGGCCAGAGAGCAGCATCCGGACTGCAAGTGCAATGGATACCTTGTCCAGTTATGCTGACTAATATACCTTCTAAAAGAATTGCCCCGTCCCTTGAACACTGGTTCCCAGGGAAACACACAAAGGCCAGGCGGGACCGCCATTGTACTTCACCCAAATGCCTTTAATTGTATCCAACTTATTTTAAAAAAATGGGTCGGATCTGTATTCTCGACAACTCTGTTTCAGTCTTTTGGCATTGAATCCCTGAATAATTGAACCGCTATTGATAATTTGACCTAGCCATAGGCCAGAGCGCATTCAGATGACTTTCTTTCAAAACAACAGAAAAGGGGGAGGGGACATTGTTTTGTTTTGTTTAAAGGAGATGTGATGATGAGTAGATTGCTCAAGTAATCCTAGTCCAGTGTAGGCATCTTTAACAAAAAGAACTTGCTTAATACTAGTCTGTACAACTACTGTTATTTTCTGGCCTAACGTTGCCATCATGGGTTTAAGTTGTTTTCAATATGCATCGGATGGTGGGAAGCTGCCGAATTCTAGTAAAATAAAGATGAAAAACCCATAGAATTCCACTCCTTGGATTCATGTGAATTTTGACTGAATTAGAGTAATATTATGAGTATGAAAAGGTAGTCTTAAAGTATTCGGGACTGCAACAAAAGTGGGAGCAAGGAGCTTTGCTTTAGCCTTTAAAGAAGCATCAGACCATGGCTTAAAAAGAATATATATAAGCATCAGATTTCAATCTTGCTGTCGTCGGGCTCCATCAGTTTGTTGATATGTTATGCTTTTTTCATACAATCAAACCAATTTTGGGGGGACTAAAGTCGTCTAATATTTTTCTTTTCTTATCAATTAATGGTGATTTAGCTCTCTTCAATGGGTCAAGATCTAGTATCCCTTCACTACAAAGAAAGAAAAGAATTCACCAGCTTTGACTCCCCCAAAAAAGTACCAATAAACACTGACTGCAGAACCATAAATTCAATGTACATTAAACATTACACAACCTGTTTAAGTGGAGCCTCTGTATTTGAGGGCTCAGCTAATAAAACTTTTAAGGCAAATGGTTAGAGAACAGCTGGTGCTGCCGTTGCTGCAAGCGCGATTGGCAAGAAGTCCAGCCTATGCTGTCAGACCACAAAGCAAAAAATTATTCATTTATTTGTTGTTTTCAGTTTGTGGTCCATTAGAGTTTAGTGCTTTTTGTCTATTAATGCATAGATAGATGGTAGATAACTTGTGTAAAAGAAGCAATTTCTAATGTGTCCTGTCATCTACACTTGTCTTTGTTGATATGGATATGAAGAACCTCCCAGTTTTCACCCCTTCTTTTTTTGTTATGAATTATCTTTCCACTAAAAAAGATCATGATAGAGTGTGCCAAATTGCAGAAGAAAAAGTATCTGGTTCCCACCGAAAAGTAAAGAGCCATGTAGAAAAAGCAAGGAAAACAAGGAATGACAATATAGTATGAAGTTGACTAAAGCAGGGTAGAGCAAGCATTCAGAAGGAAAAACACTTATATCTCCATCATGGTTCACTTTTCTCTCTTCTTCCATCATGTCAGATATAATTTTCAAGCAGCAAACATATCAAATTTAGGTGAAAAATTTAGATCGTACAACTTTTCTTTAAAATTGATTTAGACCAAAAAATGGACCTAATATCCCATTTTGTTATATACCTAGTATAGATGCCACGAAATTTGTTGGTTTTCACATGGATATGCATGTGGAACCCCAATCCTCAAGGAACTCCAGTCATCTGGTACAAAACCAATGAATATGATATTACCATGTCAACTACCTGCTAAGAGAGCTACAAATTATGTAGGAGGTAGGGAAATGCTGTGGGGCTTTGGGTGATTTAACTTTTATCAGCAAGATCTTTCTCTGATCTTTCCCAGATGAAGAACCATATCAGTAGAAAACAAGAGAAGTTTTTACAAAATAAAGAATGTTGTTGCATTTAGTAACTGTAATTTTTATATCAAGAAAGAACAAAGCTGAGCAGCTTTTGGGAGTTGGGACCAATTCCTGGATTGCAGCAAGTTGCTCCCATCCCAATTCTTGGAAATTTCTGTTGCATCATATTTCAGAAAAGAATATATCCCCACTTCTAAAATGTTTTATATTGGCTTTGGTCTCATAGAATACTTTTCAGTTTGAAATTTCAATCCACTGCTCCTTTTGTTTCTGTGTTTGAGAATACAAACAGAGAAAATCACTTCTTTGAATCCGAAAGCAAGAAAACCATTCTTTGCTCTTTGGTTTCCAATATTTCGCTGTGTATTCATTTTAAATTAATTTAAAAAGCAATTGAAAACCAATGTTCCTTTTAGAAAGCCCTAGTTCCAAGCTGACGCAAGCCCATGAACAAATAAGCCCAAAGCTCCACTTTCTTTCACTCACACAAATCACAGAGGAAAGAAATCAAGTTAGCAAAAGCCACCAACACCACAATAAATGCCACCCGCTGTTTCCAAACTGAGTATTAAATGCAGCAGCTGGAACATCATCTACCCACCCTCTCTTCCCTAACCTTTCCTTTCTCTTACCCTTTCCCTTCCCCCCAACAAATGGATCCTCCTCTTCCCCCCAAATGTCCACCCCTGCCCCTTCTTCCCCTAACTATCTCACCAACTTAGGCCTCGGCTACTCCATCGCCATCGCCCTCGGCTTCCTCGTTCTCCTCTCCACCATCCTCCTCGCCTCCTACATCTGCTGCCGCTCTTCCTCTTCCCTACGCGCCTTCTCTCCCAACCCCACCACCGCCGTCGCCGCCTCCAACTCCGATGGAATCATCCTCCCCAGGATTATTTTCGTTGCCGAAGATGAAGATAATGAAAGCGTCGTTGTTGGACTTGACCAAGCCGTTATAAATTCTTACCCCAAGTTCCAGTTTAGTAAAGAGGCGGCTGCTGCGAATTCTACTAATGTAAACACGACATGCTCGATTTGTTTGTGTGAGTATAGGGATTTGGAGATGTTAAGGATGATGCCCGAGTGTAGGCATTATTTCCATGTTTCTTGTATTGATGCTTGGTTGAAACTTAATGGGTCTTGTCCCATTTGTCGGAACTCGCCACTTCCAACTCCTCTTTCTACGCCCTTGTCGGAAGTCGTACCTTTGTCTCAGTACGCTGCGGATCGAAGGAGGAGGAGGTGACTTTTGGGGGGCCTTCTTCTTTTCCTTTATTAAATACTTTAGTTTTGGTGGATGATTTCTTTCCTTTTCTTATTTGGGGTATGTTCTGGGGTGTTTTAGAGGGGTGGGGGGATTTGTATAGTATTTTTTTTCCTTTTTCTTTTGGCATTTTTTGGGGTTAGGTAGGGAACAGGGAAATTGGGTAGTGGAGTTTTTGGCTCACTGGATTGTTGTTTTGGTTGTTTAGGGAAAAAAAGAGAGCATTAGGTGCTTTGTGCTGAGCAAGAATTGGGTGATAAGAAGTTGATTCACATCAATTGAGAGTTCTTTTTAATCATGGAATTTGTTTCATAAATTATATTCTCCAAACTTACGTGTGAAATGCATAATTTGCACCCTTTTTTGTTTTGTCTTGTTTATTTCATCGTGACATTGACTGTGATCTGCTCAGTCTCCCCTGTCCAATTGTTGACAAGAATGAATCTCAGTTCATTTTCCCAATTCTGTTATATTGAAGCACTGGTACAGATTCAGATGGACCTCTTCCTCGCAGTTTCTACACCTTTCTTTTCTTGCTTTTTCTTTTTCATGTACATCGCTATTCATCAAGCTCTCAGTTTCTGCTTGGGTTTCTGCATATAGACGGTAGAGAAGCTTCTGTTGCTTTGCAGAACTCTCTCCTGTCTTTTCTTTGGTAGTGTTGATTATATTCCTTCTTTCATTCTTTTTAAATGTTACCATCTTAGTTGTCACTTGTTAGCTAAGTCTCCTCCTGGAGTAACAGCCTAAAATGATTATTGAACATAAAGCTGTCTGCCTGGAAAAGCAGAGACCCAACAAAGGAAACTAAAGATAGCCTCTGTTATTCTCCAAAACTTCCAGTTTCAGATTGTTAGTACTGGGTTCCCACGCTGAGAAAGAACGGAAAAACCTAAACTAACCTAAGAATACGACTTTAATATTTTTGGGTTTTGAACTGCGGCAAATTCATGGGGTGATACTGTACAAATTGGAAAGATATTTTATGCTTGTGTTAACGCGAGTATTGGGTGTTGACTCCTGAATTTGAAGGCTCTCGAATCTCAAATGGCCTCAAATTATCCTAGTCATTGAGGTTAGCCTTGCTTGTTCTTTGACATTTTTGGTCACTCTTTCCTCGTGATGAGAAAGATTATTATATTAATTTGATTAAAACTATTTTGCTGAATCCTAGGGCAAAATATTGCAAAGTTTTCAAGCAAGTGGGAGACTTTAATAAGTTGAATTTTGGATCTAGGAGGATTTTAACACCTTCATACAATCCTTTCTCTGTCCGGACTTGGTACTACGGAGCCATAGCAAGTGTTTCCTCATTCGCCAGATTCATCTTTACAGAAAGATGCGTAAATTGCACGAGATTGGAAGTTACTATCTGAACTTGGAGATTGATGTTCAATAACGTGGGATCGGCATGTGAGTGTTAGGACAGAATGATCTAAACTCTCGGGGGCCGTTGACTAGCTATTGCTGCGTTGTTCATTGCCTCCCTAGAAGCTCAAACCCCAACGAAAATTTAAAATAGAAGCCATGTGCCCCAAGCTCAAAACCTTCGATCTCGCCTTCTTCAACTCTTATCCCAAGTAAAATACTTGGCCTTGGTCAAATGCACCTTCATTTTCAGGTTTCAGGAATTCTCTAATGTCGTTTACTTTGCTTTTCATCTTTTTCAATTGGCATAATTGCTTCTACAGTAAGCATTTTCTGATTTCTTGCTGTGACGACTCCGTTGGTCCCTTTTATTTGTTAGATTTCATTGCAACTGGAGATGATACTTCTCAGTCTCAACAAAATAAAGATGCCAAAGGTAAATGGCCTCGGGAAGTTGGGAATATGGAAAAGTGTTCACAGGACTATCTTTATACTGGGTACTTGTGCTCTTCTCGTTTCTGTTGCTACCTTGTCTAGATCTTACTCTATTAGATCTCTCCTTGTTACTGATTCCTTCTGCAATCATGTAATCCCTGAGAATCCAAGTAGAGGTGAAAGTGAAGTGAGTGTAAATGTTGGGGTTGTTGTTCAAAAAATCCGACGAGAACTGAATGAGTTGAGAGACTTGTCAAAAGAGTCGTCATCATCAGAAATTTTGCTCAGACACAGTGCTTTTCTTGCTGATATTCTTGGTCTACTTGAGTCGGTTCAGGCATCTTTGACATCAACTAGACAGCAGAACATTGAAAACAAGGGCGTCCATCCCCTGGTTAAACCGAGTCAACAATCTGATGAGCCTGCGGACTACTTTCTGATTGAAGAGATTCGGAAGTATGTCAGGATCAAGCCAAACAGATTAGGAAAACAGAACTTCATGGGAGCTAATGGCACATTCACAAGTATTGGTCACGCTTGCTTTGCCATGAAGAGAGAGGTTGAAGAGTACATGGATTATGATGTTGGTGAAATCTGCAATGACGATTGGAAACTAGCTCAGAAACTAATGGTTCATGGTTGCGATCCATTACCAAGAAGGAGGTGCTTTGCAAGAGCCCCACAGCTATACATCCAGCCATACCGCATAACCGAGTCCATGTGGAAGCTTCCTGATGATCGCAATGTTCGATGGAGTGGATACAGATGCAAGAACTTCACTTGTCTGGCAAACAATACTACTCGGAAGGGATTCTTCAAATGTGCAGATTGCTTTAATCTTTCAGACCATGAGATGCCCAGATGGATTAAACCAGTGGAAGTAGACCCTGAAACAAACTTGACAGCAGATTTTTTGATACCTGAAGTGCTGGATATCAAGCCTGGGGAGATTAGAATTGGTTTGGATTTCAGTGTAGGAACCGGCACTTTTGCAGCTAGGATGAGGGAGTTCAATGTCACGATAGTTACAGCAACAATCAACCTCGGGGCTCCTTTTAATGAGATGATAGCTCTTCGAGGTCTAGTCCCTCTTTATTTGACTATAAATCAGCGCCTCCCGTTCTTCGACAACACCCTGGATTTGATACATACGACGAGATTTCTTGACGGTTGGATTGATTTGGTACTCCTTGACTTTGTGTTGTTTGACTGGGATAGAGTTTTGAGACCAGGAGGTTTGCTCTGGATTGACAGTTTTTTCTGTTTGAAAGAAGACCTGGAAGACTACTTGGAAGCCTTCAAGGTGCTAAGGTATAGAAAACACAAATGGGTTGTTGTTCCAAAGCGAGATAAAGATGATCGAGAGGTGTTCTTTTCTGCTGCACTTGAGAAGCCGCCAAGGCCATTCCGATGAGCGTATACATTGAAGTAATATACTGTTCTGTTCATTATACATATCTATATAGCCATGTGGTTCATCATAGTTTTCATTTTAGGATCCAGGCAGAAGTTTCTATCCAGAAGTGAAAATTTTTTGTTTCTTGTCATGAGGTTTATAGCCGCCAATCTAGAAGTACTAAGTAATTTCTGAATTCTGGTAGAGTAGAAGACATTCTGGTCTCTGCTATATTAGTTTGTATTGAGCATTGCTGCACCTTTATACTAAAAGCCTGGAGAGGTGTAAATTTCCGTACAAATTGATAAACAATTAATCCATCGAGAAGAAGAAGGCATATGATTGAGCTATGAAGCATCTCAGTTTTCGTTAGGGTCTTGCCGATTGTGACTGTGGGTATTGAGAGTGATTTTTGGACATCCAATGGCCCAAAGCTTTTAAAAATGGAGTCGGCCCACCGAAACAGATGATGGAGAACCATCCATGGAACTACTAAACTAATTGTTTTCGACAGGAGACCATTCATTATTTCGGACGTGAATCAACCATATTTCCATCCTGAGCCCCCAGCTTGTCAGAAGAATCGCCCTTTTCCCATCCCAAAGCCTCCAAGGATTACAACAATGTCAATATGTGATCCAAATTCCGATTTGACTAATGAATGACCTACTCTCAAATGCCAGTCCATTCTGGATGCCGTATATTGCCAATTTCGTTTTTGATTCTCTAATGTGTTTTCAAAATACGAAGATGTAATCTAATACTTTCAATTGATTTGCACATAACTCTGTTTTTTTTTTTAAGTAGAGGATACTTGAATATATGTACTTATATTCATTTTTACTTGAGCTTAATCTAAGATTAAAAGAAAATATATTAATATTTAAATATTTAATTCATTAATTGATATATATTTCTTATTTTAATAATAAAATAAAAAATGTTATTAAAAAAAATAATACTATAAGGTTCAACTACCTCATAAATGTGGGTTTTGTAGTTTCTAAATTGAGTTTAAATCTCATAAAATATTGATAAATGAAAAAGAATTCTATTGATTTAAAAAAATAGAAAAGGAAATTATAAAAGTGGAAAAGCATAACCCTTCAGTTTAAACTAAAGTGTAGCCTACTGATGGTAACCCGAGGCGACCACTGAAAAGAGATAGCCGTCCATACCACCTATCATCCCATTAAATCATTGCCACGTGTCCTATTTCGGTGAGCTTTTCAAAACACCGCACCGTCCCTTCACTGCCTCCACGTTCCCTTTATTAGAATCCAATTTCTGGACCCCCCACCACGTAACCCCGTCAGATCTAACGCCGTCATCTTTTTAGATTTCAAATTCTCTCCGAACCACCAGGTTCGGCTCCAAACATTAGGCTCGGCCTCGAACTCATCTCATCTGCGCCTATATATCCCCATCATAAAACCCTACGCACAGTCACACTCACTCCGATGCTTTTTGGGACACCGTAACAATCGGAGACAGATAATCCTTTTGTTTAGGGTATTGGTTCGTGTTTATTTTTTTGAAATGGCGGAGGAGTCGGTGATGGAGAAGATCAGCGGGAAGATTCACAGCCATGATTCATCATCGTCTTCGGATTCGGATTCGGATAATGAGAAACCGGCTTCCCCTTCCTCCGTTAAGGCTAAGATTTATCGGTTGTTTGGAAGAGAGAGACCCGTTCACCATGTTCTTGGTGGTGGAAAACGTACGAACTTCGAACTCTCATTTCACTTTTTCTTTTTCTTTTCTTTTATGAGATCAGGCGTTTATGTTTTTAATTTATTTTGTTTGTAGATTTGATGGAAATGTGAGTAGAAGATATAATGCAGTTACTCTTACAATGATGAAAAAGATAACTTTGATGGAAGATTAATGGATTGATCTGTATCTTATGCTTTATGATCTGTTTGGTAGCAAGAAAGTTCATGGCTTGAGTCCCCTTTTCTGGATTTATTGATTCTTCTTTTCATTCGTGAAAATATGAAAGTGAATCTTCAAATTTTCATTTCTCTTTAAAAACTCGTTGCTACTTTGCTTAAGAATCAAGCTATTAAAAGCACCTTGAAACTTTAATATTTGGGGTCTTTTTCTGTTTCCTTTCACTTTTTGCATTCTGGGGAATAGAAAAAAGCATAACATTTTCGAATTTGGCGATATAAAAGTCAAATGATCTACTAATCTAAGCACATTAGTGTATAGGGAACAGTGAAAAGCAAAAAAAAAAAGTCCTGTCTTTTCTGGTTGTAGATCACTGATTCTGGTTAGTGTTAGATGCTGATGGTTGTCTCATTCCATTTTATTTTGTTGGTGATGATTTGGTGCAGCTGCTGATGTGTTCTTGTGGAGGAACAAGAAGATTTCAGCTGGCGTGCTTGGTGGAGCAACCGCAATCTGGGTCCTTTTTGAATTGATTGAATACCACCTACTTACTCTAGTCTGTCACATATCCATTCTCTCTCTTGCACTTATGTTCCTGTGGTCCAATGCCCATACCTTTATCCACAAGTAAGTTTTGGAGTCTCTGCAGGAGGTTTAGTTTAATTGGTTATTAATTGAAAGATGTTGTATGATTTCTTAAAGACTATACCCTGACCCTTTGTCTTTATAGATCTCCACCTCGCATCCCAGAAGTTATTTGCCAGAGGAGCCATTCCTCCAAGTTGCTGCTGCCCTGACTTTTGAACTTAACCAGGCATTGAAGCTGCTGCGAGATATTGCATCTGGAAGAAATTTGAAGAAGTTTCTTACGGTGGGTGTTTATCTTATGTCTATGGTGATTTTATGAATGATTCATCTTGAGTTTCACTTTGATTGGGAGAATCACTTATATTTCCACCAATTGAAAGAACGCCATCCATGTTTTGGATTTCAGGTTATAGCTGCTTTCTGGGTCCTGTCAATTGTGGGGAGTTGGTGCAACTTCTTGACCTTGTTCTACATATGTAATGACACTCTTCACTTGTTTTTAGTGCTAATTTATTTTTTATATAATGCCGTGCTGAATTTTTATTAATCTTTTATATGGAAATCAGCTTTTGTGTTGCTGTATACGGTGCCTGTTTTGTATGAGAAGTATGAGGACAAGGTTGACCCATTTGCAGAGAAGGCAATGATTGAGATCAAAAAGCAATATGCAGTTTTTGATGCCAAGGTTCTAAGTAAAATTCCCAAAGGTCCCCTGAAGACCAAGAAGGTTTAGAAGGCTCAGATGTTTAGTCTGCAGCAACATTTGGGTAGTTCTGGTGTTTCCAGAGTGTGGTTTTGTTCTCTGTTAACATTAGCTAGAGGTATTTCTTCCTCAAATCAACTGTTCACAAATGTTTTGGTTTGCAATTCAAAATATCATCAGTAAAGGCAATCATTGTTAGCAATAGGCGAAGCTTGCAGATACCATAAGGTGATGATTTTATTATATAACTTTGTTTCATTTGGATAGCAATCAGCCTTTTATATATATGGTTGCCGCCTGATTTTGTGCTGTTATAGCATGTGTTATTTCCTGATTATTATGGTTTTGGGGATGTTTTATGTTTCCTGATACATTCATCTGTTTGAGCAAAAAGATAAATTTCGCAGTCTTTGGGAAATGGTCGTCATAATGATTTCCAGTTGCTTAAACCTGTGTAATATTGGGATTGGATTTGCCATGGCAGTTCTATTTGGAGCCCTGCTTTCTTTTGTACTTGGAAAAAAATAGATCGATGCACTTTAAATGCAATGCCTGGAGATTTTCTTTCCCAGAATGATGGGTAGCTTTCTTGCTTGGTAAATATAGAAGAGTCATCTTCCTCTTCTTGGGCTTGTAACCAAAATATAATTACATGCTCCAATGCAAGTTTTGTGCAAATAAGGGTTTATTTCTTGCACCTAAGTGATGAACAATAGATCCTGTGCAGTATCTTTTGCCAAAGTGAGCAGAGGTTAAAGAAATCAGAAGAGTACGCAAAATGAAAATAGAAATGACAAAAGCGAGATTTCATTTATTGCCATCAACCAGTTTATCGGTCACCCAAAATAGAAATATGTTGGGCATATAAGCAAGAAACAATGAACAATGGAAGGATTTCTTCTCATTTCAAGTATGAAAGAATTGATCGGAGTGAATTTCATCATGGCTACAACATCAACAAAGATACTATACCTTTGAATAATTACATCATCAAAGAAACTCTTTTCAGTATTTTGGGAGTAGTCTTGATAGACGAGAACTACTCTCTGATGACGTGAGAGGAACAGTTGAGAATTCAGAATCGGAATGTTCAAATTGCCGAAAATTTCCTTGTGAGGGTACGGGGCCTGAGTTCTGGCTTGGAGAGAAACTAGACCTAGAGAATCCAGAACCAGCGGTTGTAGTCCTTCGGTCAGGCACAGATGGACTAGTTCCAGCAGCATCTGGACTTCTTCCATGAGGGTTTTCCTTGGATCTACTAGCATCTTCTGCAGACTCCCTCTTTTCTCTCTCTTCAGTTTCCTTGAGCAGAAAATCAACCCACAGATCTGCAATAGACTGAGGAGAAAAAACATGCTTGAGACTCAGATTTTTACTTGTCCTGATTCTAAGCAGAGGTTAGATAGAAAAATGGAAAACCCTATTCTAAAGATGGAAAATTGAGGTGGAGCTACATTGATGGTCAGAGCTGAGCTACATTTACGGTTTGGAACATTGGCATTTTCAGTGAATTGAGTTCAAGTAAGGTTTTACCCTCTCTAATTCTTCACTTTGGCCTCTCCCAAGTTCTAGATTCTGGTACCATCACTGTATTAAAGAGACAAGAGACTGTCTTCTAACGGACAACAAGATGTATAACAGTTTACGTGAACAGAAAGCTTTGTATTTATTATTCCATCCTTTCCCAATTCCTTTGCTTGGGGAAACATGCAATTTACAACCACATATTGCCAATACTTGCAAGCTAAATTCCAGGCTTAGTTGCAAAATTCTCTAAAGAAAAGCAAAATTAAGATTGCTAGAGGTTGTAATCTGTTAAGCAGTATGAACATTAGGTGACTGTGAAACATAAGAGTACCTCCAAAAAGTGGAAAACATAAATGTTAAGAAGGGAGAGAAAAGGTGGGAGCATTGCGGTTTACAAGGGACGACAGATTGCCGGCACTAACAGACATGCCCACTCCAGACACCAAAATAAAATTAATTAATTTGGGGTAACCTTGATACCATGTGACTTGCATGTCATAGATAGTGACAAATGCAATGGGTTTCAGATCCTACTAGTTGATTCATTAGGTCCTAATGCTATACATTGAAATGTGCTCTGAAGCATTACATGTAAAGAAAAACCAAATTTCATCTACTTCTTCAGAAAAGATCAGGGCAGCTAAATAAGAAATATGATTTGTGCAGAGAATTGAACCAGATGTTTTCTGAACAAGGTGAAAAAGGTTACCTGGTTATCGGAAGCCATATTTGCATGTACATCAGTGGAACTTCCGCCCAATATGCCACCAACCAAACGACCAGGTAGACGCAACACCCCGAACAACACCTTTACCGGCACCTTGTTGAGCAACGCCTATCCTCTGCTTATCTTCATCTGAGAACCCCAGCATCCGAACCATAAGATCAAACCTAGAATTCATATGAATATTTGTAAGGTGCAGGAGACGGCATCTATTTTAACCCAGAAGCAATTCTTATTCCAGCATCAGGAGTGCACTTGAGGTCAGTGCAGCAAATATTGTACGCTATCCTACTGTGTTTGATCATCAAGTACTAGTACACAAATGGATATGAGTAGAGAAGATTCATTTTCTACTTTTTGTTACTCAACATACCTCTTTGCTGTGGTTTCTCTGGAAGTAGGTCACAAGTAGTTTGATCACAATACGCCTGCCAGAAAATTAAGTAGGATTATTAACATTCTAATTGTTCAAAGAACATAAACACTAAATGAAGAACAGCAGTTTCAAACTCTCAATAATCAATGACACAAAAATCACATTAGAAAAATAAAAGAAAAGAATGTAATTAATCAAACATATCCAAGTGGCAGAAGAAGTTGGCATCAGTAAACAGCAGTGATCCTGGTTAAGCTGGTTTTGAAGACCAACTGTTGCAGCAATGATAAATCTCAGTTCTGAAAATTCACCCCACCCTTCATGGCCCAAAGTACTGCATGAGGTTGACCTTCATTGAAGGCTTATTTTTCTTTGAAAGTAGACTATTTTATTGATAAAGAAATTTCTTTAAGATAGCATAGCATGCTATTTAATTTAATGCAGATGATGCTCCCACTACCAAAAGGGGTTTCATATGTCCATCAAGAGAAAAGAAAGCTTCCATCCCAAACATCAAAGAAGAAAAGAAAACAGATAGCAAATATTCATATGCATACATCCAGTTCTAATATGTAGACAATCCCTCATAGTAAGACTGTTATTCAATACTTAAACAGGCTAACCTGTCAACAAGATAATCAGAGTCCATAGACATTCTGTTAAGCCTTGTCATGCTCTGCTCAAGAGCACGCCTTAGTTTTCCATTGTCTTCCTCAAGCTTGTTGACTCTGGCTTTCCCTTTTGCCAGCATTCTTTCAGTTTCTGAAAGCTTCACCAGAATTTCTTCCTTTTCCCTCTTTAATAACTCTGCACGTTCGTCTGCATCCTGGAGAATGCAAAGATGATCAGAAAGGAAAAGCAGGGAAAAGCTCTTTGACCTTGAGACACATGCTTTTCCACATTAGAACTCAGGAAAGAAAGTAAATATCTAATATAAAATAAAACTCATAAGTAAGCCCATTTTTGAGTGAATCCATAAATGTCAAAAAGAAGCAATTAACACGGATGAAAGAATAACCTACCTAATCTTCAAAAAAAAAAAAAAGAATAGCCTACCTAAGATAAACAAATCTTGGAATAATTCCATATTATTTTCACCATATTAAATTTCTTCTCAGCCATATTTTCCAAAATCCACAAATGGTTGGTTTGATTTTGCAAATTTGGACCTTTAAACTCAAAAGTTCTACTTAGCATTGTTCAAAGTTAAAATACATATTCCACTGATTTTGAACTGCACGCTTGCTTTCATGTCTGAAAAAACTATTACAATATTTTTGATAAGTTTCCAGCTCCACATGCCAACTCAAAATACCTACATAAAACTCAGTAGTTCACTTTATAGATAGATTTCAATCCACTCATCACTTTATAGTTCACAAATCTCGGCCCATGGTTAAGCTGAAAAATGTGTGATTTCCTAAAAACAAAATTGAATAAGTAATAATACTGAAATAAGCCCTCAAACTTTACCAAAAATAGAAATAAGCCTAGATCTTTTATTACATAGAATTAACGTTACGAACTTCTATTTTACTGAAATAAGAACTTTGACATCATGGAATATTCCATATTCCATTAAAATCTTCTTGGATGAGCTGGATGATAAATCTTGAGGGAATGCTATTTAAATAACTATGGCAATTGGACTTTACTCACTCATTTTCAGATTTGATGGGTATATTTATAATGAAATAAAAGTTCATAGTCTTAGTTCGATGCAATAAAAGATTGAGTGCTTATTTCCATTTTTCTGTAAAGTTTGAAAGCTTATTTAGGTGTTATACCAATTCCATAAAGAACTAGGAAGGGGATTTTAACTTTGAGGGGTCCATGCCTTCAGATGCCAACCACTTCATGATCATTCCTTCCTGGACCCTGCTCAGGGCTGGCAAAGGTTAATAGCTTCTATGGAGCATAATGATGACAGCATTGGCAAAGTAGCACATTGCAAACAATTGGACGTGGAATCACAGCCCACTCTGGAAAAGATTGCACAAGTGATTCCTTGTCATAAAGTTTCAAGTTATATAAAGATGTAACCCCTTCCTGAACCTTATTTACATTTTCTCATATAAACCACATCCCTAAACTTTGTATGCAACTACGGTTGCATGGTAATATGGAGAAACTCAGACACAGAAAAAAGTTACATAAGTAAAATCTCTCCATTCAAAAACACTTAAAAATAATCCTATTAAAAATAAGACATGCATTTAGTTGTAGAGACCCACAAATTTTCCATCCACTGAATAAAAAAGCACAATGAGAAAGCATATATGATCAAGTAAAGGAGGGAGGACCATACTTTCAGAAGACCAGAAAGTTTAGCTGATTCCTCTCTTGCCAGGGCCAAATCTCGCTCCAAATGTTCCTATGATAAAATAATATAAGCATTAAAAGACTAAAGTTCTATTTGGGCCAACTCTTTTGAGAAAGTTGCTACATACACGATACTAAAAATTTACTTACCTTAGCTTCAATTTCAGCATAGTACTGACCAAGTGCAGTTTGAAGATTTAGAAGTTCAACATTTTTTAGATCTACTGTTCTTATACAGTTTGCAAGTTTCTGATTCAGATCATCAGTGATTTCCTTTGACTTCTGAATTTCATTGTTGTTCATCATCTTAACTTCCTCCTGATTGGCCATCGCCAGCTTCAGGGCTTTCTCTAAATGTGCAATTTGAGCTCTTTGATATTCGTTGCTCTCATGAAGTTCTTCAATAATTTTGGTATCTTCATCCATTTTTTCCGATTCTTCAGATTCCTAGAAAATATTGCAGCAAGGAAAACCATCTTCAATTTTGACTGCAGAAATTATAAGAAATTATATTTACTTATAACATACAGGATTGAGAATCCTCATAGAATCTAGCACAGGAAACGGAAAGTTGAATATGGTCCTAAAGAAAGCTTAAAGTCAGGCAACTACGCTACTATCATTTTTTCTCATAGTGGCATGTAGCAAACATACTCAGCCACATAAATCTGTTGCAGAATATAACATCAACATGGTAGCTATAAAATGAAGACTAGAATCTTTAACATAGAAAAATCAGGTGTCAGAATTCTTGTTTTCTAGTTTTCCCCCCATTGCTGAATTTGGTACAGTAACAAGGTAGAGCATGCAAAGATCAAAGACTCTACTAAGTGATTGTAATATCAATTGCTCAAGAAGAACAACATATGCTCTATACTAAACAATTTGACAGCTGCCATTACAATTGAAACTTGAAGATGAATAAGGTCAAATTTTCACCAAAAATTCCATAAAATTTCAGGGACCTGCAACCTTTTCTAACAAATGCTGCTTAAGACGAGTCAATTCTTGCAAAGCCTTATCCCTTTCACGGCATGTTTCCTTCAGATCATCTTCCAATTTCTGCAATGATAATTCCATTTCTTTCTTTCCGGGAAAACTTCCTGAGGAATCTATATCCTGGAGCAAAGAAGATACTTATGAAAAAATTGATAAAATCGAACACACACCACTTTAAAGTTACTTAGAAAGAAAATGACTCTTTCCACAACATACACACACAAAATAACAACAATAACCAATTTCTACATGAATCAATTTTGCCAATGTGACACAGGCAGGCACATGCACACCAAAACCAACTAAAAACAAAAGAAACCAGCATGGTATACAGCCCACTCAAGCAACTTGAACATTACCAGAGTCTCTGTAGCATCGGGATGAATCTTGCCAGTTAAAGATTTCCTGCTAATTTCCAGAGCAGCCTCCAGTTCATTCTTCTCTTTCTATGAAAGGATATAAATGGAAGTGAATTCAGGATATTAAATATAAAAGAGCAACATATTTTTTCATCCCTCGATGATACCGTTTTTTAAATGGCAACAAATTTAACAGGCACGCACGTATCTACCTTTAGATGAGTGTTTTCCTTCTCCAAGGTGGCAATCACCCTTTTCAAATTCTCCAGTGTATCATCTGCACTATCATTCTCCTGTCTATTCAACTCCATTTGCAAACGTCTTATTTCTATTATTTTTGCATTCAATTCATTGCGTATTTTGCTCAACTCTGTGACGCTCTGTCAATGCTAAATAGAGTAAGAATATTTGACAATAAAACTCACAAATGCAAGAAAAATAAAGAGAAGAGCTTATACATGATTATTTAGGTATGGAACAGATGAAGAACCCAAAATGGCATTTTAACTTACATGGATCAAAATGATTTTCTACCTTCCCAAATACTATTCAAATGAAGAACACAATCACATAAAGTAACAACCACTAATGAACTAATAAATTAGTAGACATGTCTTGAGCAAAAAAAAAATAGTAGACATGTAACAACCACCCCGTAAAACATCCATAAAAGCATACTAATTCAAGGAACACCCTAATACCAGGACTGAAGCTAAAAATACAGAAACAGAAGTACAGCAACATGATTATACTATTGGAAACATGCTAATGCCAGGAAGCAATACAAAGCACATAAAACTCATCATCAGTCTCATTGATAATTAAATGTACACGCCTATGAGAACTACCTGAATGGGTGAAAATAAAATGATCTAATTCAACATTACTAAAAATAACCATTAGGTTTTTATCCAAAGGAGAAAAAAATTAAGGTTAAAAGTTACTTTATACAGCCAAATCGATGATAACATCTATCAACTCAAACCAATTCAGAAGCTTACTTTACCCTTGTCTGATTTCAGTAACTTAAGCTCCTCCTGGAAAGACTCATTTAACTTGCGCTCCTCTGAAAATTTTTATATAAAAAGAAAAAGAAAAGATGAGATGAGCTTTCCTTTGTTTGACAATGGGATGGGTAACATTCCAAGTATCATAATTGGGTCTTCAAGGTGTACAAACATACCATGTAATCTGATCTGTACATTAGCTAATTTATCACGTTCTTTCTCAAGTTCCATATTGAATTGCTTTATTTGTGATTTGTGACTAGCTTGAACTGCCTCCAGGGACCTATTTTTCTCTTCCAGCAGATCTGCAAGCTCCTAGAAGGCATTCATAAATCTTTCTGTCAAGTTCACTCATTAAGTAAACAAACATATAGAAGTACGGTGGAATAAGTTTTCATAATGGAATATATTGGACAAAATCAATACAAAAGGGTGTATCATCCCCTAAAAAGAGGGGAATAAATAAAAATGCAGAAGGGTGGGGACGCATGCACCAGGTATACACGAATTATATCCAAACAGCCTAATCATGCCACCTATTACAATAAAAACAGTTCAACTACCTTTTCTTTCTCATCGTGTTTAGAGGTAAGACCATTGGACATTTGGTTTCCAGCATAACGATTTTTTACTAGACTTGTTGATTTATGCTGTCGGTTAGGTGACTGATCACTACTTCCCTGCATAAATTTCCAAAGTACATCAGCCAATAACCAATTTTAACATAGAGACGTGCACATTAAGGTAGCCTGTTACTTCTGACTTGGTGGCAGCAGAATCATAATTCAAGACAAACTCTATGCAACAACATATGAAGTGAAAGGCAATGCATGTTCCAGTACAACAATAACAAGAAAGTCCAACAATTAGTATCATGTATGTCACTAAATTGAGCAACCAGACTATCCAAGTACTCTAGCCAACTCGTTTCATAAAAGTATAAATGTCAAGACCAGAAAGTTATAAGAAGTAAACAACCAATTTCTCATTCTAAGACAAAGACCTCATCTCTATAATTATTCAAGTTTTTATGGATGTCTACATCTTGGGAAGTTGCCAAAGGTATGAAACCATAATAACATGAAATCATTTATCTAAATGCATCTGCTTCGTGCAAAATAATTACAGCACAAACAACATCAGAAACAGCACACAATTTGTTAGCTTAAAAGTGAATTATTACACGAAACTACAGATGACTTAGTATTGAAGAACCTATTGCATTAATTCCACAACTTCTCAATAAACCATTAAATCTCAGATGACAACTCTAACAGAGACTCTAGAAACTACCTTGAGTGCATTAATTCCATTACTTGATACTTTGGAACTTTCACTCCTAGCTGCACTCAGAGCTGCATTTGTCACATTCAAATTTTGTTTCAACGAGCCATTCTCTTGGTTCAGTCTGGAAATTTGCTCCTGGAAAATGGGATGTTAGATGAGTAGTGAGAAAGAACATTAAGCCAGTAGACAATGTAAAATCTAAAGCTAAGTAATAATGAGAAGAAACACAAACGATAACACATCAATACTTCTATCAGACCTAAAATCATTCAGATGCAAAAATTTAATAATAAAACGCCTCTGAGATTAGCAAACCTGGCAGCATATCACATGACTTCAAGAAGCAATCATGATTCATAAAAATTGGGATACTGGGCATGATATTGGATGTAACACATAATCTGACACTTCATAATCCTCTCCAGCTAACATCCCAGAACTTTGGAGTTTGGATGTCCCCATAAAAAATATAATTTAGCTGAAGGTCTGATTTAAGTGATAAGCACAAGTATTTGCAAGAAAAACAACCAATCTAACATCAATAAGTATAAACTATTTATGCCCATCCTGTGGCTTTCAACTTAAAGTTATCAAACAAGCAAAGGATCAACATGTGACGTTTCTGAAACCCAATTCTTAAAAAGCCATGTAAGTTAAAATCAGTATGAACTATGTAGTAGAATTAGTAATTAAAACTTTTGAAAAAATGAAACAGGTAAAACAAGAACACAATTAAAAATGCAACAACTTCTCAGGATGTATCACAAAGGAAAACTGCCACATTCACTATTTATTAATTTTATATGGCTCCCATTAATCCAAACATCCCTCCTTGGCGTTATGTAGTACTAACTGATAAATTAATATTTTAATGCAATTTTAAAAATTATTAACCATTTAAGCATGAAGTGCAGTACCATAAGTCAAGTATTTGTTAAATTTAAATGTAAAATTGTTGATAAATCAAAATGCTTCCTTACAATCAGTAATGCATCATGATACCCAAATATGATAATTGAATAACGATTTCAACTATTTGCATTATTATTGTCTATAAGATTTGAATTTTAGACCAATCCCAGACATTCACTAAAAGAACTACAATCACATCATGCCTTATTGCCATCTTAGATATCAATAGTCATAATTATAACTACTTAAGTTGGCTCAAGGCATTTATACCAATCCATAGCAAAAACAAAATAAATCAAACAATACATAAAAAATGAAACAACCATCAGGTACCTCTTTTTCTTTTAACAAAGCAGCATAATTGACTGATAAAGCCTTAATTTCTGCCTCGGATTCCTGAAGCTTCTTAATTTCTGCTCTGTATCTTTCAATCTACAAAAAAATAATGATAAGACAGTTTAGTTATCATGCATGAAGGCTGGAATACCCCAACTGCACCAGAAATGCCATACCAACTAGTAAAGTAGCATCCCTGTTGTTAAACAGGCAAAAATCGTGCCTACAATTGACTCAGTCAAAAGTCAGTCAGAGTTCACTGTGGACACCAAAGGAGGCACTTGGCAGGACCAAAAATTGGTTAAGTTTCAATCCCAAACCGCTTACTCTTCAAATATTATATAGACCATAGTACAAAGCTCAATTATATTCATCACTCAAATATGAAAATTACAAAACTAAAAAAGATTAAACCTGGTTACTTGGGTTCCTGAGGCTCTCAATCAACATCAAGACCAATCCCCATGACACATGTTACTCTAAAGCTTATTAGACTTACAATCATCAAATAAAAGTTCCATGCATTCACTCTAAAGATCCTTGAAGAAATACCTCAGCACTATTTTGCGTTATCAAACTTCAAACTTCACCAAGATACATATAAGCAATAAATAGTATAAGGAAATAAAGCAATCAATTTTTTAGAAATTGAATTTAACTAGTCAAAGTTCTGGATCTACCACCTGGTCTTCTACACAGAGAAATAATAGCCAATGCAAAATAAACAATTCAAAATATAAGTTAGTTTCAGCTCAAGCTATATTTCACAAAGCCTAATTCCAGATTGCTCAGAAAAGAAAAGTACCTACTCAAACTATCAAATGTGATAAATCCCTAATCAAAGATCGATAGTAAAATCCTCAATTAATAGCCACAATTCACTGATCCCCTAGGTCAAAGATATCAAACTCACTCCCCAAACTGTCGACTAATAAATATGAGCCTACACAATGCTCCGTGAAATCAAAAGCAACAAATTAATTAAAAATTCGAGCACGAAAATTAAATGCATAGTACCTCGGAATTAAATGGCGAATCAATTCCATTTGCTACCGGAGAGAGGGAAACGGGCTTTGACTGGGCAAATCTATGAGAATTCCGTCTATCGAAGAATGGCGAATGGTCTCCATTCCCCGAACCATAGATCTCGAGTTCTTCATCGTCATCGTCGTGTACATCAAGCGCGATCTTATTCAAGTTCTCTTTCAAATTCGCAATCGAACTCCACATCTTCCAAAGCTCCCGCAATCAAATTTGTGCAGATGAAAAATAAGGGGGTTTTTGCAAATACCTGAGATTTTCTTTGATGAAATTTGGGCAAACAAATAAATTGTATGCGATAGCGTGACAAAGAAGATTAAATATTGAGCATTTAAATATTTGCAGGTAGATCTGGCAAAAAAGGAAAAAAGAGTAATTTTAGTTTGTATACTCTCTTTGCAAAATAGTAGTATTTCAGATCAAATTTGGCGGATTATGAAACGGGTACTTTTGTTTGGCCCGTTTCGACTTCCGACTCTTTTTTATGCAAGAGGTGGTGAAATTACAGTAACCGTCCTTTACTAGGATCTAGTATTAAAAAAGTTCTTAAATTATTTTTTAGAAATTTAGCATTTTTTATTTTTATTATATTGCATTAAATTTTTTTTTTAAAATTAAATAAATTAATTAACATTTAATTGCTTAATTCTTAATAAAAACATCATTTTTTTAATCAAGTGACATTTGATATATTATATTATATATTACTTGATGTGTTAATATAACATGATAAACATTATTATGTAACATTTAATTTTTTATCTTAGTATCACATCAACATTACATATTTGTATAATGATAAGTGTTATTTTGATTATTAGAAATAATTAATTGTTAATTGTAAGAGTTTATTTAATTATAAATAAAAATATAATTAAATATAATTAAAAATTAAAAATTCATTTAAATAATTTAATAATTTTTTTGAAATGTTATTATTATGTCAAGTTAAAAAAAAAATTCCGCCGTCACCGTCTTTCTTCTAATTATATAAAATGCGAAATTTGCCTTTAAAAGAAAATGTTGACTTTTAAATGTATTTGGGAATTGGTTAATGACGCCGTAAATGTAAAGAAAATTACATTCTCATTTCTCAAACAAAAAGCGGGCCTGTAATCAAAAGGAAAAATTATCACTATATAAATGATTACGTAATTTGATAGATGACCTTTTTGACATACATTATTGGGCCAGGGGCCCGAAGCTACAGTTCACCGGCCCAGGCTTCTATGTAGGCATGACGAATATCCAGCTCGCTATATATACTGAGTTTACGACCCGCATACTGGCGCGGTCACGCTGTCTAGGGTTTGAGCTCGTGTCGGCGAGTTGGCGTCTATTTCCTTCCCCTCATTAGTTTCATTGTCTCTCCTTCTCCCATTAATTTCTTCACGTCTACGTTTTTTTTTCTGTCAATTAAAAGTTTTGGATGGATGCGATGAAGATAACAGTGAAAAGGAAATCGATTGTAGAGTAGTTTCATAACTAATCTGCAAGATGAATCCTTGGTTTTCTGGTTCGTATTCACTGAGCATGCTTTTCTACCAGATTTTCGATTTATACCATTGTCGTCTGGCTGTCTAATTGCTTGCAAAAAAAGTTTTTAATTTTTCTGGTCTGAGAAACGAAGGACCTATGGATGGAGTGCGAAAACAATGCACTTTGATCCAAGTTTGCCTTCGGAAATCGATATTGGAACTGGATCATCCGAACCAATCTCCATTTTTCGGTTCGGTTTATCATTCGGGGTCTGATTTTCAAACAATTTTCTTTTACTAGGCCAAAATGGGAATTTTATTAGTTAAAATGGCGAAGGTCCCAGCAGGGAGGTGACTGCTCCATGGTTTGAGAGCTCTCTAACGATGAAACAAAAATGGCTTCGCAAATGAATTTAGCCGAATCGTAGGATGCCCGATTAGTCAATTTTTGCAGCGTCCGGAACCCTCGGCAACATCCAATTCTCTACGCTAGACTCTTTCTTCTGCCTTCTTTCTAATTTCTTTATAAAGTCTAATGCTTTTACCTTGAAATTTCCAAGAGGAGAGATCTTTAAATTGGAGCAATTGGAAAAGAGTTGAACTAGTTGGAGAATGAAGACGGTGCAGAAAAGCAACCGATAATAGACAATATAAAGGAAAACTAGCGATTTGGAAATTAAATTTACAACTAATTTCAATCATGCTCCAATGTAAGTTATCTGTCAACAAGTTGGAGTAGAATATTTCAGCTCCTAAGAAACTTGAAACATAACATCAACCGAAACTGCATTTATCTATGACTAAAAATGGATACAAAAACTGGAAAAAGAAAAGTAACTTTCTGATTCCCGTATTGTGAAGTTTGAAATAGCTGCTGTGATTGTATCCATGTAACTTTAGAAGAAAAGAGGCCTATACATGGGTCGTCACAACAGCGATATTGCCATCCCTCGCAACTTTGCAGTCCAATAAGTGGTCATTAAGGCCTCAGCAGGTAGGATGCCCATATCTCGTCAGCTGGAGGTGGTGGCTGAACCCAGTGGCCTGGCATGCGGCTGCGGTCAAGTTGTATAGAATTAGTCAATGCTCAATTGCTCTTATGCTTTATGATGCTAGCTAGCAGTCTAGTGTCATGCAAGTTTGTCTTTCTAATGCAGCATCAAATAGCACTATAGAAGTTTACCAAAAGGGCATATCGAGGAAAGGGACAGGCTAAACTGGTGGCGCTGAAATCGACGGTAATTATGATGCTAATAATGAAGTGGAAATGGGGTTCGATTTTTAATGCAGATATCCTTTTCTCTTTCATTTCTACATCCATCAATTCCAAGTGCAGAAAATTTAGTTGAAAAGCAATTGAAATAATGCATCAAGTATAGAAACATTCATGATTAATGAAGAGCATTGCAGAAAAAGCTTGCCAAAATTGACAGTAATTATGATGCTAATAATGAAGTGGAAATGGGGCTAGATTTTTAACGCCCATATCCTTTTCTCTTTCATTTCTACATCCATCAATTCCAAGTGCGGAAAATTTTGTTGAAATGCAATTGAAATAATGCATCAAGTATAGAAACATTAATGATTAATGAAGAGCATTGCAGAAAAAGCTTGCTATCCTACCTTCCTCCCGGTCTGATATAAGCATCCCATGTCCTTCTAACCTGCACGTGAAGATTCAATAAGAGGAGATTATTATGAAAATGCAGCTGAATACAGATACTTGTATATGCATCAGCCATCAAACTTACACCACTCATGGTCATGGAATAGACAAACTGCCTGCCAATACTGGCAACCATATACACTGCTTGAAAGAAAAACATAGTTCTATGCAGCAAGGAATCAAGACTTTGAAGAAAAGTAGATGAGCATACCTCAATAAGCGTGCCCATATCGGTATTGCTGCCATGATAATAGTGATAGAACTCAATTGGTAAATTGGCCAAAGAATCATATGCCCCTCCATAACCATGCCCTTCTGATGTATTTTTGCCAGATTCCTTATCAGTGACTGTACTAGAGTCCTTTTCATCCTCATTTGGTGTTATTTGGTCTTTGCTCTCCTTGTTTTCAAGTTGATCACTGATTGGATCTTTTGAGAGGGGTTTTTGATTCTGAGTGGCCTTCCTAGTTTCCTCGGCAGTTGCAATGGCATCTTTTGCAGCATCTGTATCAGCGGCTGCCAAAGCTTGTCTCTCCTCTTCCTCAACTGCAGCTCGAACTTTCTCAAGAAACTTGTCATCCTCCTCTGGGAGAAAATGACCTGCACAAGTTGGAAGCAATCTTAAAATTTCAGTAGAATCTAATACAGTATAATCTGTTGATATTATAGTTATATAAAAACACTCTAATGCAGACACAGCAGATCTCCTTATTAATTATGGAAAAGGCAAGGGTTTTTGCATGTGAAAGTCAATCTTTCTGTGCAGATTGATTTTGTGAAGGTCTTCATTTTCAATCTTAATCAGTAAGATATAAAGTGCATGAATCTGAACTCACACACTGACATGCACACATTTACCCACAGAAGAAATAACATGAGAGCATCTATTCTAAACCTGCATATCAATTGCTGGATTTTGCAGCTAAAGTCAATATTACAGAGTAGCAACTTCATATAGGTTGAACGAAGAACTAGAAAAAAAATACCAAATAATCCAATCACAAGTCACAATTGGTAATTCAATGTGATAACTTAAAGCCAGTATAATTTTGTTATAGTACCTTGTTTCTTCAATTTCTGGATCCTGATTGAGCGCAATTCTTGCAGCTTCTCCACAATCAAAACTAGCTCAAGCTTGACATATAAAACATACTATAAGAGTGGGCAAAAAGGAATGGAGAGAAAATAGCTCAAAGGGAAAAAAAAAGGAAGAAAGGAAACAAAAGAAACCCCTAAAATTAGCATTTTTCTAATGTTATCCTAGCAAGCAAAGACAAATTGAGAGATAATCTAGAAAAGGTATTGCACCAAAGTACAAAGGAGAAGAATCAAGGAGGCTTTTGCTGTCAAACTGCCATGCTGCTATCACATTGAAGACTAGACGCTAAAGAACAAACTAACAGCAAAGAGAAAAAGAAACTAATCATATTGATGGAGAGGAGCAAAGAGTGTCATATCATATCAGACATATTAGTACGTTTGAACACTTAGCATGCTTCTAAAGCTTTAGCTACTCACAGATGTAGTAAATATGGTACAAATGAAGCATTGTCTAAAACAGTTTGACAGGTCTAGAAAGTTATCAACAATTTCAAATCATAAATTAATTTAGTTTTCCATAAACAGAAAACAAAAGAAAGACAGAAAGTTGCCAGAACATTTTGCAAAGCCATTACCTCAGATTCTAGTCTCTTTTTCTCTTCCTTGGCTTTAAGCTTTGCTATTTCCTTCATCTTGTCCACCTGCAAATCAATTTACCTCAGTCATTACTAAATAAAAACCAGTTTACAACAATGAAAAAAAGAAAGAGTTTGGGGTTCTTCGCATCTAATGGAAAAATCAATGAAAATCATTGGTAGTCTTGCAGCAAAAACCCCAGCCTGAAACACAAAAATCTCAGTACCTTGCGGCTTGCAATGTCCTTGGCAATCTCCCTAGCTCTCCACTCATCAGCTTCTCTATCAGCTTGGTCAAATCGCTCACGCTCCTAGCATTGATAACAACAAGAAAGAAATTAGCCATTTCCAACACAGGCCAAGAGCAAAAAGCAGCGTGAGGAGAAACCTTACTACGAGAATCGAAGCAAAACAACCTTTGCTAGCATTTCTGCAATTCGTTTCCGCTTTCTTTTCCTCCAAAGCTTATTCCTTTTAGACTTGTTGATTTTATTCGCCAGTCTGGCCGCTGCTGATTTCTCCTCCCACGGGCTTGCTTCGTCCACAACATATCTAAAGGGCTCCAACTGAGCTCTAAGCTTTGACATCAAAGAATTTGCCGCTTCCATAGAAATTGATTCTTGAGTATCCAAATCAATCCTCCTATCTTCTAGATACTTCAAAAACTCAGAAACAGAAGCGTCAGTTGACCCATTTTTTATCATCGTCAGTATCTCCAGCTCCTTCTGCCTATAGAACCATCGATTTTTATCACAGTTACAGAAATTGAAAAGCATACTATTAATACACCCTAAAACCAGAACCAGCGTACATTGCATTGGCAAGATTGAGAGTATCTTGCAATTCTCTAAGCCGATCACGCACATTTCTGGTCTCCCAAAATGTACTCGAATTTGGTGGTGCCGGCGGTAACATTGGGAACCAAGGCGGAGGCGGTGCTGGTTGAAAGTGGAACGGATTCATTGCTACAATGATTTAACAATTAATTCAGTAGGAAAATAAAAGAAATTAAAAAATTGAATCAGTTTTTTAATAAAGATCCTAGACGTCTTAACAGGATAAACTAGAAATTTTCTTCAAACAGAAAGGAAATCAACTGACATAATAAATTATGGACTTTGTGAAGTATTGAAAAGACTAAAACCGAAAGAATTTCGTACGTTTCTTAGTATAGTCAGCTTCCAAACCCTAGCGGATTGAAGTACTGGACATCGAAATTTTGGGACGATAGAATTAAAACGATTGGAAAATAAAAACAAGGTCTAAATATATTAACGTGATAACGTCAATCAAAGTGTCAGGATGGCCGAGTGGTCTAAGGCGCCAGACTCAAGTTCTGGTCTTCGAAAGAGGGCGTGGGTTCAAATCCCACTTCTGACAATTTTATCGTGTTACCCTTCCACCCTATGAAACAAGTAGTGGGCCACTAACATTGGCCCTTGCCAACCAAAGACCCCTCCACCTATGAAACAAGTTGTTGCCGCTATCATCATTGGGCCTTGCTAATCAGAGAATTCTTTCTTTTGTCCCTTCCACTTATGAAACACTTTAAGTTGTATTGGGCCTTGCTAGTCAGAGAATTCTTTCTTTTTTCCCTTCCACTTATGAAGCAAGCTGTGGGCTATGAACATTGGGCCTTGCCAATCAAAGTTGAGTTAGCCTAAGCATGGACCACCCTTCCACCGATAAAACAAGTTGTGGGCCACTAACATTGGACCTTGCCAACCAAAGTTCAGCCAGCTAAACATTGGTTTGAGTGTCATGAAACAAGTTGTGGGCCATTAACATTGGGCCTTGCGAACCAAAGTTGAGCCTGCTTAAGCATCAATCAAAAATCTGTCAGATGATTGATAATCAACCAAAGAATAAAAAATCAGCAAGACGACCAAACGTCTAAGTGCTATGAAACAAGTTGTGGGCCACTAACATTAGACCTTGCCAACCAAAATTGAACCAGTCTAAGCATCAACTAGAAAATCAGTGAGTTGACCGATAATTGATCAGAAAATCAGTAATATGACTAGTTGAGATAAAAATATAATTGAACTGTTTAGAAAACATGTTATAAAAATTTAGTAACTTTAGATGAACTTTGGTGTTTTTAGAACGAACAAGGCAATAACCAAATGATTAGGAGCTCGGGATATAAGTTCTCAATCATTTGTCTTGCTTGTCATAAGTCAAATTCGGAAACTTATAATCCAAAATTGAGCTCTAGCAAAAATGGAGCACAAGTATCTTTTCCCTGTTGAGTTTGTCACATGACAATTATAACAAGAACAGCAATGAGGGTGACACATTGAGAGGCATTGTTTCTAGTTGGTGATAGAAAATTAAGATTCGTTCAGATTGATTAAATTGATCGTATTTATTATGAATAATTTTACATATACGTAGACACTCAATTGTCGTCTGCTTTGCTAATCTGCAAGATTCCTAATGCAAGAATCACAGACAAAATATGGCATAAACCGTCAGGTTGCAAGGAGTCGTAAGCCTTGCCAAGTTTTCAGTGGTAAGAAGAACGACATATGGCCGACATTTCCAACATGCAAGGTATATCAATGTTTTTGGTCCCCCCTATCCAAGTTGCTTTGTGTAACCTTTGCTTGTTTCGTTGGGAAATGTGTAAAGAGGAACGGTTTTTGTTCATAAGATTGCCATCTCTCACTAGCTTGATGACTCTTGTTATATATCTTGTCCAAGATCTCAACCAAAAGCATAAAGTTGCTTTTGACCACTAATGTCTGATGGTAATTATGCACCAAAGATTGTTCAATACATCCAAATTTCCATCATATAAGATTATAAAAAAGGAGAATGGACTGGAAATCTTTGTCAAAACCACCTATAGAATGTGTAAGAAAATGGGCATGTCCTTATCCGAAGGTATGAAAGAATGAAGAATTCTTTGCCCAAAGCTACCTGATGAATACTAACACTTAGCATGTCCTTATTCTAAGGTATCAAATTTCTTGACATTGCCTTCAATGGTGGAGAATCATCTATCTATCTATCAAGACCCATCCTCATTTGTTAAGAGCTGGTCTTTTGTTTGTGTGTCAAAGCGCAGGGATGGAAACCGGAAAGTCTGGCAGTGAAGACAAGAAAGAAGCAGCAAGGGCTTGGTCCCCACTTTGATATGGTAGATTTCTTCCAAGATATGGAGAAGCTCCAAGAAGAGAACAAAGGAGGAAAACGAGAAGCAGAAAGGTGATAGCATTGACTATGGAATTTTCTCCTAACATAGCTTATCCATGTCCCCCTTCCTGTCTTGCTTGTTGCATGCAAGCAACACTCAAAACCTTCTCTCTCTCTCGCTCTCTGTACCAATAATTGCGTGAGGAATTGGCAACTGCATTGACACTAACCAACATTCACACAAGAATCGACGTGGGCCAATGAGAACAAAAGGGGTTGCAAAACGAGTTATGTTCAAGAGCAAATTTCCATATGAATTTTTTAAATACGTTGTGCTCTGTTTCAGGCAACTTCACCCCATGTTCAGATTAATGCTCTGTTTCTTTCAAGTTTGTTTTTGGGCAATATCTTATCAACTATAGGTAAAAGGTAACCATTGGAATATTGGGAACTTCAGGGGTGGTCCCCTCAGTGCTATATCATGTAAAACCTTAGGCAAGACAAATTCATCTTTGCTTGCTCCATGGCCCCTAAAACGAAAAAGATGAAAAGAAAAGGTACAAGCTGCCTTTTGTTTTATTGTTTTTAACTTCGAACTTCTCAAACTGAGGCAGATATTTTCACCATTATCCTTGATACTACTAGATTATTTGAAGCCACGATGAGAATTGCAAAGGTTTGGGAATAGAAAGGCTATAATTTACTGCACATTCTAATCATGCAATGCAATCCAGATAGGGCCATTCAAAAGTTCAATTCCAAACTTCCATGGAGTCCCACCCTGCTGCTTAGAATATTATGCGAGAGTCGGTACCATGTCTCCCAAAAGCACAAACCAGAAGGTCTCACACGCACTAGAGCAAAGCTGAATCTTGCCCACAAAAATAATAACAAAAAGAGAAAAATAAACACCTTGGGAGGGCCCTTCGGATTCTTTATATACCAACCAAAATCCTGCTATTTTATAGGCATGATTCACGGTGAAGGAAAGACTCCCCTTTCCGTCCCTTTGTCATGGTTGTAAAGCATTGGCCTTGCAGAGCATATTAACCAGAAATTTTAAACATTGACTCCTGTAAGTCAGTGATTCTGCGGATGAAACCTTGTAACAATAGTCTATTATATTATAAAAGCTCTGGCTTAAAGTTTTCATTTACATTCGGGCTGAGAAGCTAGGAAGAGGGCAAGGAAAAGAGCTCAGAATGGGAAATCCATGTCCTTGCAAGATTGACAAAGACAAAAACTTTCTGATATTTAGTTTAATCCTTACAATATGAGGAGACATACTGTGTCTATTAGTTTAAAAACTTCTCTCTTGTTTAAAAGATAGATATGTATAAACATCTAACAGGAAGGGAGACAGATAAATGAGACAAATAACAAGTTGAAGCTTGATCAGCCGCCATGTATTTCTAGAAGTACTCTTCTTTCTTCAACTGTTATTGTTTCCTCATCTGAGCACGTATCATTTTTCTGAAAATGAATGAATACAAAACATAAGAAACTGTGAAGATTTAAGTTTAGGAATTATATGCCTAGATAAAAGAAATCTTGAAAATACCTATCGATCTTTTGCAGTGGAGAACAGCCTCATAAATTGAGTTCTCAAGATGACATGAATCACCCATTGAACAAGCTGTACTCTGTTGTGGAGATGCTTGTGGTGAACTGTTCCAGCTCTTAACTTTCCATGTTCTCCTGTCAATATCATCAACCCTGGTACTTGTTCTCAAGCACCCTCCCTCATGGTAGGAAGGTCTGAGATGTCCAAAAAGATTTCTCAAGATTTGCCATGTTGATTTTCTCCACCTTCTAAGGAACCTGCAATTAATCCTCACTGTTGGAATTTCAGTTCTTGAAGAAAACGATGAACTGGGCACTGTTTGGATGGAATCCAAGGTATTGCAGGACTCTCTCTTTGAAGGATCAATATAAATGGGTCTGATGTAGCCGTTGGTGAAAATCTCATCAGCATGAACAAAAGCTGCAGGACTTTGAGCAATAGCATCAAAGTTGAAGTTCTGGTCTGTCAGAAATCTATTTGACTCTACCATCTCATCATCCAATTCTTCTGGAGTACCTCCATAATATACTCCAGGGGACTCACTGAGGCCATCTAAGGAGGGTTTATGGTCAGATAACCAACCATAGGAAAAACTCTCAATGGCTAGAGGTTGTAAGGTTTCCATTAGCAACTAATAACGTGAGTGAATAATGAAGGATTAAAAACTTATATACTCTTACAGGGGCAAAATGACATAATTGGTAGTGTACAGTGACCACAAGACCCTGGTGACCACAAGGGCATTCATTGTCTATTCTGTCAAAAACAAGCAGGAGACCAATGGGCCAAGATAATCTGGGAACCGGAGAGACAGTAGGTTTTATGTTTAACTTCGTTTTCTTATATAGCCTATCTGTCATCACAAAATGATCTGTTTGATTGCCAACAGTCAGGAAAACCTGTCAGGAATTGCTTCCATTGCTTTCATTTTTTTGCTAGGGAGATAAAATTAGCAATTTTTGTTTCTCTAACACATTGAAAATTCAATATCAAACAGAGATGGCAAAGAGATTCCTTGCAAATTCACAATAAAAAGACTGAAAGAAGAAAATACCAGTTGCCTATTGCAGCTCAATGTGTCTGGTCACCGTTCTTATTTTAAGTAACTTTTAGAACATGAAATGGAAAGAACAAGCAACTGATGAGTACCATGCCTATGATGACAAAATCCCAACTTTTAAATGGTGTCACAAAAGATCCTCAAATTTTATGATGGTCTTTTAAATTTCATATTACCATATGTATGAATATATAACGAATTTGGATACACTCTTTAAAACTACATTCAAGATATTGTTGACAAATTTCAATATACTGTTTAGATAGTATATCAAAAAAGCCAATTTAACAAGAATTTCTTGAACATAGCTATACAGCTAATGGTGGAATAAAGTCAGCCACAGACGGCATAAAACCATTACTTAATATGTTTTAATACTGATGGTTGATATTTTCGCTGTACAATCATGTCCTGTCTGAAAGAAATGGAGCCCATGAAACAAACAAGAAAAACAAAGACACTTCTAGACATACAATTTTGATCAACAAATAGCTAACACCGTTGGCAGACCAAGCAAGGTTGTGCCAGGATTCTAATGCCAAAGTATGTGTGCTTGTAAACATGCATGATATCTTAAATGAGAAAATGAGGAACTAGTTTTCAGATAAAAAACAGGAATAGAAAATGCATTCATTAATAGACCAGATTGCAATGCTTATGAGTAGCGAAAGGTAGGATTTTCAGAAACCTAAAAAAAAAAGACACAAAAAAGATCTCAGTATAATTACAAGAAAAAGAAAAAATAAATGCCTTCCAAAATACGGTCATATAAATGTTAAACAGTATGTTTGAGGGAGGTATGTATTACTTTTTTTAACCAATATCCTACTATAAAATCTAAAGCACCAAAATTTTTTGGGGGGTACAAGAGGGAGCCTACTGAAGCATCTCTACCAAAACCCTACCGTAGCCCTAATGCTTGATGTAACCTGGAATGTTAAAAAATCAAATATTTTAAAAGGAGGAAAGAGAACTATTGGACAGGGGCCTTCTAACTGTTCGGACTAGAAATGGATGCTAAAACGTTATCCGAGACGTAAGTTGAATAATCAAAATGTAACTAACACAAAAGTCAATGGTCCCCTCATTTCCTCTCAAAACTGAACCAACTTTCCAGATGCATTCCACATGTGAATGTATGTACAATTTTAAGCCAACAAATTCCAAACCCTGTTAAGTGATAGGCCACAGCTAAAAAGGGCGAGTGGTCGGAACCTACTTATGTAAAATGAAGGTTGTAATGCTAAGAAGTCCAAAATCCTAGAATCTCCGTCTAGATTATTTGATTTGTTATTCAAACACATATGGAGCACAAATGATGTGCTCAAGCAGTAAAACATGCACAGATGGATGTCTAAGCATATTCCCAATTATGCACCATATCACAAATTGGAGAACATTCTTATGAATTTTACAAAAGACCAAGGGTGCTTCAATTATTTGCATTTTTTCCCTTCTCTTGTTTTCAGTTCTAAACTTGGCAAAAGGAAAGAGGGACTACAAAAGCATTCCTCCTGAAAGTATCATTTTATGGTTGATCTTCTGGTGAATGGTAGCTTATGTGAACCTTTTTAATACACTTAGTCAAGCTTTTTAATGTGTCAATATGGGAATAAAATTCATGTGTAGTTGATGAACTCTACATCTTCTAATAAATGGTAGTCTATTTAAAGAAAGACAGATATACTTGTTCAAACTCAGACAAGCAAAGTCACCATAAGACTTGCTCAAGAGTTCAGCTGGTCCACTTCTATATGGCTTTTTAAATGAAGGCAGGCAATGGGTTGATTTGAAACACCAACCTGCTCAAAGGTGAAGGCCTAAAAACACTTTTCTCGACAAAAGATATTCATGACAGATCAAAAAACAAAACAAGAAGGGAGCATTACTTAACACTATTCAATGATTCCAACGAGACAAAGAATATGAAGATGCAAAATATAAAAATAAATGGACAAAATATAAGTAAAAGTCATTGCCACTTGAAAAAGAATGTTTAGATTGGTTAGAAAAGAAGCAAATCAAATGCAAAACAAAAAGATTCCTTCGCAGAAGAAATATACTAGTAGCTACTTTCCAGTTATTGAAGTTGAACTACATTGTAAAACAAGATCTTGAGATCAGAAAAAACTAATAAAATTGCAAACAAAAAGATAAGGAGGGTTGGAATATATTTAAAATATATAGATTATAGTATTAACCCAGAATTCAAAATACAGGGTTTTTCCAGTTATATCTTGTGATAATCATAGCCAACGTAATCTAAAATGACATTGATAAAAAAAATATATATAACCTTGCAGAAGGCTGATGACGCTAAGGAATCGTCAACTACAGGTACTCACTTGAGATTATTCAAAAAGAGAAAATATAATATACTTGAAAAATAAAAACTGGGTCTTACTGTGTTTTCCAGGATAGTGAAGTTGTGACGCTGAAACAGAGGAAGTGGCCATTGTTGCAGTTACTTGTTGCAGTTGCAGGTGCAACTTCCGCCAACTGCAACGGTCACTGTGAGCTCTCCCCAGATATTGTTCTTATTTTTTTTCCCATCTGGGGATTTCTTTCAGTTGTATTTGAATGGGATCATCCTTCATCGTTGGTAGAGATCAGGATTGGGGATTAATTAAGGATGGATCAGGGATGCGAAGGTTGCCTTTGCCCAATTATTGGATTTTTAGTTTTGCTAAGGTTCGATTTTTCTATATATTTTTCAGACTACTAAATACTACTTAATTGTTTTTTGTTTTTTACACTTACACCCCCAAAATATATACATATATATATATATATATAAGAAGATACTCTTTGTTATTTTAGATGTCAAATATTAGTAGCTCGATTTTAATAAGATGTATAATTACAAAATGAAAGCCCTTAACACAGTAAAACATTTAAAATCAAAACATGAATAAAAAATGTAAAATATAGCACCCAAGTTTTATATTCAAGCCTCGCATTGAGTTATGCTAGTGTTGATTATGGTATGGGACTTGGAGGGAATGTCTTAAATAAGCTTAAGTGATTACATAAATCATGAGTTTGAACCATAAACACTTTTCTGTATTTGTCTACATTGCTATATAATTAAAAATCATTCCAGGAAAAAGAGTCCTGTCTCTTTCATGCTTCACAGGAAGGCTCTGTGGAAGCCGAGCACGACAGTTTCAAGAAGGTCCTGGTCGTTCGCAGGCCAGTTCCAGGGAAGATGATGAGAGTGAAGATATTGGGGAAGCTGAAGGTGATGATGACTCATCGAAATCGTTGGGTATAGATGCTACGGTCATTGTCTTCTGGTTCAATGTACAATGCGCCGATATCTGAGCTAGCTTGGATATCAACGTCGGCCGTATAAATCACCGAAATCATCATTCACGGAATCCATTTTTTCTTTCTTTTGCTGGGTGCAAAACTACTCTAACGTTACAGTCATAGATTAGATATAATTTGGTTACGTTACACTCATTTTTTGAGGGATTAAGGGAAATGACAAAGGGACAAATGGAAATGCAGATAGCTGAAAAACCCTGTATCAGAATCTAGAACACTGCAGAAGCCATTACCAGAATTGGACAGGCTGTTGAACTTCGGCTTTGGGTGCAAGGCTAGCGACTCTTGTTTTGCGCTTTTGAGCCTATGGTGGTTGTGCAAACGTCGGGTTGTAGCCCAATTTATGATGATTATTGGCCCATTCATGATCTCAATTTGGGCTCCTTCTGGCCCTTTCAACTTCCTGGATTTAGGGTTTTCTTTTTTTGCTCCCCTCTCAAGATATCTCATTGAGAGATAAAACCAACTGAATCTTAATGAGACGTTTGGTATCTTGAATGTTGATAATGTAATGACCTAAAACCCCATTTTTAGATTTTAGTTAATGGGGATAAACAGGTAAGATGCGCAGAACTAGGTCATCAAGCTAGGCTACCAGTTGGTTCAATACCTTGGGGGACAAGACTCGCTGCAACAGCTTGAATCCCAAGATTAAACTCTTTGCTCCATTTTGCACTTGAATCCCAAGTTACTAGATGATAAAGAGCATGTACGATACTTTTATGGAGGAATGAAGTAAAAAAAACAAAAACAGAATATGCACTGTGATCATGGCAAACAAAAAATTGCCCAGATTGGATCTAAACTCTGAATGATGGATATGCACTTGCATTTTGGCTTTGTATCATTTAATCAGATTGATATGTTTAGGAAACAAAAGAAAAAACATAATACTAGTACTTAACAAAACGGTGAAAGATGACATTCAGAAGCAATGTAACAGAAAATGAAGTCTGACCTGAGGTTGGTCAATTCATCCGACAAACTATTCCATGGCCGCAACAGCAGCAGCAGCAGCAAGAGGCAGATTAGGAAGGGAAATTGAGGAGTATAAAACCATGCCATGAACTTGGCAAAACCCTTTTTCTCTTTTTAAAGGAATAAGAAGACTGAAGTGCATTGTAGTTTTTCTTCTTTTTTTTTTTAAATTTGATTTGTAAATAACATAAAATCAGAAAGCTTTACCTATTTTTCTAAACAAAGCACCATCAAAAACATTAAATTCGCAAAATTTTCCCCTATTTTAACCCACCTGATGTTTACTCAAAGAAAGTGGAAGTATTTTGGCCATCAAAATTTAGAATCCAGGCAAAACTAAGAGACGTGCTACACCTTGTGGGCGGTCTGCAATTTTCTAAAGCAAAGAAAGCCTGTTCTTTCTAATTGTTCCATCTTCCTGCACATAGAAGTCAAATAGTAAATCATTTTTGATTGGACGTGGCCGAGGAACTTGTAGAAGTCAGATACAGAGAGAAAGATAATTGATTTGATACAATGTCAATTGAAACAAGCCCTACACATTCCTCAAGTTTGCACTCAAGACAGTAAATGAGCTGATCGTAATCAAGCACCCTATGCTGCTCACACTTGTTTATCGAGCAACTTGACTTGAGCTTAAAACTTGAGCTCAGATAAAGTTATTTAATTTTAGACTTCCTTTGTTTTTTTTAAAAAGAGAAAATTAAATGGCAAAAAAAAATATTATTTTAAAGAAAATAAGCTTCCGATAACAGTTTATCTTGAATTTGTGCACAAAACTTACAATTTTATATAATAAAGCAAAATAAAACTCCAAATCTTCATTTAGAATACCATTAAAGAATTTGAAAGTTGAAAAACAAATATACCTAAGACTGAGAGTAAAGAACACAAAAGCATACTGGCCAACAATAAGAAAAGGCTTTTTCAGATCATTTAGTCACCTTGAACAAGCTTACCAACAAGTTCATGGAACTATGTTAAACATGCTGATTAATAAATTAATTAATTTTATTAATGAGTCATAAATTATTTATGATTCAAGTAAGATGCAAAGACAACGTACCACCATCACAAATATTTGATTGAAAAAAAAAACTCAAAGGGGTTGTACTAGCTCTGACGATATTTCAATAAAATCATCAACCTCAATACCTGCATAATCAGAAAAGTTAGACTTCAATAGTTGGGAAAAGTGTCAATCAAACAAATTATATCAAAGCGCCATTTTTCCTACAAAAGACAATAACTTAACAGCACCAGCAGACTGATAATAAACTGAGTGTATACCAGGGTGAATTTTCTTTTTAGTAAAAAAGAAAGCGTCCCACAAAGCTCTCTCTTTGTTTGTTTCAAATGCAGCATCATCCACTTAATAAGATTATATCAAAACACCATGAGAAAAGATTCTAGACTTTACAAGTGATGCATCTCTATAATCCATCAAATAACATGGCAATTTTTCATATCTCAATATCCAACAAGAAACTGACATTCTAAACCAATCAGAAATCTTACCAGACTGAAAGAACAGCATATTTAATTTTCAGTCAAAAATTTTAATACAGAATTCACTATCAAACAAATAGGTAAGAGCTAAATGCTCAAATATCAAGTGTAAGCTACTGGGTACTTCTTTAATACCAAAGGGAGTAATAGTACCTCCACATCAGCACCCACATCCTTTCCATGGGCAATTCTAGTTGGACGAGAATATGCTTCTAAACATATGGGGAAAAGATTGCCTTTCGACAAGGCTTCCATCTGCATTCATTTATTTTTATATGCTATCATATATGATTTGAGGATAAGGGAGGGGGGGGGGGGGGGGGGTGGAGATAGTCATCTTTTATCTAACATTGCCAAAAAAAAAAAAAACCTCCTGAAACCAAAACATTCAGCAGCTCCCAAGCAAAGAAAGAAAAAAAATACAAAAATACATGAGACACAAGCATAAAACATTCATATTAGAAAATATCCATCACTGCAGACATTCATCCTCCAAGATGTCTTAAATTCACCAACAGGGTAGCCCATCTTCTATATAGAAAGCAAACTTTTTATCATAAACATATCCACCATGTCATACACAAATATATAAAGTGAGAATAGCCTGCAGCAAGGATGTCAAGAATATCATTGCCTAACAGGCCTTTCGCATCCACTAACAAATGTCCTCATAATCGAGGCAATCCCTCTATGGTATTGACATGAACATTTCTTGGGTGTTCATCAGTCAGTTAATTCACCAAGATGGCAAGATATACTTTCTATTATGGCCAAACACACAGTGTCAGTCATGTGTTAAGGACCATCACTACGGAGATTCCATTTCTGACAAAACTCTCATGAATTGATATAGCCATTGTTGACAGACATAAGAAATGAATACCTAAGACGAACAGCACCTGAGTGCACTTACTTTACATGCTGTTTTAGCACCAAGTCAAGGCATGTTTGCACACTCTGCAAGGACGGAACAAAGTACTTCAGGACTTATTCCCTTATCAACCTTCAGCCAGAAATACAGCCTACTTGCATAAAATTTGCCGATCGCACTGATAATATTCATAACCTCCACATAGCAAGGAATATAACACAATCCCAGGGAGCAACAAATAGCCTGACTCAATATCATCCCTACATAGGAATGCCACATATACCAAGATGTTAGATTTACATATTGGCAACATTATACCTTAATGGATAATAGGTATGCCACATACCCACAACATTACACTATTCTCAACTGACACCATTGTATCTTAATGTACAATCGAAATGTCAAATTAACACATCAAGCTATGTATTCACATATGCACAATTGCATCTTTATTGTATAATAGGAATGTCATACCAAATATATTAAATATCTATTTTACATCATTACACCTTAATGTATAATAGAAATGTTAACATGCCAAACACCATAGAGTATAATAGGAATGCCACATATACCAAGATGTTAGATTTATATATTGGCATCATTATACCTTAATGTATAATAAGAATGCCACATGCCCACATTATTATACCATTATTAATTAACATCATTGTACCTTAATGTACAATCGGAATGCCAAATTAACACATCAAGCTATGTGTTCACATATGCACCATTGTGCTTTTATTACACAATAGGAATGCCATTTCAAATATATTTAATGTCTATTTTGTACTATTATACCTTAATATATAGTAGGAATGCCACATGCCAATTGTCATAAAGTATTATAGGAATGTCACATACACTAAGATGTTAGATTTATATATTGGCACCATTATACCTTAATGTATAATAGGAATACCACATGCCTACACTATTATACCATTATTAATTGACATCTTTATACCTTAATATACAATCGAAATATCAAATTAACACATCAAGTTATATGTTCACATATGCACCATTGTACCTTTGTCATGCCAAATATATTAAATATCTATTTT
>NW_018397258.1:2800860-2803270 GCF_002168275.2 Theobroma umbraticum
ACCTTAATGTATAATAGGAATGCCACATGCCAAATCCCACAAAATATAATCGGAATGTCACATATACCAAAATGTTATATTTACATATTGACACCATTATACCTTAATATATAATAGGAATACCAGACACCCACACCATTATACCATTTTCAATAGACACCATTGTACTTTAATATACAATCAACATGTCAAATTAACTCATCAAACTATTTGTTTACATATGCACCATTATGCCCTCATTGCACATTAGAAATGCCATATCAAATTTATTGAATATCTATTTTGCACCATTATACCTTAATTTTTAAAAGGCCACTATTGTACCTTAATGTATAATAGGAATACCATATGTAAACACCACAAAGTATAATAGGAATGTCAATGTATGAAGATGTTAAATTTACATATTAAAACTATTATACCTTAATGTATAATAAGAATGCCACAAACAAACACCACAAAGGATAATAGAAATGTCACATATACCAAAATGTTAGATTTACATATTGACACTAGTATACTTTAATGTATAATAGGAATTCCACATGCCCACACCATTATAATATTCTCAATTGATACTATTGTACCTTTTTGTATAATTGAAATATCAAATTAACATATTAAGTTATATGTTCACGTATGCATCATTGTGCCTTTATTGTACAATAAGAATGCCATGTCAAATATATTAAATATCTATTTTGCACCATTATACCTTAATGTATAATAGGAATGCCACATATGCCTGCACCATTGTACCATTTTCAATTGACACCATGGTACCTTAATATATAATAATAATGCCGAACTAACATATCAAGCTATTAGTCCACATATGCAACATTGTGTTTTTATTGCATAATAAGAATGCTATGTCAAATATATTAAAAATCTATTTTGTACCATTATACCTTAATGTATAAAAGAAATATCACATGCCAAACTCCACAATGTATAATAGGGATGTCACATATACTAGGATGTTAGATTTATATATTGGAATCATTATACCTTAATGTATAATAAGAATGTCGGATGTCCATACCATTATACCATTCTTAATTGACACCATTGTACCTTAGTGTACAATCGAAATGTCAAATTAACACATCAAGCCACCATTGTGCCTTTATTGCACACTAGAAATGCCAAATATCTCATTTGCACCATTACCCATTAATGTATAATAGGAATGCCACATGTACAACACGACAAAATATTATAAGAATGTCACATATACCAAAATATTATATTTACATATTGGCACCATTATACCTTAATGTATGATAGGAATACCACATGCACACACCATTATACCACAATGAACGGACACCATTGTACCTTAATGTATAATCGAAATGCCAAATTAACACATTAAGCTATATGTTCACACGCACCAAATTAACACATCAAGCTATAATCGGAATGTCAAATATATTAAATATTTATTTTGCACCATTATACCTTAATGTATAATAGAAATGTCACATGCCAAACACCACAATGTATAATAGGGATGTCACATATACTAAAATGTTATATTTACATAATGGCATCATTATACCTTAATGTATAATAGGAATGTCGTATGTTCACACAATTATACCATTCTCAATTGACACCATTGTACCTTAGTATACAATCGGAATGTCAAATTAACACATCAAGCCACCATTGTGCCTTTATTGCACACTAAAAATGCCAAATATCTCATTTGCACCATTATACATTAATGTATAATAAGAATGCCACATGTACAACACCACAAAATATTATAGGAACGTCACATATGCCAAGATGTTAGATTTACATATTGACACTATTATACCTTAATGTTTAATAGGAATGCCACATGCTCACACCATTATATCACTCTCAATAGACGCCATTGTACATTAATGTATAATCAAAATGTCAAATTAACACATCAAGCTATATGTTCACATGCACCATTTTGCCTTTATTGCACAACAGGAACGTCATGTCAAATATATTAAATATCTATTTTACACCATCATACCTTAATATATAATAGGAATGCCACATGCCTAATATCACAAAGTATAATCAGAATGTCAAATTAACACATCTAGCTATATGTTCACATATGCACTATTATGCCTTAATTGCATAATAGGAATGTCATGCCAAATATATTAAATATCTATTTTGCACCATTATACCTTAATGTATAATAGGAATGCTACATGTAAAACACCACAAAGTATAATAGGAATGTCACATATACCAAGATATTAGATTTACATATTGACACCATTATACTTTAATATATAATAAGAATGCAACATGCCCACACTATTATACTATTATCAATTGACATCATTGTACCTTAATGTACAATCGGAATGTCCAATTAACACATCAAGTTATGTGTTCATATATGCACTAT
>NW_018397258.1:2803458-2803984 GCF_002168275.2 Theobroma umbraticum
TAATAAGAATGTCACATATACCAAGATAGATTTACTTATTGGTACCATTACACCTTAATATATAATAAAAATATCACATACCCACACCATTATATCATTCTCAATGGACACCATTGTACCTTAATATATAATCGGAATGTCAAATCAACACAGCAAGCTATATGTTTGCATATGCACCATCGACCCTTTATTGTATAATAGGAATGTCATGTTAAATATATTAAATATCTATTTTGCACCATTATACCTTAATGTACAATAAGAATGCCACATGCCTAATACCACAAAATATAATCGGATTATTACATATATCAAAATGTTAAATTTACATATTGGCATCATCATACCTTAATGTATAATAGGAATGCCACATGCCCACACCATTATACCACTCTCAATTGACACCATTGTACCTTAATGTACAATCGGAATGTCAAATTAACACATCAAGCTATAAATTCATGTATGCACCATTGTGCCTTTATCGATAGGAATGTCATCTCAAATATATTAAATATCTATTTTG
>NW_018397258.1:2803994-2804157 GCF_002168275.2 Theobroma umbraticum
CCTTAATGTACAATAAGAATGCCGCATGCCTAATGCCACAAAGTATAATCGGAGTATTACATATATCAAGATATTAAATTTACATATTGGTATCATCATACCTTAATGTACAATAGGAATACCACATGCCCACACCATTACACCATTCTCAATTGACACCATT
>NW_018397258.1:2804167-2804412 GCF_002168275.2 Theobroma umbraticum
GTACAATCGGAATGTCAAATTAATTCATCAAGCTATTTGTTCACATATGCACCATTGTGTCCTTATTGCACAATAGGAATGCCATGTCAATCTTATTGACATGTCAAATGTTGCACCATTATACCTTAATGTATAATAGGAATGTCACATACCAAATATGATATAATAGGAATGTCACGTATATCAAGATGTTAGATTTACATATTGACATCATTATACTTTAATGTATAATAGGAATGCCACAT
>NW_018397258.1:2804422-2804518 GCF_002168275.2 Theobroma umbraticum
TTACACCATACTCAATTGACACCATTGTACCTTAATGTGTAATCGAAATGTCAAATTAACACATCAAGTTATGCCTTCATATATGCACCATTATGC
>NW_018397258.1:2804763-2859911 GCF_002168275.2 Theobroma umbraticum
TACCAAGATAGATTTACTTATTGGCACCATTACACCTTAATGTATAATAAAAATCTCACATACCCACACCATTATGTCATTCTCAATGGACACCATTGTACCTTAATGTAAAATCGGAATGTCAAATCATCACAACAAGCTATATGTTTGCATATACACCATTGACCCTTTATTGTATAATAGGAATGTCATGTCAAATATATTAAATATCTATTTTGCACCATTATACCTTAATGTATAATAGGAATGCCACATGCCTAATGCCACAAAGTATAATCGGAGTATTACATATATCAAGATGTTAAATTTACATATTGGCATCATCATACCTTAATGTATAATAGGAATGCCACATGCCCACACCATTATACCACTCTCAATTGACACCATTGTACCTTAATGTACAATCGGAATGTCAAATTAACTCATCAAGCTATTTGTTCACATATGCACCATTGTACCCTTATTGCACAATAGGAATGCCATGTCAAATTTATTGACATGTCAAATTTTGCACCATTATACCTTAATGTATAATAGGAATGTCACGTGCCAAATATCATATAATAGGAATCTCACATATATCAAGATGTTAGATTTACATATTGGCATCATTATACTTTAATGTATAATAGGAATGCCAATATGTAATGATGCCATATGTGTCATAAATTCTTTTCAATTGCCAGTTTGTTTCATTATTTGTTGAGAATACATTAACACCACAAAGTATAATGAAATAAGAATGCCAATATATAATAGAAATGCCTCAAACCCAAAACCACAAAGTATATGAGGAATGTCACATATGTTAGATTTACTTATTAACGCCATTATACTTTAATATAAAATAAGAATGCTACGTACCCACACCTTTAAATTTTATTTTATTTCTTCAAAGAAGAGAAAGTGATTCTCACATTAAGTGACCACTCAAAGCCATCATTATTTTCAAAAGTTAAAATGCTGTCTCGCCCCTTGAATGAATTCAACAAAATTATAATGCAGCATGATAGCATATTTAATAAGCTATGAGAAGCTTCTGCAAAGTTTGTATTTTTCATCACCAGTAAGCATGAAAAGCTCTCATGCATGATTGTGCAAAAGAAAACAACAAACTAAATAACCGAAAGAAAACATAATTGAAAATGGATGAAAGTCCATGCAACACAGGCGAAACAACCAAACTTGAAACTCCCAATGACGCATTTAAACACCCCCTCCCCTATATTTAAGCTCGTACATAAAGCACACGAAGAAAAGTGTTCTCAACAAATAATCATTAAATGACAGAGTAGGAAACAAAAAGAATTATTAAAATGTATAAGAAATTCTTTTAACTTAAAGAAAGTTGCTTCGATACACTGACCTAACATTCCATGGTTCTGGGCCAAAAACTCTTAAGTATGTCCAAGAATTCATAGTCCCGACTCCAACCTGATCATTACAAACAAAACCTTAATGAAACAAACAGGCAATTGAAAAGAATTTAAAAATCAGCAGGGTAAAAAACTTTCCACCAAAAAGAGAATATAATGGTAAAACCAATTAAGGTAAAGAATTAGGCCATTACTATTACAGTAACTATGTGTTGCTGCTTTTTTTTTTTTTGCTCGTGAATTGATGGAATTAACAAATATCCCGGAGGAAAATCATAAATGGGTCATCAAAACATTTCGGCAGGGAGTGGTATATGATGAAATGAAGTATACAAATAAAAAGCGAGCAGAGCAATACCACAGGATATAAGAGTTACCGTGCAAAAAACAATCTACAGCGGCTACTGGATCAAGTTCTATCAGGCACCAAGTCCTTGCAAAAGCAGTAGATTAATCTGCTTTCTCTTTGCGATTCATCAGTAGTATAGAAGCACACTCATTGGCCGACCAAGAATGCTGAAAATTAACCAGAAAATCATATTTTCCCACTGTTGAGCTTATGAACTTATTTTGCAGATAATTTATGATCAAGACCAAGGGAACCTGAAACATGATGCCGATAAAAGCCCATAACTTAAATATGCGGCAAAGAACAGCAATGTAGAGCTCATGGAATACAGCAGAAACCAAGAAGGTAATAACAATGGCAACTCCCTTGGGTATACCGTTCCTTGAGCATGGAAAATAGATATGGCGAACCATCCATTTATGAACAGGCATATTCCACCTTCTCCAATACTCCTCAACAGTTTTTGCATTCCACCAATCTCTATAGAACTCACGATCCCCAAAACGGAGGAGCTCAGTTATGTGTTGCCGCAGCAAAAACCCGTCCACAAGTATACCTCAAAAGAAAAACAACCTTGGAGGTAAGCACAACCTCCTTCAACGACCCAAAAAATATCACAGCAACCAAAGAAACCAGGACAGCACACACAGACATAGCTGCCATGATCCATACAACCAAGGAGCCTTTGTACAAAAACGAACCAAACATCAAGCAGAACAAAATATCCACCATGAACCACCAGAACAATCATCAGACAGCAAAAATAAAGGCAAAAAGCAGCAGTAACATCAACACAAAAAGATCAATCAAACACCCTGTACATACTCCGGATTGGTCCACAAAAAGTCCTGGAGTCATTGACGGCGGAGGCGGTTGTTCGACTGAAGCACCGGCGGCTCAACGGTGATAATGCGTTGAGAAGGGTAGCGTTCGGCTTGGCGACGGGCCGGAGAGAGAATGTGGGAAGCGTGGGGCTTGAGAAAGGAGATGACGAAGAAGAAGGCGACGATACCCATGGCAGGCTCTGTGTCTTTGAGGCTTGGGTTCGGCAGCCGCAAACCCATTTTATGTGGGTATTTAATAAGTTTGACCAAGTAACGGTCAAATAGCGTCAGTTTTACGAAGCTCGAGTCGGTGGTTTTTTTTTTCAAAAAAAATAAAAGAAAAAAAATTTAATGGAAGATTGACTTGCGCAAGCAATCGCACGCGCCACCATCGCCCTTTGCCTCTGAAGCAAATAAGATTTATTCGCCAAGAAAAAGGGCCAGGGATCTCTCCAATGGCCCACCATAAAATAGAATTTGTTGCTTCCCTGTTTCTCGTTTTATGGATGGTATCTATGGGTTTTTATTTTTTTAAAAAAAATTCTTTATAAAACAATAACAATTTTATTAAAAAAATTCTCTATAAAAGAAAAAAAAATAGAAAAGGGGAAATGTTAGGCTTCTTTACCTACAAGGAAACATCATAAGTGAAAAAAAAAATAAGATTGTTATTTTTTTAATTTTATTAATTTATAAAAATTATTTGTTTTCAAACAAGATAGTTAATTCTCTTCAAACCAAGTAACATGAGACTCTCATGTACTATTGCTTTCTGAGATTTTTCAAATCCAAATTTTAGAGAGAAATTATACATTCAAAAATTATGATTCATCTTTTCTTTAAATCTTTTTTTTTAATTTTCATTAATTTATTTAACTTTTTAACAACGAGAATTAGTCTTCTAATTTTGTTTTTATCAATAACTTTTAAAATCACATGTAATATTTAAATCCAATTTAGTAAAGCCTTGTAAATAAAATATGCCACCAAAATTGGTTTATATTTTAATTTGAACATCATAACATTTCAATATAAAATGTTTATTATATTATAGCTCCACATCTTTAATGTGACTTAATTAAATTCAACATCCAACATACTAAATAAAATATGGGTAATCTAGCTGCTTAGTGTACGTCTCATGTTATATATCTAAAATTAGCATTATGTAATAAAAAATAAAGTTCGATTCCAAAAGATGTTAGAAGATTCAAGTGTGAAAATTAAACTATAAAATATTCTTGATCAATTTAATAGTTTGCTTTTGACCACGATGGTATGCTTATCAAGGATGGATAAAAAGAGCTACAAGAAAATGCTTCCCTGGTAATCAAAGCTTCCTTCTTCTTCATTTTACTTCCCTATTTATTGATTTTAAAACCAGTTCAATCATGTTCAAGTTTTAGCAATCATTAATTGTCAAATCTTTCAAAGTTTATTTCTTTTTAGTCATTTGTTATTCCTTAATTTTTTTAATAAATATATGATTATATACTAATTAAATGGAACTCTCTGTTTCTTTTTCTTTATTAATTTTTATTGAAACGTTTTGAAATGAAGTTTTTTTTAGACACGTTTTTTTTTCATATTACAAGTTTATTTTTCATATTAAAAAGTATTATACATGTATATTATATAAAAAACCTTCAAATTTTAATATAAAATACATTAAACTCAAAATTTTTATCTTAATCTCTGTAAAATTTTAAAAATATATAATTATTTGACCTTAACAATTACTAGATATAGTTGGTTTTTTGAATCAGGTCACGTAATCCGAAGCAGCTCCTTTGTTTTCTCTTCTGATTTCAGCGCAGGTGACATGGCAGCATCGCATGCAATCTTCATTCCCTTCCTGTTGCTCAAGTACCATGAACCCGATGCCTCTCCATTCGAGGACGATAACAGCATCATCATACTGCTCTTCTTCATTGCTACATACAATTGTTGCAGCCATGGTGACAGAACTCCCAACTCCGAATTCGTGGTGTGGAATGCCCCAACGTTATAAGCACTGTCTGTCACTCTCACTTATCTGCTTCTCTTGCCTCGATTTCACTCGTGATGATACTTTTCCCGTACCTGTGGTGGTTCTTCTTTGTGATATGGATCGGTTTCTTTGTTAAGCTATCGCTTGACTCTTACCGAGAGCTCTTCCAACTGCTAGCTTCCGGTGCATCTTCCTTTCGGAACAAGCTATTGCGTCCAGAGACCAAGCAAGAAGCGAATGATGATCAGTCGTCAGCAAGTACCCCTGACTCTCCTGTTTCAGAATCAATTTGCTTACCAACTATTGGCATTAAATTCGTCCTGTGTTCTTGTGAAAAAATTATTTTACTAACGAAACAATATCATTATTTAAAAATCATTTTGCTAGCAAAACAATGTCACGCGAAAGAAGCAGAAGCAATTCGCACGTAACGATCGCTACTTCCTAAGGCTCGAGACAATAGTTGCATCCAAAACGCGCAGCAACAAACCTGGAAAAAACCTGCAATACAACAGCATTACATGGCACCAGTTATCAACACAGGACAGGAGGCAGGAACAGTGCTGAAAACATTAAAATCCGAGCCACAAATAATTCCAATTTTATCAATCCCTTTTCTGCAAGACAATCGCATGACGGCTCGCTTCCCTTGCACAAGCCTTCGCATAGATGAGTTTCACGCACTGGTTAATCTATATCACGGTGGCGGGTATGAAATTCACACTAGCTAGCCCGTTTTTGAGATTCTAGAACAATAGCAAGGTTGCTCTGGCGCCCGTGAGTCTATAAATTCTCTCTCTCCTACCATGTAACCAATACTTTCTTCATTCTCAATTTCCTTTTTTTTTGAATGGGATCTTCATTCTCAAAATTAAGCTCTCGCTGGAGAAGCAGATCAGAAAGAGTTACAAGAAAATGCCTCCCAGGTAATTATGTGTGTCTTCTTTTCTTTTCTTTTCTTTTTTTTTCTATTTATTGATCTTGAAACCAGTTCAGTCATGTTCAAGTTTTAGCCAACATTAGTCTTTAAATCTTTCAATAGTTCTTTGTACCCTTTAGTTAAATTTTTGAGATAACTTTATCAAATTATTTATCCATAGGATGGTTTGTGTATTTCTAAGGGTGCAAGGTGTAGCTAGAAAAGGAAACAGGTCACATAATTTGGTTGATTCGATTTTTGGTGTAGTCGATTTTTTATAAATGTTTTGTCCTTTTAATCTTTAATTGTGATGAATTAAATCAACCGAACCAATCAATTGCTTACTCTTAAAAATTGACTAAGATTTAAGAGGAAAGTGAGGGTAGTCATGACTGACTTTGTATCTCAAGGCTTGATGTAACGATCATTTAATATTAGGAATGAAGATTATGTGGGGATTGTGTATGATTTACTATTTTAACCTACGTTAAGTCGATTAATTAATATTAATTTCACATACGTTGTTATGATTTTACTATTTTGACATGATCAATTAACGTCAATATTCACAAATGTTAGTATGATTTTATTGTTTTAACTTATTTTGACTCAATCAATTAATGCTTGTTTCACGTATGCGATTGATTTTGAAAAAATAAAAAAAATAATGATAAGATTCCAGCATTAGTGTAAATGATGCACTTATTTAATGTGCTTGAGATAGTTAATATTAATTTGTTGCTAAGTTATGACATTATATGGTTATTTAAGTTTGAGTTTGAATTATATGACTAACATCGATCTTTCAAACTTTTTTAATGTTTTCATATTAATTTTTAATAATTGCTAGTTTTTATTTTTTGACATTAAAAATTGTACTAGTTATGATATTATATGGATATTAAAAAAATTTTCATAAAAAATATAAAAAACGCTAATACCAAAATTATATATTTTTTATATTGTCAAGTGTGGTTATTTAATTTGCAACAAAGAGAGCATTATTATTTTTACTAATTATTAGTAAATTTTTTAATTTTTCTCAAAATAAGAATATATTAATCATAAAAAAGATATAATATCAATAACTTTTTAAAATAAACTATTAATTAAATTTTAAAAAATTAAAAATTTATGTAAAAGGATATAATTGTTTAAAACCGAATTAATCAATTAAAATTGACTAAAAAATTAATCGATTCACTTATATTAGTGCACTAAATTAGATTAATAAAATTTTCTAGTCGATTTAATCAACTTAATCCTTTACTCACTGCTATCATTGCATGGTGGAATGGGAATGGATGGGATTTGATATGAAAAAGACTAGGGGATCTCTAATGGCCCATCTCACTCAACTACCATAAAGTGGAATTCGTTGCTTCCTTATTTCTCATCTTAGGAAAGGTGTTTGTTGTTGGTTTTTTTTTTTTTAATTCTCTCTAAATCAATAATAATTTCATTAAAAGGAGAAAAAAGTAAAAGGGGAAAAGTGTTAGGCATTTTTATTAATTTATCTTACTTTTTAACAGAAAAATTTCAATCATCTGATTTTGTTTTTATTTATTGTTTTTCAAATGACACATAATATTTAAATGTAATTTAACAGGTATATCATCGTGCTCAAATCCTTTTTGAGCCTATGGTGATTGTGAAGATGTTGGATAGTAGGCCAATTTATGAACTTGTGATGATTAGTGGCTCATTCATGGCCTCAATTTGGGCTCCTTGGCCCTCCTCAACTTCTTGGGTTTAGGCTTTTTTTTTATTATAAATTCAAACATTTTTGAAATACCTCATCAAGCATAGAGATCAAAAAAAAAAATTTAAGGTGGTGTTTGATATTTAGAACGTTGATAATATTTTTAGAAATTTCATAAGTGAAAATCTATTAATTATTTTTGATATAACACATTTCTAATAATGTAATTTTATCATAAATATGTAATTTTTATGAAATTCGGAATACAAAAATTTTAAAGAGTTTAATAATTGAATTATTGGCCAATTTTAAGCTAAAAATGAACTTAAAGAATTACTAATTGAACAGTCATTTGGATACATGCAGCAATAGAAGTTGCAATTTTCTATGAACAAAAGCATCCTATTTATCAGGTGTTACCCACTAAGTTTCTAGGGCTTGTATTCGTCTTGACCTGTTCAAGAGTTGGGAGCTTATTGTTTATTGTGTCAAGGAGTTTACTGTATCTAGTTGGTATGCCTTGTGCAACAATTGAAAGTCAGGCGTTCTTTATGCTGGATAGTCTTATGACATCTACTCACTCTAACGTTTATATAAATAAATACTTATTTTGGATAAGAGAAAAAAAAAAACAAGTTTGAGATGTGTAGTTTTAATTGTTCAATGCTCCTGATGCTCCTAGGCCCTTGCTTGGCAATGCTTTAGCTGCACATAAGATTCCTAATTATGAAAAGTGGTCAAGGATCGGCAGTTGATCGGTTGGTCAGTATGAAACTCAGCAAACAAGACAAATTGATTCTCCACTGAGTAAAAAAAAATCTTATTTATGTCTGGATGAATTTTACAGTTCGAAGACTTGGTCATTTTTTATCTAAAATACTCCCGTTGACAGTTTCTGCGAAGAGTATAAGCAAATCAGACACCATGGAGGCAGACAACAAATGGTAGAGATAAGCCAGCTTTCAAAAGAAATGGTGTTTTGCATCAAGGACTCGTCTTTGCAGACCCCATCACTCCTTATTTGAATTGTTCATGCATGATAACACGAGAAAAATTGAAGGAAAAGGCAAAACATGATGGGCATACGCATGAAAATGTGTATTTTATATAAGTAGCTGTGGGGACATCTTTCTTTTATAAAAGCCATGCTCCTCTAATATGGCTTGGCACTGCAGTAAAACAAAGTGAGTGTAGAGTTATCACGCTTGTTATGATGGCATTTCAAGCAACAGTCTTGTTTTTCTTGATTTCTTTTCTGCTACTAATGCTAGCAACATGCTGCAATGCTGGTGAAATTGCTATCTACTGGGGCCAGTATGATGAGGAAGGCACCCTGGCAGAGACTTGCGCCACTGGAAAATATGATTTTGTGAACGTTGCTTTCCTGCCTAAGTTCGGCAATGGTCGCAGACCCATGCTAGACCTCGGTGGTCATTGTGATCCATCTAGTAATGGCTGCACTGGTTTAAGCTCTGACATAAAATTATGCCAAGCCAAGGGCATCAAAGTTATGCTTTCCATTGGTGGTGGTGCTGGCTTCTACTCTCTTGCCTCATCCGATGATGCCAGGGAAGTGGCAACATACCTTTGGAATAACTTCTTGGGGGGAGGCTCATCGACTCGTCCGCTAGGACCAGCTGTTCTTGATGGAATTGACTTTGACATTGAGCTGGGAACAAAGCAACACTGGGATGATCTTGCGAGGTACCTTAAAGGGTATAGTAAGCAAAGCAGCAAAAAATTGTACTTAACTGCAGCTCCTCAATGCCCTTTTCCTGATGCATTTCTAGGAAGTGCCCTTAAGACAGGTCTTTTTGATTATGTATGGATCCAATTCTATAACAACCCTTCTTGCCAGTACTCCTCTAGTGATATTAGCAGTTTTGAAGATGCATGGAAGCAATGGTTATCAGATATCCCTGCTTCAAAGATTTTCCTAGGGCTGCCTGCATCTCCTGGAGCTGCTGGAAGTGGCTTCATTCCTGTGGCTGATCTCACTTCCAAAGTTCTTCCTGCCATTAGGGATTCTCCTAAGTATGGGGGCGTTATGCTGTGGTCCAAGTTTCATGATGATCAAACTGGTTATAGTTCTTCCATCAAGAGCCGTGTCTAAAATTTAAATCAACATTATCTTAGCAGGGTTTGTTTTTTATTGAACTTATCAATTGGATTTTCCTTGCTGTGTAGGGCAATTTTAAAATTCACTAATGTTTCACTTTTCCTGTTAGCACATCAGACTACTTCTGATGCTTGTCAATCCTCGTATGTGAGGATTCTTTTACTACTTTTGAAAGCTGTTTAGTTTGTTATCTTTTTAAAAGACTTCATTAATAAATTTATCTTATAAAAAAATTATTTAAATTTTCTTATTTAATCATTATTCATGTTCTAGTCTAAGTTTGAAATATATGCAGATTTGACGTTTTAGCCTCAATTTTGATTTTAATGGTGATCACTATCATAAATTAATTTAAACAATTAACAGTATATTGAATATCATTTAGAAAATCCTTGCTGATATTCGTGATATGATTTTATCTTTGCTTGACCTGAGATGGTCGGACTTGACAAGTGATTTCATTCATTCATATAGTTATGGCAACCAATAACAATATCGTTTAAGGTTTAAAAGAGGCCGAGTCAACTCGAACACAATTGTAAAAGGGAAAGAGTATCAAGGGCCCTGGAGTACGCCAAAGCTGAGCTTTGGTAATTTTGTCACAGGAACAAATCATTCCCCTATCATGCCATGAGCGTGGGGGGTTTCTTGCTGGGCATACACAGTTTTAAACAAGGGATGGCGGCGAATTACTATCAGCTCTAAGAATTCAAGCATCAGTTATCAGTTTGCAACAAATTTAATCTGCACAAGTTTGCCTGGATAAGATTACAATCAAGTTTTATTTTATAAGCATATGGAAACTTCTGTTTTTAGATGCTTTTTGGGGTGATAAACAAAACTATTTGGTCATGAAAAAGAAAATTTTGAAATATCATGATAATTCTTTATTGTTCAAACAGCCACAGGTACAAGAAGCATAAAGTTAAGTTAGTCCATTCTCCACGGTAGGTAAACCGTAGTCGTTGACCGCTAAGCTAATGTCCATTACTAGGTTGAAGATGCCGAAGAGAGGATTAACAGAATTTCCAGAATTAGACATGTAACTTTGGGACATGGTGAATGTCATAGGAATTAATGTCCGACAAAACACGTCCTAGGAATTACCATTATACTTATGGGTTGCTTGCCTTTAGTCTGCCGTAGTCATTAAAATATTGAGACGAAGTACCACCAAGGTACGCTCTTATCTGCTAGATCTCAGAATAATTGTCAAAGTACGAGCAGCATCTTCCTGCTATAAATGTGGAGCTCTACCGCTGGAGTTCAGCACATAAACAGCTAACTCTCTAATAGATTTGTAAAAGTTTTCCAACCTTCACCACCCTGACAATGGCATTCAAGCTGAAAATATCAGTGTCTTTCTTCTGCTTGATTTTTTTGATTTCAGCAAAAGGTTCAAATGCTGGTGGAATTTCCATCTACTGGGGTCAGAATGGTAACGAAGGTACCCTAGCAGAGACTTGTGCCACTGGGAAGTATGAATATGTCAATATAGCCTTTCTGGCAACATTTGGTAATGGCCGGACTCCCATGATAAACCTCGCTGGTCATTGTGATCCCTATAGCAATGGCTGCACTGGCTTAAGCTCTGACATTAAATCATGTCAAGCCAAAGGGGTTAAAGTGATTCTGTCTTTGGGTGGAGGTGCTGGTAGCTACTCCCTTGCTTCCTCTGACGATGCTAGGCAAGTAGCAACATATCTTTGGAATAATTTCTTGGGGGGGACGTCTTCGTCTCGACCACTTGGACCAGCTGTTCTTGATGGAATTGACTTTGATATTGAGGGAGGAACAGGCGAACACTGGGACGATCTTACAAGGTACCTTTCAGGGTATAGCAAGAAAGGCAAGAAAGTATACTTAACCGCAGCTCCTCAGTGCCCATATCCTGATGCTTGGGTTGGGAATGCTCTCAAGACCGGTCTCTTTGATTATGTTTGGGTTCAATTCTATAACAACCCTCCTTGCCAATATACATCTGGCGATATTGCCAACCTTGAAGATGCATGGAAACAGTGGACCTCAGATATCCCAGCCAACAAGATTTTCCTGGGACTACCTGCATCTCCTGACGCAGCAGGGAGCGGTTTCATTCCAGTAAATGATCTCACATCGAAGGTTCTCCCAGCTATAAAGAGTTCCTCCAAGTATGGCGGAGTTATGCTGTGGTCCAAGTATTATGATGACCAAAGTGGATACAGCTCTTCCATCAAGAGCCATGTCTGAAATCTATATAATCACTCTCATATGTTTATCTATCTCTATTTATAAATATATCTTCTACTTTTCGTGAATGTAGTTTCAATTATATAGCCTCTCTTCAATTTTATATATTCCTGTTTAACAGACTAATCCGCTGGGCTTTTGCTCCAAATTCCCTCCTCGGGCCACAATCTCAACATTTGAGTCTCGTGGACTTTCTTCAATAGATGACGGGATAAGAAACCTTATGGTCACACTATGCAATAACTGTCTCCAGTAGGTGATGGGATATGTCAATATTTTCAAACAAGAAGGAAACAACAGAAAACTTTGAGTGTTTTTGCTTATAGCCATTAATTACATTCATCTAAATCTTCTAGTCTTCTCCTATAGACGTCTTTAGGAGCACCTTGCCATTCATAAAACATCCTTTCCTATAATTACAAATTTGGTGATGTAATTTTTCCAATGCGTCATGAATCCAACTTAAGTTTGCAATTTTGAACTTTCTTCTGATACTTCAGAAAATTTTCAAGCTAACTCTTCAATTACAGTTATTATATTAGGCCCTTAATGTGGGTTTTATCAAAGCCATTCGCCTAAATTGAGATGGAACTACAAGCAACTATCTCGAACATAAAAATTAAAATTGTTCAAAGGCCATTTTCATGGGCAATTTTGGTCGTTAAATTAGACAACTTATGAATGACTTCCCGAGCTAAGATGTCCAAAGACAGCCTACATGGTTGGTTTAAAACCCGTTGCAAACATGAGTTTGTCTTGGTGTAAAATCCCAAATCTAATGCAAGTTAGTCGGAAATGGTTTCAGAACAGGGGACCGGAATCAGTGAATAACAGGGCAGGGCATGCTCTCAGATCTCCCATTTCCGCCTAGAATTCAAAGTTTTTGCTTTCAAGCCAGAAGTTTCTTTTCGACAGTCAACATAGTAGGCAATAGTTTTGTCCATTTCTGTAAGAAACTTCTAAGAGGAATCTTCTGCATACATTGAAATTCATATGCGACTTTATCTGTTGGCTAATGTGAAAGCTAGTTTTCTATTTCGAACTCATACGGCCTGAACGATTTTAAGTTGCCAAGCCAAGTCGTCGGGGTCTTCGGTTTACATTGCAGAAAGCCATTTTATAGGTCAAGATTGCTTTGCGCTAAAGCTATAATTACAACCTGAACTGAAGTATAGGTTGCCCATGGAAGACATGGAGGGCTAAAGACCAAAACTTTAACTGCTAATGAAAGGCTATAATTTTGATTTGGACAATGTAACCTTCCCTGCCTCTAACATTTGTCGTCTTTCCAAATGGTGAGTCACATTTGATGGTCACCATATACAAGCAAATCAAACAAAGTAGACAATAGAAGACGCCAAAACAGTAGACATGCTGGTGATCAGACATGCTAAGACGTGGAAATTCATTTTATTTTGGAACCAGCCGTCTGCGTTAATCCACAACCATATGCAGTCGATCCGTTGGGGACCTGGTGATTGATCTTCTACAACAACACAGAACACAGCCATAATCGAGGAAGGTTGTTTTCTCCTATATATAAGATCAGTTTCTGCAAACACCTCAAGCATCAAAGAAAAAGTTATCATTCTTAGAAACTAGTGTAGGATCACCAGATCAAGATGGCATCAAAGCCAGCAAGACCTCTAGCTTTTTTCTGCTCAATGGTTCTTCTCCTCATTGTTAGTGTTGATGCTGGTGGAATTGCTATTTACTGGGGTCAGAACGGAAATGAGGGTACCTTGGCGGAGACTTGTGCCACTGGTAACTATGACTTTGTGAACATAGCTTTTCTTGCAACATTTGGCAATGGTCAGACTCCCATGATCAACCTTGCCGGTCATTGCGATCCCTACAGCAATGGGTGCACTGGTTTGAGTTCTGACATCAAATCTTGCCAAGAAAAAGGAATTAAGGTAATCCTTTCAATTGGAGGAGGAGCAGGAAGCTACTACCTTTCCTCAGACGAAGATGCTAGGCAGGTCGCTACTTATCTTTGGAACAACTTCTTAGGGGGAAAATCCACTTCTCGTCCACTAGGTGATGCCATTCTGGATGGAATTGACTTTGATATTGAAGGAGGAACAAACCAACACTGGGATGACCTTGCAAGGTACCTTTCAGGTTACAGCAAACTTGGTAAGAAAGTGTACTTAACTGCAGCTCCTCAATGCCCTTTCCCTGATGCTTGGGTCGGGGGTGCCCTGAAAACGGGTCTATTTGACTATGTTTGGGTTCAATTCTACAACAACCCACCATGCCAATATTCATCTGGAAATATTGGAAATCTACAAGATGCATGGAAACAATGGAGTACAGACATTCCTGCAACCAAAATTTTGTTAGGACTTCCTGCAGCCCCTGCTGCAGCTGGAAGCGGCTTCATTCCTGTCGCTGATCTCACCTCCAAAGTGCTGCCTGCAATCAAAGGTTCTGCCAAGTATGGAGGTGTGATGCTGTGGTCAAAGTACTATGATGACCAAACCGGATACAGTTCTTCGATCAAAAACGATGTTTAATTTCTATAATTACTATATTGTATATGAAATCCTGTAACAGTGCCATGAACTTCATGCTATAATTACTATATTTCATTATGAAGTGATTGTTTGACAAATCTGGCGCAGAATTAAAATTGTAACTTATCAAGTACCAATCATGTCCAGAATAAAAAGAGTTTTAGAATTATTTATGTAACCATTATTTAGACCTCGAAATCTGACAAACCAACGGGGCAGTTGAGAGTGAATTACTGCCCCGAAATTAACCCCTAATGAGCGGCACAAAATATCAAAATTATTCAGAATAGCGAATATATATCAGAGGAAGGATCCACTTACAAATATTAATGATTCTTTCCAAGGGATAAGAAAGAAAGCTACTTTAGAAGTAATGAAACATAGAACAATCAAAATGGAAATTAAACCAATTTTGTAAAAAAAAAAAATTGTAGTAATTCTTTTTAGGCATGATATCTAAATAAGTTTTTGAATAAAACTTGTAATATTTTTATTTTTGGTTAAATAAGTTTGTATCTATTTATCATAATATCATATGATATTGATGTGGTATGCTTACTTATTGTAACGAATAATAACATGACAAGTTTATATGACATGATAATATGATCATTTGATATTTTTTACTCTTCAATCAACATTACTTGAATATAAAATAACAAGTAATGTTTTGACTAAAACAATTAGTCCATCTTTAGTCTTCAAAATATATTTTGCTTTAAACAAAATAAAAAATTAAAATAATTCTAAAAGTTTTAAAACATTATTCCTTCTTTTTATTATCAATGAATATTTGTATTAAAATTTCAATATCACCCTATTTAGCATTTGAATTAGAGTTTTGGTCATAGTCTTACCATCTTAGATAGTCCTATGTAGCGATCGGTTGCAACTGAGGAACTGATTGCAACCGTCAATTCTTGTAATCGATAATTACAATTGATAGTTGCTGTTGCAATTGTTTGCAACCGTCAGTTGGAACGATCAGCCTCGATTGGCTCAGTCGTTGGGAGACTTTTCCCCTTAAATTGACCCTCCAACCCTTTTTTTTTGGAAAATAGAGAACTATAGCAAGAGAGAAAATATGTGAAAATAATAAGAAATTATGTCAGAGAGAGAGAGAGAGAGAGGATATGTGAACAAAATATGTAAATGGTTTTCTGAAAATAACAAGAGAGAAAGCTTGGTTTGAGAGATTATGAATATTATTTTTTTGATTAAAATTCATGCTAAAAAGAAAATATGTCAAAAATTATGTGTATCATATGTTATTTTTTGCTTGTAAAAAATAATATTAGTGCAACTAAAAATAATTTCAAGGGATTAGGGTTATTTATTGCATAAAGATTAATATTATTTACTATTTCAAAGAAATAAAAAGGTTCGAAAGATTATATATAAATAGATCTAAAATAACTATATACAATGGGTCATATAAAAAAGCCCAAGTCAAATAAAAAAAGGGCCATTTACAAAAGGTTGAACAAAAAAAAACCCAAATCAATCCAAGTCAACCTAAATTAGCTCAAGTTAACTTAAAATAACCCAAATCAGTCCACCTCAAATATTGACCTAAGACTCAAAGCCGGATAAAACTAATCAAAATCAACCTCTTACACAGTTTAGTTCGAGCTATTCGTAAGGTGAATTTTTTTTATTGATTTTAAATAAAACCAAACCGATAATCAACAAAATCGAACCGTACTTGCCCTTAATCTTAGATTTAGTATTTTGCTGATTCCCATTAATTTTGAAGTTGAAATTGAAACCTTACGAGAATGCTATAATAATGACTAAAATTATGAATTCCTAATTTAATTTATAAATTATTATAAATTTATAATAAAGAATTTCTAACATGTTAAATTAATTCATTATCCATAAGATTAAAAGGCCTAAATTTGGAAGTAGAATTTAGATAAATTATTAATTCTTAGTTGAGTTTAAATCAATCTAACGATTATGACAAAACTTGGGGTCAAAAACAAAAGCCCCTTCAATACTCCTCTGAAGTACACTTTAACCACATCTTATTTCAAAATGCATTATTAACAGCTTCAACTATTCATTACCATTAGTCAATAATTATTTACAAAAGTGAAAAATGATAATTACTCTCGAATAATTGAAAAATACAAAAATATCATAATCTAATTTAATTAAATAATAAAAAACATTTTTCATTCAACGTTTATTATTTTTAAAAAATAAAAAAATCACATATAATGATGCAAAAAGATAAAATTAAAAGAAAGAAATAAATTATTCAAAATTGTTTTATTAACAATTCAAAAAATCTCACAACTTTGAAGTGAAAAAACAACAATTTTAAAAAACATAAGTAATAATATTCTAATTAAATTAAATAAACTTTTTTAATTAATTTTTTTTCTATTTTCTCCTTACTCTTTCCCTTTCCCTTTCCCTTTCCCTTTCCCTTATTTTCTTCTCGCTAATAAGAAAAAAGTATAATGGTTACTTTCTTTTTCCTTTTTTTTTCCTCGATCTCTCCCAATTTGATCTCATTCTCTTTCTCGTTCAATCTCTATGACAACTTAAAATCATTATCACTAACATACCAACATCATAAAATAAAAAATTCAATATTTAATGTTATCCCCTTTTTCCTCCAAAAGTTCACTTTGTATTTTACTTAATTAACAAAAAAAAATTCAGTATTTAATTGCAAAGATAAAAAAGATTTTATTTGTTGAATAAAAATAAAAAATTATCAACATGTTCTAAAATAATTGGAAAGCCCTCTGGTTGGAAGAGGTTGGTATCATCCGCTTTTATGGGTCTGCAAAGCGACACAATTGGGAACCTCGAACCAACCATACAGTTCCAATTCTTGAACAATGGTGGTTACTCAGTGTTCTCCGTCAATTTGATGCCATGGGCTTGACTTCACAATGTATGCTTTTCTTTGCTTTATTCAAACTTTACCCAAAAACAACTGAGAAATCATTTGAAACAAAAATATGTTTTTTTTTTTCATTCAAATCAAAATATTATAATGCATATTGTCATTGATTTACAAAAAATAAAGTAACAATAAAATTAGTAGAATAGTTTATACATATATATATATATATATATAATAGACAGTTTAAATTGACTACAAAAGTCGTCTTTGCGGCCTGATTCATCAATCCAAGGTGGGCCATAAGAGTCTAATATCAGGGTGTCGGTCCAATTCCGTTGATGTAGGATAATATGTGAATGTTAGGCCGGTACTTACCCCTAATAAATAACAATACTGTTGCTTGCCCCTAACTATTTTTTATCACGTTATTGATTTTTATTCTTTTAAAATCCCTCTCATTTTCTTTTTTTCTTTGACGACCTTGACTCTTCTAACGAGTGCAGTTGTTTTTCGTTTTTTGTTTTTAAAAACCATTTGCAATTGACTCCATAAATCTTTATAATAATATTTTACAGGCTGAATGTCGTATTAGTGGAACGATTAATTAACATTATAACTTGATAGTAGTCGGCCACAAGAATCTTTTGAAATACAAGCAGGAGCAATTGTCAAATATACAGCTTTGCCTGCTCTTTACTCCAAGGTTTTGTTTTCTCCACGAGGAAGCTTTATGCTACGTTATGATGTATCTTTTCCTTATTTTCCTGCAACGACACATCACTTTGTCTACATTTTTTCTCAATTTACTTACACATCATGATTAAAGCTTCCAGCATGACAGCCGTACAGCCTTTTTCTTTTTTCTAAAGACAATAAATAAAGGTATATATCGCTATAGCTAATTTAGCTTTGCTTACAAGACGGGGATTCATTGATAGGAAAGACAGTAAATGGAAAATAGATCTGAAAAAAAAATGAAAATCCATAATTAAAAATAGTAACCGGCGAGGGTGACATCTGGCCCCCGAGTGTACTCAAGTTGAACCGGCCCTGGGTACGCTTTGGCGCTCTTCTTTTGAGTGCAAGGTTGTCCAGGATGATATGACGTGGCTCTGACATGGTATCATTAGTTAACGTAAGGGGTCCTCACGTTCCGGCCAAAAGCAAAATAGGAAAATTCATTTTTTAGGTAATTTCATGATTAATGAAAAAAACAGAAGGATTTGTTTCATTTCCAGATTTAGACTGATTTTCCACGCTTGTGAGACACAGGCGCTCCTTCAAAATCCAAGCCCAACCAGCTGTTATATTCCGAACAAGGCTCCATGGAGTCCCAGAAGTTTAGCTGATCCATTCACTTTACTCACGTGCCTCATTTCTTACACCTCAATTCTTTTTCCAAAACACGCAAAGCTCTTTCTTAAATTAGAATATTGGGAAATTCTAAAGTATATTCCCTTTTTTTCATAGTAATACGAATGGTTTAAGAACAAATTGATGATGGAGATCACATTGCCGGCCTGTGAAGGAAACGATAGACATATTTAGATTATTATTATTTTTTTCCTTACAAGGTGTGAACTGTATAATTTTATAGGACCAGCTTGTTTATGGCCGTTTTTTGGTTCAAATGTATTGCCTTTTTCATTCATTTCCTTGATATGTACAAATTCAATTTTTTAATATATTTTTGGAAAATATCTACTCATTTATCTTTGTATTATTCGGTTTTATCGTAATTTGATATGCGCACCTTTTGGAACGTCATGCTCACCCTTAAAGTCATATCTGATAGTATACTTTATTCCAGATTGAAAAATCTTGAGATGCTAAAGGAAACAACTTTCATCAATATCGGAAAGAAAAAAAAATGCAAAAAGAAATTATTACATCCAATAGAAATTATTTTGCTTTTCTTAATGGGAACATCGTTCTCTTCTTCCTTCACTTTCACATGAAAGAATCATCCATCCGAACGCATTTATGGTTTACCAAAAGCAATAAATAATAACAATGATAATATTTTTTAAGTGAAAAATAATCATGTCATGAAAATTTTCTTATCAATCATACATTGAATACATGCCAAATTATCAGTAAAATTTATATTACAAATTACGTTAATAAAAAATAAGATATATTTTAAATTTATAAATAAAATACTCATTCACTTAATAGATAGATTTTTTTTAAATAAAATTATGAAATTCATCTAATTTTTCGTTGATATGGTATACTCTTTAGAGATATTAAGAGGAAGATCTATCCAAATGAAGGTAATTTTCTTTTATTTGCGTGTAAAAGAGTTAATATAATGAAAATATCATGTAATTGATTGAAATAAAGTGTCATAAATTTTTTAAATTTTATATAAAAAATTTAAATAATTATTAAATAGAAACCTTTTTTCGCTTTGTAATATATTTTAAAATAAAAATAAACTAGGGAGAGAATATTACTAGTACTCTGTTTATTTTCATAAAATATCATAATCTTTTTCAGTTTTCACTGTATGCCTTTTCAAACTTTATGTCGAGTATTTCAATGGAAGAAAAGAAATGGAGAAATGTTGTCCGTCAATTGGCTAACAGGGCCGTGTTTGTCTCCCGAAGCCCACATACGATGCGAGCTCCAAAACCTCCTGCACCGGTCCCCAAAATATCATCACGGTGTTACTATCAATTAAATATCCTGCAACGCGGCCTACTTTAAATCCCTGTGCCCTACGACCTACCCTATCAAAGTGCGTTTCACTGACATATGGCCCACAGATCTAGTCCAGATGAAAACAAGGATTGCGGAGTACAATAATTCTGAGGTTGGTAAAAATATAAATGACTGGGGATTCAATATCCTAACCTCTCCGTTGTCGTGGTATAAGACGACCACCTAACGGCTGTTGATGAACCGCGTGGGCTTCGCTGTCAAACTCAATCTAAATCTCTCCCTTTGTGCGCTGTAAGACATAAATAACCTCGCAAAAGTATTCAAAAACCAGAATACCATAGGGGGATAAACGTTGAGAGAGAGATAAGAGGGGGGGTGAGTTTTTTGATCAATAACAAATCAAATCAGAATCCCGGTTAGGGGGGGTGTGTTCTGTTGAACAAGCCAACCCCGTTTTGAAAAATAGGAAACATCAAAGATCAGGCGGGGTTTTCTTGGTTTGATTTGTATATGGTTTTAAACCATCTCCCCTTTTGAAGAACAACGTTTTGTTTTGGTTCAATGGAATTTGAGAAGAAATACATTACTGCTGAAGAGCTGAAAGAACACAACAAGCCTGGAGATTTGTGGATCTCTATCCAGGGTAAAGTTTACAATGTTTCAGGTTGGGCAAAGGAGCATCCTGGTGGGGAAATCCCGCTCTTGAATTTGGCTGGCCAAGATGTTACTGATGCGTTTATTGCGTATCACCCAGGAACTGCCTGGAAATATCTTGACAAGTTATTCACGGGGTATTATCTCAAAGATTTCAAGGTCTCGGAGGTATCCAAGGATTATAGAAGGCTTGTCTCGGAGTTTGCCAAAACTGGTATGTTTGAAAAGAAAGGTCATGTTGCCCTGTGCTCGTTAACATCTGTAGCTCTAATGTTTCTCGTTGTCCTTTATGGTGTTTTGAGATGCGAAAGTGTATGGGCTCATCTGGGTTCAGCCATGTTGTTGGGTTTGCTTTGGATGCAAAGTGCCTATGTTGGTCATGATTCTGGTCATTACCAGGTTATGGCTAGCCGTGGTTACAACAAGCTTGCTCAGATTGTTTCTGGGAATTGTTTAACCGGAATTAGCATTGCCTGGTGGAAATGGACTCACAATGCACACCACATTGCCTGCAACAGCCTGGATTACGACCCTGATCTTCAGCACATTCCAGTCCTTGCGGTATCTTCTCGTTTCTTCGATTCAATGACGTCTTACTTCTATGGAAGGAAGTTGAAGTTTGATCCTCTTGCAAGGTTCCTGATCAGTTACCAGCATTGGACATTTTATCCTGTTATGTGTGTGGCAAGGGTCAACTTGTACCTACAAACATTCTTGCTATTGTTGTCTAATCGGAAAGTCCCGGATAGAGCTTTGAATATAATGGGGATCCTTATATTCTGGACTTGGTTCCCTCTCCTGGTTTCATGTCTACCAAATTGGCCAGAGAGGATCATGTTTGTTCTTGCCAGCTTTGCTGTTACATCCATTCAACACGTTCAATTCTGTTTGAACCATTTCGCAGCAAATGTATATGTTGGACCTCCAAATGGCAATGACTGGTTCGAGAAGCAGACAGGTGGGACATTGGATATTTCCTGCTCTTCCTCGATGGATTGGTTCTTTGGTGGTCTGCAGTTCCAGCTAGAGCACCATTTGTTCCCGAGGTTGCCCCGATGCCAATTGAGGAAGGTGTCTCCGATAGTGATGGATCTCTGCAAGAAGCACAACTTGCCTTACAGGAGCCTGTCTTTCTGGGAGGCCAATCGATGGACTATTAGGACTCTCAGAACTGCAGCCCTGCAGGCCCGGGACCTGACCAACCCTGTTCCTAAGAATTTGTTGTGGGAAGCTGTTAACACTCATGGCTGAGGATCTGTTTCTTGCTTGGCCCGGCGTGTTTTTTTCGGGGTATCGGAATTCAATGTCTTTTGTTTCCAGTGTCTAGGATGAAACATCCGTGCTTCTTAGCACAATCAGAGTTTTATCATTTATCTGCTCTTCTCTTCTTTTATATACGATTCAGATATTCTTGAATTCTTTTCTGCTCTGTTTTTCTGGTAATCTCAATGAGCAAAGGGCGTTTTTAACCTCTGTCCTTTTGCTTTTGGCTTGAGCCTTGGCCGTAGTTCTTTCCATGCCACAAGATTTCTCATTTCTCCCGATACTTGTTTTTTGGATCTTGATCAACCGTCGTTAGTATACCTACGACCAACAAAATACAGTATAATAATAAGCAAGAACAAACGAAGTGCGAGGGTTGGGTATCGTGGTACCGGTACGTGACGCTGAAGCAGTTGGGCAAGGGAAATGGGTTTCAACTTCTAGGGGCTAATGCGCTAGGAATTGTGAAGAAATTGAAGATTGCACAGCACCAGGCCTCTCTCCAATTGGTTCATTGTCCTGATGTAAACCGTGTCCTTTGTTACTGCTCATTGTCTTGAATCAAACTATTTTCTTTCAAAATAAAAATATGAATTTAGTTTTTCTTTAAAGTAATTTTAAATTTGTTTCATAAACATAGTAATAGCATTGAAACCTATCTAAACGAGAAAAGCACTCACATGAGTCTCACATAATATTCTTCCTAGTTGTAGTTGCTACAATCATTTTTCTATTTTGCCCCCACACCTTTTAAATGTTTTTATATATAGTATTTTCTTGAGGTGAAATTAATCAATTTTGGACGGCATGTTTCCTATTAGAACAAAAAAAAGTAATATTCTCTTTCTTATGTGAGAAAAATTCTCCTTTCGTTTTTGGTGAATGGAGGTACATAAACTCTTCCAAATTTCCTTTCCTCTGTGTGTTTCTCTTTTTACACATAAAAATTGTCGACATCATATATTCCTTTTTTGAGGCATTTTCCGAAAAGCTAATCCAGTAATCTGCAAGCATTTAAAAGGGAGAACAAACTGAATCAGACAGATTCCACCCCATTTGTTTGATGCCGGTTACCTTACCTTTTGTTTGTCCTCTTTCGCAGTTTCATTGTGCTTACTATTTTGTCTGATTGGAACTATTTAATACAGTTTTACCATTGTATTTATATATAGTATTGATAATAATGGCATAATGCTACCATGATATTAGTCGTTTTAAACTTCTCCCACGCATGGGTATATATGATTATGACATAATTTTTTCTACATAAAAAAAATTCACATTAATAAATAAAGGTGAAAAAATTATTGAAACTAATATCAACTTAATTTTTGATAAAAAATAATTCCAATTTTAAATATGGTTAGTAATAGCATAATTAAGATATTCCGTTATTAATATTAATATTTTTGAGCAAAGAAGAACATATTAATATTTTTTTTTCTTTTTGGGAACGGGCCGCATTTGTTTATTTAACCTTTTAAATGGTTCACATTCTTTAGCCGAATGGCCTAGAGTTTTTAAATTGTTTCTTTAAATTTTCATGTGAGGTAAAAACGGAGAAGGGTCCAATTGATAATGAGACTCAAAATAGGCCCAAAAGAAGCCCTAAGCCCAATAAAGGTCAAATGATTTGACCCAACGTGGGATCCAGATCAAATTCTCACGTCCCACGATCTATCCATGAGATTGGCTGGAAATCATCATACTTTTTTGTTTTTTTGTTTCAAATCAAGAACAACTTTCTTGGTACTTTCTTTATATATATATATAGATATATATATATATGTTTTACACTGTTCTTGATTTGTTTTTATTATAATTAAGGTTGACTGCAATGAAAACAAGAAAAATAAAAAAAAATAATTTATCTTTATGGTTTTTATTCAATACATTTTTCTTAATATGTTATGAAATTATTACAAATATCATACAATTTTGGATTGCTATTTGCACTGTTTTTGAAAAGGTTTTTATAAGAAATGTGATATTCAGATGTGAACTTGTCTTTAAGCGATATTTTATTGAATGTACGTTTTTACAAACAATAATGATTATAATTTCTAACAAAAATAAAAAAAATGAGTAGGAGTCAAACTCGTAAACAAGTTTTATAAAACAAATGAAATGGATGTCACTTTGTAACATCTTTTTGCTCCAAGTGAAGTTACTTCAACAATCTTCTCAATCATACAACAAAGCAAATGTAAGAGGTGATTGCACACCACGAAATTGTATTTATCGAAAAGAATACAAAACCAATTATTATCAAGATCTCTTGTAAATCACTATTACAATAATCCATCAATTTGAAATAGAGGATGAATAAAAAATCCCATGGTCAAGAGTAGCTTTAATGTAACAAAGTATCCTCTTCATCATGTGTAATTTGTTAGGATTCTTCATGTAAACAACTCTCAATCCCAACCGCAAATAAGATTTCAAGTCTTGTGCAAGTCAAGTATCTTCAACAAGACTTGAACATAATTGAATCAATCTTCTCTTCATCTCCTTGAATTTTGGACAATTTTGTTCCAATTTCCATGGGTGTTAATAGATTTACCTAAATTCTCCAAAAATAATACATGAGTTCCATGTCACTGGTCTTAAATTCTTGAATCTTCAAATATTTTTAACTTATTTCTTATAAAAATAAGATTATCTACATAAATACAAAAGAATAAGAAATCTTAAAGAACAATATTTAAAAAAAACCCCTAAACTATTTACAAAAATATAAATAAATCTTTATATGTTTATTGTATTTAATAAAGTTCTTATACTGTTATTTTAAGTTAAATAAATGTTTATAACTAATAATTGACATAGTCATAATATCACTTATCATTTTATCTTATTAATACTAATATAATATATTAACATGTCATAATGAATGATGACGTTGAATGAAAATTTGATTATATATTATTTTTCATTTTTTATATGTCATATTAACATCATAAGGATAAAAAATGATAATAAATATTTTAATTAATGATAATTAATCTACTCTTAATTATAAAAATTTATTTGATTCAAAATAAAAATATTATAAATTTATTAAATACAAAAAAAAAATTTAAAATAATTTAAGAATTTTTTAAACATTAATTTTTTTTTTATTTTAGACAAAAGAAAATGTAATTGGGCTAGCCCATAAAGTCTTTAAGGGCCATAATCAATAGTCTGGATTTGATTCGATTACCGTATTTATCCGAAACTCCTCCAATCACAGTTGACTAACGGAAAACGAAAAGGACTAATTAATTTGCAAATAAAAATATAAAACTCATTTATCCAAAACTATTCTCTTCTGCTTTTCACATTTTCTCGCTAGCCAAGCAAACCTATCCTGGAAACTTCCTACTTTATTCTGTAGAACAAAAAATGGCATTTCATACCCTTTCGTTCTTCTAATTCACGTTCTTCTGCTGTAAAATTTCCTCTGGAATCCTACTTCTAGATGGCATTTCTTTTGCACTCACCTGAAATTTGCACCGCCTCTGCAAAAATTTTCTCTAACCCTAACCAAAGCCCTAAATTCCTCAAGAGCCTCACCATCTCAAAGAATGATGACGAGAAAATTTGGTCGAAGGCTAAGGTTAGGTTTGGTATTAAAGATGTTGGTGCTATGGTTTCAGGTTCGAATAAAAGCTTGAGGTTGTACGGACAATTTTCGGCCCCAGTGAAGCGAGGATCGAAGCCGAGTAAAGAGGAAGAGGAGAAGCAGAATTATTACGTGAATATGGGGTACGCAATTCGGACTTTGAGAGAGGAGTTCCCAGACCTCTTTTACAGGGAGCTTAGTTTCGATATTTACAGGTTCGAATTCAATTCTTTTTTTTTCCTTCTTATTTTTGTATTCTGATCGCTTTGAAATGGAGGAAAGAGTAGATAATTGTGTAGAATAATTTAAAATTTTTAAAGTTTACTTGGCTTCAAATGTTGAAAATTTTGCATCAATTCAGTGGAATAGTGCCCAATATAATCTTTTGTTTCCCTAGCAACTAAAATGATTAATTACTGTTGGTTTTTGAATTCTAATGGTCAGAGGTTAAAAGTAATGCCATAAGTTTGTATATAGCCCATATACGTGCGCTCTAAGCTTATGTTTTTGATGGAGTGGCTTGTAATTGGATTTTCTTTAAATGTTGGTTTTGGTCTGAATGTTGATTGTTGAGTGTGTATGTGCAAGGGAGAAACTTCGGCTCTTAGCGAGGACCTAGAAGTTAGCCTGCTCTGTGATGCATGTTCATGTTATGCTGATGGTTGGCAAAGTTATGTTGTATATGCATAATAACCTATATTTGCCGTGCAGCTGTCTTTGCTAGTGCAAAACAGCTTGCTTGAAGTCATATGCATTTCTATGTGACACTTGTGTAAGGGAAGGAGAGAAAGTTTGCTTATTAGGTTATTTCATTTAGTAGATTATTGGCCTTCAGCTTTTATGGTCTTATCATCTTCATAATCATTAAATGTTATACAAAGCATGTGTTTGGTCCTTTTGCATTCTGTCCATCTTTAATACTTCATATTCTGACAAGTTGCTCCTCCTCTGTTTAGGGATGATATTGTATTTAAAGATCCTCTCAATACTTTCATTGGAATTGACAATTACAAGTCAATCTTTTGGGCACTGCGATTCCATGGGAGGATATTTTTCAAGGCTCTCTGGCTTGAGATTGTTGGTGTATGGCAGCCTGTGGAGAATGTCATAATGGTTCGCTGGACTGTCCATGGCATTCCACGAGTCCCATGGGAGAGCCGTGGTCGATTTGATGGCACTTCTGAATACAAACTAGACAAGAATGGTAAAATCTTTGAGCACCGAGTTGACAATATTGCTATGAATTCGCCCCCAAAATTTCATGTGCTAGCTGTGGAGGATATAATCCGGACCATTGGTTGCCCCTCTACACCAAGGCCAACTTACTTTGAGATTTCATCATCTTCATCTTCAGAGAGGACATAGTAACAGCAAGGCTCTTTCCAAATTTTGGTATATAGTGTGTGTCATGGTTGAGTAAACATTGAGCAATAGCTTGAGATAATTCTCAATGTGTAAAGCTTGCTTTAGATCACAAAGCAAGCACTCGTTACCGCTTGGCTTGTATCTGGTTGGTAGCATCGGGAATTGTGACTATATTCTCGTGTTATGACCTCAAACAATATAGTGTAACATTGTCCAATATTGTATAATCTTGTACAGTGCAAGTATGGTGTAAGTAATTGTAGCCATAATTGACTATCTTCCTGATCAAGATAAGTGAAAGGGACAATAGTAAATACTAAGATCTGAATCTTGTTCAACTGAGTTTCTGAAGGTGCTTTGTACTCTGGGTCCATTAACTTCTTCTGGAAAAGTTTCAGGCAATCTTCTTTCCCGGCTCTAAAGCAGGCTTCTGAAGGTGAAAAAGTTGAGATGTCATTAGCTTAGTTGTTTCATGATCACAGGTGCATTTTCTTGTTGATTTCGATAATTATGTCATTTAAAAAAAGAAAAAAAAAAGAAAAACAGAAGAGGAACAAGCATACGCCTTATGATAATTCCACTTAAAAGAAATTGCATAAAAACTAGGGATCCTTTCGCTTTTCAGAAAATAAACAAAGTTTCTTCCACGACTACTAGTATATGCCAGCCTGATGCAAAAATCCATCAATCTGTGATGCGAAAAGCTATTTCCATAAGAGCCACCCACCTTTCCTCCTAAGTCCCATAACCATCATTTTTTCATGATGGTAAATTCGCAACCATCATTGCACCGTGATTTATAGTGTTGGCCACGGACCTAACTCCCACATCGAATTTATATAAATTTCAGTCAATAGCTTTTCATTTTTTCGGAAAAGGGAGGAAATGATTTGCTAATATGCGATTAAAATCTAAAAATCCAACTTGACTCTAATCTTTCAGTTGACCAGCTCTCACTCCACCTGGGGGGCAAAACCGTCTTCTTGATTCCATTTCTTTCGAAAACGACAACTTCCGTTAGCTATTGTATTATTATTTTTATAAAATAAAATAAACCACCGAATTGAGTGAAGTCTGTCAACTACCCATTAAACGCGCGCACAGGCACAGTCATCAGAGAGAGAGAGAGAGAGAGAGAGAGAGAGAGAGAGACGCTTTGCAATTAAATACAACAGTAACTCTCCCCCTCCAATATGGAAAAGAAGTTGTAAAGTCATTTTCCCTTGCCATTAACTCCAAAAATTCTTAAACAAATCTTCGGAATTGCTTCTACTTCACTTTTCTTTCATATTTCTACTTTCTCTCTCAAGTTTGCTTAACCATCCACCAAAAACCTAACCTCCCCCCACCCCTTAAATCTCTCCATTAGTCTAATTCTTACATTGTTTAATAACTGCACTTCACTTTTTTTTTTCTTTTTGGGAATTATTGTGCATTCTTGAATTTTCTTTTTTTTTCTTTTTATGGTTTTGAGATTTAGGGGTTTGGAAAATTTTTATTGTCGAAATCAATAAGAGGAGGTGACCGCAATGGAAGTGGAGTTTCCCAGGCCTGATAATGCCGCCATGACGTTCGACGAGGTCTCCATGGAGCGTAGCAAGAACTTCGTCAAAGCCTTGCAGGTTCATTTCTTGATTACGAGTCTTTTATCTTTTGGGACCAGATCTGGTTAATTTTTTAAAATTTGATTAATTTGTGAATTTTTTGTTCCGTTTTAGTTACTGTTTGACTTCGAAGTCATTGCTAGATTGCTGACGCCTAATGTGCGGGAGAGAAGATGAACTGAAAATGGCTTCTGTTTGGCTAGGAAATTTGTTTGTGTGTGTGTGTTTTACCTTTTCTTTTTTGTTCTTTTGGCGTCTTAATAAGGAGAGTTGACGGTTTAGTACTGAAGACCTTAGCATTTATGACTGAGTTAAGAGTTAGATAGGTTGCAAAGCTAGAAACTACAGTTATAGCAATGAATGAATCTATGCTAAGTTAGATATTGCTTCAATTCGCTAGAAAATACGATTTGGTGAGTAGGGTATAGGCTTATGTTTTTCATTGAAGAACAATGACTGCTTCATTTCCATTTCTGAGGTTAGAGCCGTACTATCACTCAAGTAGAAATTGAATTGAATTGATGAGGTAATGAAAGAGCTCTTTCTGAGATTGTTATGTTCTATAATGTAAGAATATTATATTAGAAGAAAACTGGAAAGTGCATGCATCTGATAATCTGAATATATAGTCAGTTCCAGACCTTCTGATATGTGTGAATGTATGCAAAAGTTGAGAGCTCTATTTGGTTTGCTAACTTGACGTCGGTGTTGATTTCAAAGCCTGTTTTTGTGAATTTTTGGGCTTATGTGGTTCAAAAGCTTTCCAGCATCTCATTGTTACACAACTTGAGAATTTATCCCTATACCTTTCTGCAGGAGCTCAAGAACTTAAGGCCTCAGCTCTACTCAGCTGCAGAATACTGTGAAAAGTCATATCTCCATAGTGAGCAGAAACAGATGTAAGGCTACGTGTTTTACTTCATAAGATGTTGGTTAGTTCATTCATTGTTTGTTTGACAGCCTTTTCATTTTCATGCTAGCAATACCATGAGTGACTTTACAACATGATTGACTTACACAAGAGCCAAGCAATGGCTTGCCTTCATGATGTTTCTTATATCAAGCTTGCATGCTTATGCGTTTGGGTTACTTGCATCCTTTATCTTCTCATAATGCAACTCCTTTTCTTTGTGGGAGACATCCATTAGGGTACTGGACAACCTGAAAGATTATGCTGTACGGGCTCTTGTTAATGCTGTTGATCACCTTGGCACTGTGGCTTACAAGTTAACTGATCTTCTTGAGCAGCAAACATTGGAAGTGTCAACCATGGAGCTAAAGGCAACTTGTTTAAATCAGGTAATCTCTTTGCACTCTTCTGGTTCTCTGGTTTAGTATGCTAGTACTAGAACAATATTGAATGGATGGGCCTGAACTTATTTAGTTTGTTAATATTAGCAACTTCTTACGTGCCAAACATACTCGGATAAAGAAGGTCTCAGGCAGCAGCAGTTGTTGGCATTTATCCCAAGACACCACAAGCACTACATTTTACCAAGTAAGAGTAGTTGATAGAAGCCTTTGTTTTTCTGGAAGCTAATTAGTGGTGAAAAGTTTTAGTATGTTTTCTTATTCCCTTTCCTTTTTCCTGTTTGTTGGTTGTTTTCCTTTGTGATTCCTCTAAGCCAGATTCGGTGAATAAGAAGGTACATTTTAGTCCACACATACAGACAGATCCTAGGCAAAACTATTTCCAGGCAAAATCTCGTCTTCAGCCTTCAGGTATAAGGTTTCTAAGTAGGCAGGGAGTCTTTTATTTTTAGTTGTTCACTGCATTGTTTGCAATCCTTTCTCTTAGGAAGAAGTTGAATATCATGTTACTTACTAAATGTTTTAAGTATAGGTACTCCTGCATCAAAAACTCTTTCATGGCACTTGGCCTCAGAAACCAAGTCTACTTTGAAAGGGACTCCACAAACTTTGGCAAGGTTAGTTTGGCCAAACAGTTCATTGTTTGATGGATAATTGTATTTTCCTTTCAGTGTAGTTCTTCTAATCTTTTACTGAGAGCAAGAAGTAATTGACATTGCTTACGTGCAGCAATGAAATCTCAAAACCTTCAGGCAGCAGTTCTGAGGTTTTCCAGTTATTGGGTATGTGTATTAGATTAGCAGCTCATATCACTGTTATTGTATGATAAAAGAGTCAGCTCATGATTAGGCTTTGTATGACAAGACTTGTATTTTGACTGTAATTCTTGCAGAAAATGCAGATAATACGAGGGCAAACTCTTCAGCAGCGCCTTTTCCTGCTTCTAATGCACTCGTGCCAACATTGGGTATCACATATAGGGTAATGTTTCAAACTACAAGAATACAGACAGACATGTTTGACATCCTTTCAATTGATGCTTCTTGGTTAAAACAAGAGTTGATGGATTTTTTTCTGAAGTGTTACTTGGTTTCTTTTAGTATAGCAGTTGATCTTTGGTTATTCATTTGGTTAGCGAGGCTTTTCTTTTCTGTTCATTTGTAATTTCTGGAAAATGTTTAATTATCAACTTGTATTAGGTTTTTTGGAATTTATAACTTTTATTCCTTACTCAAATCATTTTATAGGAACTAACTTCTGCTCCAAGTGGCCTTGTTTCATATCTTCAGATCTTGAGTGTCTGTGTGGTTAATATAGGCATCTGCATCAGCATGGATACTTTTGAGTACCTGCTTGTCTTTATATTACTTGCTAATGCAGATTTCTCATTAAGAGATTATATACCCTCTTTTTGGTACAAGTCCGTCTCGGGTGGATATTCCTTTACTTGTGGCATGTTTATGAAAAAGTATTGTTTTTGCAGGAGTTGGAGGGTTCCAAACCTTTGACAGCATTCAGGTCATTTGACAACCCAAAGCATGAGATTATACGTGCACCTGTTAGAAGCAGAAGTATGCTGTCAGCTTTCTTTGTCAAACAGAAAACACCGAAGCTAAAGGCTGGATATGGTGCATAAATCTTTACCAAACAAGCCAATGGCGCCAGGATGTACATCTCTCCCTCATGCGGATGGAGTTGCCTGTAATTATCTCCCTTGTTTGTTGTTCCGTAGTTGATTCCTTTATTAGTAGTTTAACAGTTGCTCAAGATGAAAGTTTCTTTCTTTTTTTTTCATCTCAGTTCTCTTAGTTGGATTTTTAATAATGAGCAATATGTATAAAATATCTGATAACGAAGATGAGTAACATCTTCCACTCTCTCAATAATTACTTCAGCCTTCATCAATGATCCTATAAATTGATCCATTGCAGGTTATCTTCTAGCTTACTTTTTTCTTGTGATAATGACTGTGTTTGAGTGGAAAAAGAAAATTTCAAGTTGATGCTTCTGAATTTACCAAGAATGGCCATAATTTTTCCATTAAAATGAATTGTAATTCATGATGGTGATTGATGATTGTAGTCATAATTTTTAGTTGCAAATCTAAAGTAAGTTACTAATTGGATCTAGTAACAGAAATTATAAGATATATTTATTATTATTATTTTATAATAGTAAGAATTTTTTTTTAATGAGAAGAAGAGTGATTCGAATTTTTGACTATCGTAATCTCTTTCATTCAAATTTTTGATATTTTGATTAAGACCACACATCATAATCTAAACTCACTTCATAAGTTAAGATTAAATCAGCATAACTGGAAGGAGTTGTCCCAAGCTTTAATAGCAATTACTATTATTCTAATTCAAACAATATGAAATTTAAAATTTAAATTATGTTATTTTAAATTTTTAAATTTAAATTATTAATAATGATTAATTTAATTTTTATATAAATTTTAATAAAATATAATAATAATAATAAGGATGATGATATTGCATAAGATGAAAAGTTATAGCTGTAAACTTGTCATGAAACATTTTCAGGGATAATGATTCATATCTACAATAATTTTTGAGTCACACTCGAGTTATTATTTTTATTGTAATAAGTATAATTATCATCAAAACGCAGAACCAACGAACATTAAAATGACAAATCACAAACTTTTCCCATCGAAATGAAAAAATGTCAAAACTGTCAATTAAAATCAACCAAATATTGACACTGAAAAAGATATCAGAAAAGAATTTTTTTTTAAATCACTTTTAAGATTCCATTTTATTGAAAAAATGAAAGATCAATCCAAAATAAATTTAAGTAAAAAATGATAAACCCATGTGTCGCGCTTTACATGCCCCATGTCCGTTAGATTCATTATATTTAGATGTCCTGATAAATACTAATGACCCCGAAAAAGGCGGTAAAGCCCGCATACTATTATAATGAACAAAATTCGGACTCAACAACGACAACCCGACCCACAATCATTCCTCTGTTGCTGTTTGTTTCTACCACAAGCCTATCGTCTTCATCGATACAGATCCGATCTCAAACAGAACACTTTTCCTTAAACCCAAACTCCCACTCCTTCACTCACTCCAACGCGTTTCTCTTTGTTTCTGATTGAACTCTTCTTCTTACATGTAAATTTACATAAACTTGTTTGTTTCTGATCTTTGTTATTCCAGCAACAATGTCAGCATTCTTGCACCAACGACCTATCCACAATCCGTTCTCAAACGCCTACCCAATCTCCCCACGTCCTTCATCAACATTTCAAAGACCCATTTCGATCTTCAGCCCAACCGGCCTAATTATTCTTCTCTCTCTCATGGTAATCCTCGGAGTATTCTTGCCCTGGTCGGGAATGCCCCAATCCATGTTCTCTAACTCAATAAAGGCCTCTTCTCTTTCCAAATGGCGAGACTATACTTTAGCCGAAGCGGCATCGTTCGTTGCCAAAAACGGCACAGTAATCGTCTGCGCCGTGAGCCAACCTTATTTACCTTTTCTCAACAATTGGTTGATTAGTATTACCAGGCAAAAGCACCAAGACAAAGTGCTTGTAATAGCTGAAGATTACGCTACTCTTTATAAGGTTAATGAGAAGTGGCCTGGCCATGCCGTATTGGTCCCGCCCGCACCTGATTCACAAACTGCTCATAAATTTGGCTCTCAGGTTCAAGTCCTGTATTTCATATCTGAGTTTCGTTTGTTTTCAACTTTTTAAAAATGACGTTGATCGGTTGCTTGGTTTAGGGATTCTTCAATTTTACTTCCAGGCGGCCTCGGCATTTGTTGCAAATTTTGGAGCTTGGGTATAATGTTATGTATAATGATGTCGATATGGTGTGGTTGGGTGACGTCTTTCGTTATTTGGAAGGAAATCATGATGTTTACTTCACTGATGACATGGCTGTGGTATGTTGTCTTTATAGTTTTAATCTGTTTTGCGTTAAACCCTGAATCCAGAGTTAGTCCATTGGTAAGGCAGGTTGCTTTAAACCCTGAATCAGAGTCCATTTGGTAAGGAAGGAGAGGAGTCCTCTGCTTATCAGTCTTTGTGGGGAGCCTTTTGGGACTAAAATCCTAAATGTAGAGAGTGAGTCTTTAAGATCTTTGGAAAGGGATTAGAACCCAGCGATACCTCAGATACCATTGACCGTATTACAGAAAAAAAAAAAAAAAGCTCACTGTCATCTTTGGAATGGTAGAGCATAGGACTAGGATCGAAAGCACTCAATGTTTGTAAAATGTGTTATGCAAGAATTTTCAAAATATTCATTAAGATTAAGCAATTCTACTAGATTTTAAGAAAGTAATGAACTTTGGCTTGTCTCAAGCAATTCTATTGTCACCAAGATTAATCTATGAATGCTGGTTAAATTTCATCTATGTGATGCAAGGCTATGTATGTCTTTCTTTTCTTTTTGTGGAAATTGGGGAGTAGCAGTAAAAATAAAGTAGAGAATGGAAGATTATATCCTGTAATTTAACCTAATGGTCACCCATGACCCTCAGAATCTAGGCTGCCCTGGCAATATTTTGCTGCCACTGCTGCTTTTCTCATAAAATTGCTTCATTCTTCTTCTCTTTGGTTGATCAGGTGAAGCCTCCGAACCATTCCCATGATTTGCCACCTCCAGGGAAAAAGGGTCGCACTTACATATGTAGTTGCATGATTTTCCTGCGTCCCACGGATGGAGCAAAACTAGTTATGAAGGAATGGATTGAGGAGCTTCAAGCTCAGCCATGGTCCAAAGCAAAGAAAGCAAATGATCAGCCTGCTTTTAACTGGGCACTAAACAGAACTGCTGGACAGGTGTGTTTTTGCACCTTCATGTCATTACTAGTTCAGGGTTGTAGTGTATGCCTAATAGTTCTGATCTGTTTATTTCCTTTTTATTCATTTGTTAAGTGAAAATTTTGTGCCTTATTTTCATGTTTCCCTATATTGCCTTGACACATACCTTTAAGGCTGGTGCCTAAGTCTTCAGGGTTCTCACAATATGCCTTACCAGTTCTTAATGTCATATCCAGAAAAGCATTGTTAATTGATGTACCTCTCTGATTAGCACTAGGCATAGTGCTTGTATGTTCAAAAATAAATTCTCACTCATGTTATTTAAGTTGCTTCTTTTGGTAACCTGTAACATGGAAATTTGGCTCATCATAATGCTAAGGAAACATCTATGGCTAATTCCGTCTGAGGGTTATTTAGAAATTTCTTTTGCCTCTATGTCCTACTTTCCATTGGTCACATTAACAATCGGGCAGCCCCTTTCGTTTCTGATCCAATGCAAATTGTTGTTTTTCATTTTGGACATGTAAAGACTCTTGGGTGTGAAATCTGTGCTTCTATGACGCTTCTCTCTGATATTCATAAATTGATAGTATGTGATCAAATATTAGATATTTCTAGAAGAGAGACTTCACTTTCTGATTGTTAAACATTGATGATATTTTATGCAGGTGGATCTCTACCTGCTTCCCCAGACAGCATTCCCAACAGGTGGATTATACTTCAAGAACCAGACATGGGTGCAGGAAACCAAGGGAACGCATGTCATAATTCATAATAATTATATCACTGGTTTTGAGAAGAAGATCAAACGCTTCCGCGATTGTGGCCTTTGGTTGGTTGATGATCATTTCCTTGAGTCCCCACTAGGCAGATTATGAAAAAGTTGGAAGACTTTATGATTATTGTCTGCAGAACCAATTACAACCTTGATGACCATTGTAAGTGGTGGAGCATACCAGGTGGATCATCTTCCTTCCTTATCATCTGCTTCTATGCTCTCATATGAAATGGATCCTTAGCAGCTGACAGAGCTGATGGACATGGATCTTTAGCAGCTAACAATGCTCATTTCTCAGCAACTTTTACATTTAAATAGGGTTCAATCAGAACAAAGTCCAAATATTTATTTACTATTCTAACATTCTTTCTAGACCTGAAGAATCAATCAGTTTTTGTTACAATGCTTTTCCTTGACATTATGCAAATAGTAAGGTTTGTTCTTTGTATACAATCTGTATCTCAGCTAGCAACTCTCAATCATTACAAACAATTCCTTGATAGCTTTGACAAATGGTACAATGTTATCTTGGTTACTAACTGGCTAGAGCTCGGAACGAGTGCTACATGGAAGGGGCACAAAAAATAGTTTAACAGAGTAGTGTGCGCTGTCTTTGATTGACTGAATCAAGAAGCTGCTATTGCTTCACACTCACGCTAGTTGACAACAGCATTGAAGCAAATCATTTTCTCTTTATTCTAATCAATACGAGATCTGGTTGTTAAATATAGTTCGAATGCTCTGTTTCCCAAGGAGTTCCGTGGTTTTTCTCATTGTTCTCTCCCAAAACCCAACTGATTGCTGAAAATAGTTACATCTAACACGTGAGGACTTAAGGGAATGATCATTAACTTACTGCTAAAATAGTAAAAATTGAATGTCTCCAAACTTGTAATCTGCGTTCGCTGGGAGTTCGGGAGCCAATTATCCTAACCGTTGGACTACAAAAGCTTAGCTTGTGAATGTCAAAAAAGTGTCGGTCAGCTGTAAATCTATGGTACTAGCGATTAACAGATATACAGTCGGAAGCTATCTCCAAATTTCCCTTTTCTTCTTTTATTAGTCTGTATCTATAAACCATAGATAATTCACCTATTAGTCTATATCTATAAACTAATATTTATCTATATATCTATATATATATTACCTATAATTATAATAATAAACATCAAACTACGGACATATGTAAAATTTTTTATTGATGGAAAAAGATTTATTATTTTCTTTTATTTTTAAATTATCATTTTAAATAATTTTGAATAATGAGATTTATATTATGTATAGATAATAATTTTAATTTCATTAAATCGCTTTCGTCAGAAAATATTTTATTTGATTTAGAGTTATTTATTCATTATGTTATTAAATTGTAGTTATACCAAACGTTTGTATCTATGTATAATTAATATTTATGAACATTTTAATAATTAGGAGGTTTTGTAAATTAAAATAATGGCTGGTTGTAGGGAAATCCAAATCAGTAGTAGTTGTACAAGTTTTCTTATTATTATTCTATTTTACATTACAAAACATTCTTTCTTTTCTTTTCTTCTTTATTTTTTCCCTTAATGTTTGTCTTTCAATGTAAAAAGGAACACAGTTTAGCTTCAGCGCTTTTACTTTTTTTTTTTTTTGTAAATTACAATTCTTATATTATGTTGGTACCAATTAATAATTCTTAAGCCATATTTTAATTAAGTTAATAATCAATTTATTTTTGGTGGTTATGAATTTTATTTTATAAACAAAATAATTGAACCATAAACAATTGCTCATCAGTCGTTTTTCATGAAAATTCATAAAAAATAAATGCATTTTTCTTTATAGTCGTGAAGAAAAAAATAAACATTTAACCGCTCGTTCCGATAAAAATATTTAAATAAATTATTAAAGGCTTAAAAAAAAAAACCGGCCTATTAAAGACAGGGCACGCGAAAGTAAAGGGAATAATAATTATAGTAGATTCTCCACCGAAGTTACAGCTCGCAGGCAAATTCCTACTTGTCTTTACCGATTTCTTCACGTTAACCCTTTCGTTTTCTCCGAATCTATCGCTCTCTTGCTTTGCTCCTCAGTAAAAATCGGATAAAAGAAAAAGAAAGAGAAAAAACCGAAAATCCCTTGCCAATGCTTTATTACGTATGTCACTTTCTATTAATCTTTGACAATTCAGTGACTATCCGAATCCACCTAAATGCCAGTGGAGCCATATCCCTTTACTCATCAAAACTCACAAGCTTTCTCTCTTTCTGTAATAAATAAACACTCAACACCCACTTCTAGTATTTTCTTTGCTTTGTTTGTGGGGTGTTTTTTTTTTTTTCATTATTGTTTTAGTTTGAGCTAATTGTTTTTAGTGTAAATTTTGGATGAGAATGTAAATGGGTTCTTTGGAAAGTGGGATTTCATTGAAGAGAGCTGGTAGTAGAAACGAAAGAAACCCGTTTCTGAACCGACCCAGATCAAGATTTTCTCGGTTTTTGCTCTTCAAGAAGCTAGATTATCTCCAATGGATTTGCACAGTTGTTGTTTTCCTTTTCTTTGTGGTGTTCTTTCAGATGTATTTGCCTGGTTCAGTAATGGACAAATCCCAAGATTCCTTTTTGGAAGATAAAGATTTGGTATATGGAGAATTGAGGTACTTAAAAGAGATGGGTGGGTTAGATTTTGGTGAAGATATCAGGTTGGAACCCCGTAAGCTTTTAGAGAAATTTCAGAGGGAAAATAGAGTACTTAATTTGGAATCTTCACCTGGTTTCAACCGGAGTCAACACCGTTTCCAATATAGAAAGCCCCAGCTCGCATTGGTTAGTGAAAAAATCCTTGTATTTTTGTTTATTCAATGGATAATTTTTAAGGGTTCAGTTTCAGCTATTGGATTTTTTTTTGGCACGCTGTTATTTATAGTTTGGTTTTTTTTTTCCCCAAAATTTATACTTAAAGGTGTTTGCTGATCTATTGGTTGACCCACAACAATTGCGAATGCTGACCATTGCAACTGCATTGAGAGAGATTGGTTATGCTATTCAGGTAAATGACATTGAGTTCTGGTCACTTCATTATTTGTGAGTTTTGTTTCTCGGTGTTTTTGAATTCTGGTTGTAGACTGAAGAACACTCTGCCTGTCTTTTCAGCTGATAACTTAGTGCTTATATTGCTGGGCATGTTCGGAGTCATGACTATGACTAACAAAATCTTAGAATGAAGTTATGCATTCATCTTAGCTTCACGTGTTTTAATTTCTTTCTTGGAAGGTCTACTCCCTTGAAGATGGTCCTGTGCACAATGTTTGGCAAAGCATCGGAGTTCCAGTCGGCATTCTTCAAGTCAATTCCAATGAGATTGGTGTTGATTGGCTTAAGTATGTGTCTTTGTTTGTAATCTCTAATAAATCAACTTTAGGATTGATATTTTATATGACAATGTTTAATTGAAGGTGTCCATCTTAGTATGTGCAATTAGTGAACTATTTATATTATCTGTTATTGGTTATGTACAATAATCCTTATATTAGGAAATTTGCATAAGTGATTGTGGAGTTAGTTTGCTTCCATTCAGGATTAACTGTCCTTTTCTTCTTCAAAATGATTGAGTCTTTCCTGTAGAGAGTTTTTTTTTTTCTTTTCTTTCTGGGTATGTAATCATGATATATCGTTTTGCAGCTATGATGGCATACTTGTCAGCTCTCTTGAGGCCAAGGGTGTCTTTTCTAGGTAGGATATGTTATTCTATTCCCTCTGCAAGACAAACATCCTTCTCTGGTTTTTCCCTTTCCTATTCCATTTTCTTCCCTGTAACCAGTGAAGAAGACAGTTTTATCACATCTACAGACAAACTGCAATTCATTTTATTCAGACGCTTGAATTTTTACAAATGAATTTGTTACTTTTTGATCAGAAATCATAAAATTGAGTTTTAAAAAAGAAACTTTTGGTTTTTGCTGCTGTTCAACTAAAATACTTGATTTTTTAATTTTTAATCTGGCAATTCTGGTACCTATAGCTTTGAGAAGTTTGTCCAGATCAAAGATTCTTTTAGTCATGATCATTACTTTGGCACACATGTTGAAGACTTTAATTTGTTTTGCTTTATTTCGTACCATGTATGTTTAATAAATTTTCACTGGAAGAGTTACTTGTCTGAGTCAATTAACATGAATGAGTTTACTTGTCATAGTTTTATGCAGGAACCTTTCAAATCTATTCCTCTTATATGGACCATCCATGAAAGAACTCTTGCTGTTCGTTCTAGACAATTCACTTCAAGTGGGCAGATTGAGTTTGTGAATAATTGGAAAAAAGTTTTCGGCCGTGCTACTGTTGTTGTCTTCCCAGACTATGCCCTTCCGGTAATATTTATTAGATAATCATTTGGTCAATAGTTCATTGTTAACATATCATTGTCTAAAAGGGGTGAAAGGGATATAAGTTTTATTTAGCCCCGTTGAGAAGGTCTGACCAATGGGATAAGTGCTTGCAACTGAGTGATAATGCCCTATTTGTTATCCTAGTAATAGGTTAAATTATGAGCCAATTCCTACTTCAACACCTAGTTCCTTTGACTTTAGTTTCCCACACTCATGCTTCGAGAGTGGCTTTTAACTTGGGATTTATTTCTAGTGATTTGATTTCTTTCTCTACCTTCTGCAGATGATGTATTCTGCATTTGATACTGGAAACTATTATGTTATTCCTGGTTCTCCTGCTGAAGCATGGAAAGGAGAGAATGCAATGAATTTGTACAAAGATAATCAGCGTATGAAGATGGGTTATGAACCTGATGAAGTTCTCATTGCAATCGTTGGAAGTCAATTTATGTACCGGGGCTTGTGGTTGGAGCATGCTCTTGTTTTACAGGCTTTATTACCACTCTTTGCTGACTTTTCATCTGATACTAATTCAAATTCCCATCCCAAAATTATTATTTTAAGCGGTGACTCAACAAGCAACTACAGCCTGGCTGTTGAGGTACAGTCATAATCACTTTATCGAGTGCTATGGATAAATTTATGTGTGGACATATGTTTCAAGCTTCTCATTAATTTACTCTGTTTCATGCATCTTCCTTTTCCCCAGAGAATCGCTCATAACTTAAAATATCCAAGTGGTGTGGTGAAGCATGTTGCTGTTGAAGGAGACGTTGACAGTGTTCTGAGCATGACTGACATTGTGATATATGGCTCATTCCTTGAGGAGCCATCATTTCCAGAGATTTTGATAAAAGCCATGTGCCTTGGGAAACCAATCATAGCACCAGATCTCTCCAATATCAGGAAATATGTAAGCTTCCAATGTTGTTTCCTTTTCATACATCTGAGGTTCATTAGGCAAACTACTGACTGTATTGGCAATAACCGTTAGGTTGATGACAGGGTAAACAGCTATCTTTTTCCTAAGGAGAATATTAAAGTTTTGACACAGATTATATTGCAAGTGATATCAAAAGGAAAATTGTCACCATTGGCACGGAATATTGCTTCAATTGGAAGTGGAACTGTTAAAAACTTGATGGTTCGGGAAACTGTTGAAGGCTATGCCTTGCTACTGGAAAATGTTCTCAAGCTTCCATCAGAAGTTGCCCCTCCTAAGGCAGTTATGGAACTTCCTTCAAAGTTAAAAGAAGAATGGCAGTGGAATCTATTTGAAGGTTTTCTAAATTCTACATTTGAAGACAGGAGTTCCAAATTTTTAAACAAGTTAGAGGAGCAGTGGAACCATTCTCAAAAAGAGAGGTCTGGTTCATTAGCTGACATGAACAATTCATTTTTGTATGAGATCTGGGAGGAAGAGAAAAAGATGCAGATTATCAATATTAAAAGGAGAAGAGAGGAGCAAGAGGTAAGAGTTGTTGTGGGCAATAGTATGTTATCCAAAAATTCAGTTGAACAATTTCGGTTTAATTGATGAAGTTTCATGCTCTTTCTAATATGTTAGTTGAAAGATAGAACTGATCAACCTCGTGGCACCTGGGAGGATGTATATCGAAGTGCCAAGAGGGCTGACCGCTTGAGGAATGACTTGCATGAAAGGGATGAAAGGGAGCTTGAAAGGACTGGCCAACCATTATGTATCTATGAACCTTACTTTGGTGAAGGAACCTGGCCTTTCTTGCACCATAATTCTCTTTATCGTGGAATTGGATTGGTGAGTTAGTGAAAGCATCAAATTGGGTTTGTATTTTTGTTTTATGCCACTTATGGATTTACTTCAAATGAAATTAAGAAATTTAAATAATTGGATATCCATTTCTTCTTTTATCAAGGAAATAAAAGTTGTAAAAAGAGTGCATGTGTGGGATCTAATCCTTAATTTTGATGATTCTGCATAAAGCTGTGGCACCTTTATACTCTAGTCTGATTTAAATACGTTCAATGGGTGTTGCAGTCCACTAAAGGTCGAAGGCCAAGGATGGATGATGTTGATGGACCGTCTCGTCTGCAACTTCTTAACAACCCATACTACCGAGACACTCTTGGTGAATATGGGGCCTTTTTTGCGATTGCTAACCGAATTGACCGCCTACACAGGAATGCCTGGATAGGATTTCAGTCATGGAGAGCAACAGCTAGGAAGGTATGGCAATGGGTGACCCCCCTCCCCCTCCCCTTGCCTTGTTTCTTCTTGCTTCTTTCTTTTGCTTCAGAAACCTCTTTTAGCTCTACATGTTAAAACCATCTTTTCTTTTTGTGGGGTTAATTGGTGAGAACTTAGCAAAACACCTAAATTGAAATGTATTTTGTTTTCTACTTGTGCCCTTGACTCTTTCATATCTGATTGTGGGACAATAACAGGCATCCTTGTCTAAGATTGCTGAAACTTCATTGTTAGATACCATTGAAAAGCGCAAGTATGGTGATGCACTATACTTTTGGGTTCGAATGGACATGGATCCAAGAAACAGCATGAAGGGGGACTTTTGGTCATTTTGTGATGCTATAAATGCTGGAAATTGCAAGTAAGAGCTATAAAGTCTATCACTTATTTCAAATGCAAAAGCATGAAATTGTACAAAAATGCATAAATATATTTATTGTATTAGCTTATTTGCTTACCTCATTTATCATTTCGTTGCAGGTTTGCTTTCTCTGAGGCTCTTAATAGGATGTATGGCATAAAGCATGATTTGATTTCTTTGCCACCCATGCCTGAAGATGGGGGCACATGGTCTGTTATGCAGAGTTGGGCCTTGCCAACAAAGTCCTTCCTAGAGTTTGTTATGTTTTCAAGGTGAGAGTTGTTACACTTAATGGCTTCTATGTGAACAGTTTATAATATGTCAACTGGTAACATGTCTCCTTTGCAGGATATTTGTGGATGCATTGGACGCGCAAATGTATGATGAGCACCATCAAAGTGGTCACTGTTGTCTGAGTTTCTCAAAGGTAACTTGCTTATGGGGATTGATCTTAAGAGATAAGTTTAAGTTCAGTATTTGCTCCATTTCTTATTATGAAAATTAATATGAAATGGCCAGGGAATAACGGTTTATTGAACTCTCTGTAGTCTTTCCTAATCCAGTTAAAAGTCATATGGATAGCAGACTATAATTTAAATTGCCCAGACAGTTACTAAATGCTATTCAGAATTTGAGTGATGAATCCCATCAGGATGCTGCATTTTATACAGAAGTAGATCTCACCTCTTCCACACTCCTTAAAGAGAGTGGATTCCTTGTTCAGAAGGCAATCGATTTCTGCAGTATTCAAAGTAGTATTTTTGTTTTCTACAGGACAAGCATTGCTACTCACGGGTGCTGGAGCTACTTATAAATGTCTGGGCATACCACAGTGCAAGGCGGATGGTATATGTGAACCCTGAGACTGGTGTGATGCAAGAATACCACAAGTTAAAGGGTCGGAGAGGAATAATGTGGGTCAAATGGTTTTCATTCAACACTTTAAAGGGCATGGATGAGGATTTGGCGGAGGAGGCAGATTCTGACCACCCAAAAAGACGATGGCTATGGCCATTGACAGGGGAGGTTGTCTGGCAAGGTGTACTTGAGAGAGAGAGAAATCTCCGCAACCGACAGAAAGAGAAAAGGAAGCAAAAAAGTAAGGATAAACAAGAGAGAATGAGGCATAAACACCATCAAAAGGCATTGGGGAAGTATGTGAAACCCCTTCCAGAAGAGATGGAAAATTCAAATTCAACAATAGTAACATCAGAGTAATTTCACGTGTGTTTTGCATCCTTGGCGTTAGAATCTAATTTGATAATTCTTTAATTTTTGATATTTTTTTTCACCTTTTCTTTTTCTTGTATGTCTTATTTTTGTCAGAAAGGATGCCTTATTTTGTGTACATGAGAGTCCTTTTGTATGTAGCTAACCGCATCCTTCTGGTCATTGACGTTCATGAATGGCTCAATTGTATACTAGTTTTTTTTCCCTCAATTTCAGATTCTATTCCAGCACTGAAATTAACTTCTCCTTCTACCCATGGTTTTTCACCCTGAGCCGAGGTAATTGGTGGTTAATAATTTGCTGTGGGGATCCAATGCATGTGAGCTTCACTTATTGGTCGGGTGCATAGGGAATCGGTACATGTAACACGTTGAACTTTGGGTCCGATCCTGGCAGAAGCACTCGAGAAAATGGTGAAGATCATACAATTCCTATTGATGGTAATAGTAGCACGGATACCATAAGTAGCAATAAATCAAGGTAGCAATATTCATTGGCCCAAAAATAGCAGCAACATTCAGTGTTTCTCTCTTTATTGTATGTTGGGGATTCATGGAACGTGAATAATTACTACCAGAATCCAAATGCAGTGGGGAATAGGGGGAAAATTGATTACAGAAGGAATAAATTGCTAAAAATTATAATGAACAGCCATACGGTAAGAATTCTTTTCATACTGATAGGCAATCAAGCATTAATCTTCACTTATCAGTATGAAGTACTGACTCATTTACAAACTCGTAGTTAAAGGATACTTTCCTGCTTTCCTGCCAAGCAATGAAATTCTTTTTGCTTTTTCTTTTTAGCATTTTAATGCGTTTCACCACTTGTAACTCTATCCGCAATGTATCAGAAATCTGTAATTTTAATCTCTACAAGAAGGGAAATGTTAGGTACATTCAAGGATGATCATTCCTACTTAGCAACTACTGTATATAATACTTTTAACACTCATGCCGGGTAGGAGAACAATCGTACGGACAACTCAAGAGAGTCAAAACTTTGGGGCAAATAGACCTCATGATGTCAACCATAAGGGTCATACATTCACTGAAGTGTTTTTAAATGGAAAAGAAATAAAACAACACTAGAAGTAGGTGTTGCATTGGTTGAGCAGTTGATCCCTAAGTAAATTGCTGACCTATACTCGCAACCCACTGTAACCTTATGGGCTTGACTCCACTTATCCGTGACAAAGAGCTGAGCAGTGGATTATCAGAATAGAATCTAAAGATCACTACTGCTGAAGCATTACACTTCATATCAGAATCTTGGAGCTGCACATCAAAACACATCGCACATCACAAACAATCTCAAAATATGAGAAACAAACAGAAGACAAAAAATTAGTAACATCATTATGTAGCCTACCTCCACCAATGGTTGCTTCAGGAAGTCGTTCAATTGAATATTTGTGCTGAGTGATGTACATGATTGGCACACCAGGAACCTGCCAATAAACAAGTAACTTTTATCCTAGTTAACTTTCAAATGCAGCACCAACTCCACTAATTGATCATACCTTACGAATCCTTCGCTTTAAATCTCGATCACATGTAGCAACAATAAAGCATTTGTGCTGTTTTCGACGAAATAGGTCATGTAGTGAACATGAGAATAATATAAAAAGTTATAAAACAATTTGCAGAATGCATAAACTTCAAAATTGAAAGGAAAATTTGCATAAAAAACAAGTGGAAACGAAATTAGTTATAAATTCAAACTGAAAACACGCATATCTTGTTCACACGATTCCCAATCCAAACCGTTTATTAACAAAAATATGCAAAGCGAAGCATGAGAGTAACCTATGCCTGGCCATAACAAATTCTAGAGCAGCAACAATACAGCAGAGTCGATTTATCCCAGACCATTAAGCCAAATAAACAGAAAACAGAGGTCCCAAGATGTTATGGCAGGCCATCCTTAATAATCAATGTTATTATTGAATCTTTGTTCAAAATTGGACTATGACTGCACAAGCTACATAGCATAGACAGAGTCTTCGAGGAACTCAAAGCAAGTCCAAAAATTTCAAATCCTAATAAGTCCATAGCTATAAAGTGCTATACTCCAAATAATGTTTATTCAATGGGAAAACAAAAATGAACAACAAACATTAATGCTTGATGGTGGTACCTCTTGATTTGTTGTTACTACCCTTGATGCAAGACCATCATGCATGCCTTAAGCAGTGCGTTACAGGCCAAAATATCATGTAAATAATTCAAGAAAACAGACAATTTAAATCCTAAAACTTTTTTTGAGGGCAATTGTCCAATGTTCACGGAAGGAGTTATGCTAGTATATAATTTCACAACAGATACCAAGAAGTTCATGCCTGTGTAACTCTCTCAACAATACAGTCATCCGCATAGGTTCCTTTATGAGTGCATGGCAGTCTTTCAAAACGAGGATCCTTAGCAATCCTGCCAGAGAGAGATGTTAGAACACTTGTTAGCTGTATAAGGAAAAAAAAAATATCACTAGTAAATTACGCAGAGATAGTCATCCCCATCTGGAAAAAATGAAGTATGCAATAACAGAGGTTCAGAAATAGTTCTTCAAGTAAGTCATGTATTGGACTACCAATAAATGAAAACAAGGTTCTAGCAAAACATTAGGGGCAAAATTAAGAAATAAAGAATGCAATTTTCAGATACATTGAGGCCAGATAATTAAAAAAAAAAAAAAAAAAGACATCGCAAAGGGATATTGCGGATAAAGAGAACTCATGGGACTGTACCTCAGAGCTACACGGTATTTTTGACCTAGCTTTTCAAGTTCAGCCATCACACAGTCCGTGATACAAGGAGTGCCTTCAAATACAAAAAGTAGACAGAATCAGCAAAAAAACAGGCGTGTGAGTAGAAATAACAGATTACTTAACACTTCTTGAAGTGTGCTTGGAGCATGTCATGAACAAATAGTCACGATCACATTGCATAAGAGTAAAGTTCCCGAATGAATAAAGAAAATCCTCACACTATAAGAAATAAAAGCAATATACACTACGCATTCAAAGTAATAATCGAAAAGCAAAACAACTTCATGACTCACATTTTGCATATAAGCAGTCCATCATTCCCTTCTCCAAATCCAACTACCAAAGGAAAAACAAAATGTTAAGAATTAACAAAAAACAATGGAGTAAGCATGACTCAAAACAAAAACTGTCATAACTAAATAGGTATGTGGGTTGAATTAATATTATAATTTTTACTTTGAAAGTGTATTATAATAGCCATTTAATTAGAAACATAACTTTATAATCGTAGTTAAAATAAATACATCAAATTCAAGAGGGCAACAAATATTAGCACTGACTTTGTTCTGGATGGAGAAATTGATGAAGTTGGTATCCACCAAAACCCGATAAGGGGGTCCCAAGGAGGTGTTGTACGTGAAGAAAAGCGCTGAAGAAACATTCGGCCTAATTCACAAATCAATCCAAAAATCAAAAGGAATCAATAAAATCTGAAGTTGTTAAATTTCAAGAAAGAGAGAGAGAGAAGAATTAGAATTAGCATACAACAATATAAACAAGCTTACACATTTCTGGGGAGTTTTTCCTTGCTCAGGTCTTTCTTGTTAGGATTCAAAACTTGTTCCTTGTAACTGAAATTTGACAGAAAGCAAGAGTTAAACATGGTCATTATAAGAGTAACTAAAGTAAAAGCGAGAGTTAGAGAAAGGGGGAGGCTTAAAAAGAGCTTGCTTTTTAATAGCTTTTTGAGTGACTATCTTCTTCATGCCAGCAAATTTTTGGGCCTTCTTTGCTTTTCCCATCGCTTCCGATTGAAGCCTGCAAAATCAAAAGCGCCGGAAACCTAGAACCCGAACAGGTAATCCTTCGAGCAGTTCAGGAATTTTCTGTATAATAAGAGTGGTCTGATAAAGGGGCGGGCGAGAGAGCAGTTTTCTGTCAGGTCGGTTTGACAGGGGAACACGAAGGCTGAGTGCTCGATCAGGGTCAGGGTTTTGGGTTTTGAAAGAAACGAAGGAAATACCCGATACAAGGAGTGGAGCCCCAGGCCCAGGGCTAGCTTTAAGTTGGGTGCTCGCAAGTGGATATTGGTGAACCGACCCTGCATTGGGTTGGTCTTGCATGACTGCCTCAAAAAGGCCCAAAAGCTTTAAACTTAAGCTTTTTCTTGTTAAGCCCATCTATACACCATGAATTCTGATTTTCTTTTAATCAGATTACCGTGAACTTTGAAGACTCGGGACTTGGAGGAATTTTATCAAAAACTTATACAATATATAATTGAAAATTTGAAGTTTCAAGTATAAACAATTAAAATTTGGCAAATTAATTTGCAAATTATCCAATAATATTTTATAATGTAAGTCATTCAATGTAATTAAAATTCTTATTGCTTATAAATTATTCAACACTATTAGAATTAAGTTGATTATTTTTTATAAAAAGTTATTTAATATAATAATAATTTTTATTTACAAATTAGATAAATTATATTAATATTTTTAAATAAAAAATATTTACAATGATAATTTAGAATTATAATTTTTACGTATCAAAAGTTATATCAACATCTTTGTTTTAATGTTTGATATAAATATAAATATATTTCGCTATTTATCTTCTACATGGTATAAATTGCTTGTCAATAATGCAAAGAAAAGTATATATTTAAAACATATAGTGCTAGGTAGCATCTTTCATTTAAAATTATAGTAAAGATAAAAGGAGGAGCAAGATTTTTGTTTAGTCCCATTAGATTACATTAAGTTAATAAAATTTATTTAACTTTTGGAACTATAGTTGCCCCCGTTGCATGCCTCCATGTTGTTTCATGAGAAAGTCTTCAGACCACGTCTTTGATTTTGGAACTGTACCCACTCTGAATATCATTGCACCTATCCCATAGCATGACTCCGCCATACTTGGCAGAAGCCTTGACGAAGGGCAGCAACTGGGTTCTAAGATCATTACTTGGCACATAACCACTGTCAGCTGCCGCATGAGAGGCTGGAAGCCCGAGGCAGAACTTGTCAGCTTTGATAGAAGAGGTCCATTTGTTCCATGAATCCTTGAAAGCTCCAGGATTGCTGGAGCTGAATTGGCATAGAGGGTTGTTGCAAAATTGGACCCAGACATAGTCAAGTAGCCCTGTCCGAAGTGCACCATTGAGCCATTGGTGGGGGAAAGGACGTAGCGGGGCTGCGGTTAAGTACACTTTCTTTCCACCTTGGCTGAGCTCGGTTAATCCCCTGGCCAGTGCAGCGTAGTAAGGTTCCTCTCTCTCAATGTCAAAGTCCATGCCATCCAGAACGGCACTCCCTAGAGGTCGAGAGATTGAACTCCCACCTAGAATATTGTTCCACAGATAGACAGCAGCACTCCTGGCATCATCAGCTGATGATAAGTAGTCACCGGCACCACCCCCAATCGAGAGCATGACCTTTATGCCTCGGTTTTGGCAGTTTTGGATGCCTTTGCACAACTTTTGGCAACCATTTGACGCTGGATCACAGTGACCAGCTAAGTTGATTTGAGGCTTACGGACATTGCCAGAGGTTGAGAGAAATGCTATGTTTACTATTTCATATTTTCCTGAATAACATGTGTCAGTGAGTGTGCCCTCTTGCTCGTTTTGGCCCCAATAAACTACCACACACCCAGCTTCTGATTTGAAAGAGGAAGCGAGCAGAATATTCAAGAGGAAGAGCATAGCGTGGTTTGAGCAAAGTTTGGCATCCACGGTTGAACTAAAGTTTCCTCTATTGAGCTTGATAGACGGGCTCCCCTTGGATCAGCCATCTAGAGATAGGGGGAGTCAAAATGAGAGATATTTTTGCATTTCTAGTCAACCTTATCCGCGGGCTTCGTTAGTGAAACAAGACGGCCCACCAGTAAACGTAGCAACGTTATGAAGGTTGACATTTCCTCTTTGTTTTTTTTTTTTGGAGAATTTATGCTTTGGTTGATGCTAATCGCTTAAAACATTTTCAAAATTTTGTTATAGAAATATGAGATGTCCCGATGAAATATTCACACCCTAACTTAATATTCGAATTTAAGAAATTGTTAAATTTATATATATGTTGACAGTTAAAAAAGGGCATAATACTTTAATGAATTTTTTAATTATTTAAAAAGATTTAAAAAAATTATTTAACTAAATATATATATTTTTATTTTAAATTAAATATATTTTTATGACTAAATATGTCATATGATTACGTCATTATGTTATATAAACATATCATGCTACCATCCATTACAACATATCAATATATTAAATCAGTATAACGTGACATAAAATAACCAAAAATAGTTAAGTAATGATAATTAATCAATTGTTAATTGTAAAAATTTATTTAATTTAAAATAAAAATATAAAAATTTAATTAAATAAAATAAAAAATAAAAGTAACGTATACATGTGATTCCTTTTCTTTTTCTTTGTCTCTTTGTACTTTTTTTAGATTAATAATTTATAAATAAAAAATAATTTATAGATTAATACGGGGAATTTCATCAAAAAGTTATATATATATATATTAAAATTTTAAAGTTTGTAATATAAACAATTAAAATTTGACATATTAATCTATAAATGATTCGATATTATTAGAATTAAAAAAATTTTGGTAACATTTATTTAACATAATAATAATTTTTATTTTCAAATTAGATAAAACCTTATTAATTAATATTTATGAATGAAAAATATTTACAATGATAATATAAAATTATAACTTTTGTCAATCAAAGGTTACATCAACCTCTTGCGCATTTCAAACAATACTTAATTAGTATTACACCCGTATCTGATCCACTGTTTTCTTCTTAAGCATAGCTACTTTAGCCTTAACGCAATGTATGTAACTAAAACTTAAAAAGGATGCATGCATTGAAGGCCGGACAAGCTGGAAGAAAACCTTTGCACCTACGCTAAGGCATTGACTAGTTTGGTGGTTAATGTATTAATTTCCAGAGGCTCCTCCAAGGGAATGACTTTCTTTTCCCAGTCTTTACGTTCTGCTTTTATGCCTTTCTTGTCTCAGTCTCGACGTTCTGCTATTAGTCCATGTATAACGCGCTTTTGAGGGGGTGGAGCGAAGAATACTGGCTTCAAAGTACTGAAAAGGAATTTCTTTAACGGTGGCAACTGAGAAAGAACCATAACAATTTCACCAGTAGTCACATTATTGCTTTCACATGTAGGGTAGAACTTTGTACTAAAAAACAGAGGAAAGAAAATCGTCAAGAACGTCATTGTGGATTTAATTAGAGTTTTATATAATTAATGACAGTAATGAATTCGTTATTTTTTTTATAACTTTGTTAGAAGGAGATTAATAAAAATAATAATTTATATATTAATATTTAAATCTTAAAAATTAAAAAAAATCATTTTATAATTTTAGATTTTATTAAAAAAATTAAAACTTAAACTACTCTCTTTCTCCTTCAAAAAAATTCAAGATATACTCTTGAGACCTGTAATAAGGCTTCTTCTTCTCAATCCTGGGCTACATTTTTTCACTATCTCAAAAACAACTCATTTAGTAATTTTTAATTCAAATTAGATTTTTAAATATTTCATGTTTAAATCTTTTTTGAGTAATTTGATAATTTGGGAATCACAAAATCTGGTTAATAGAAAATAGTATTTCATGTCAAATAATATCTAAAAATTACGAGTCTATCTTTTTTTATTTATTTTATGAATATATTATTTGATTATTTGATTTTTATATTTAACCTCATATGATTTGTGAATGTTGTTTATACTTAGTTTTGATTCATAAATAGACATTTGTCAAATTATTAATTGTTGACACCACTCATAAAAATTTCTAAGTATGCCCCTGTTGTGGATGGATGGCCGAAAAAAAGGAAGAAATCTTGTAATAAATGTTAATTAAGCTTTCTCCATAGGTAACAAATTTTTGGTCAGCAATTGTACCTAGTGGTTGAACCCAATTCTCCCCTTCCAATTTAATAACAACTAAAAATATCAATTGCAATCAAATTATTGATCTTGAAAATTCGTTTAACCCACACAAAAAGGAAAAGAAAACCTTCTACTTAAATCTCTAAAATTAAAATAATGATGAAAAATTGATAATGATATTAAGAAAAAAAATTTAATTTAATAATTTTACCACAAAAAAAAAAAGCAAATATTATGTATCCTAATTGTATAGTTAAAGAAGCAAGCGTGGCATTGCAAACAATACTTAATTAGTATTAGACTTGAAATTTTGCTTAGTTGATATTTTTATATATTATTTTTTATTAATAAATTTTATTTTTATTTTTTTCAAAATATAAAAGCAAATTGTAAATATCATAAATGTCAACCAAACAAAGCATAACTGGTTATACTTGTTAAATCGAAATTCTATCAAGCAATCAAAGCACAAAACCTTAATATGATTTGATTGTTCTTTATTATTGCTTATAGCATCTCTGCCCTGTAGCCATGAAATGATAGTTCCATAATGCAAATATTTGACTATAACTTCTCTATTTAATTTCATATGATAGTGAAAAGAAAAAATTGATTGTCTTCAAGCCTCAGCTGCACATGCACTACTGGCTCAAGGTCATTATTCGTATAATAATAGGGAGGCAGGGGTATAATCCTCTATAACCTCAAAGGCTGCCCTTAATAGCTGAGCTGTAACTCTGATCATATTGTCTAGACCAGAGCATGACACCACCATACTTAGGAGAAGCCTTGATAGAAGGTAAAACTTGAGAGGTAAGCACATCAGGCGGGATGTACCCACTTCCGGCCGCCTCCGGAGCTGCAGGCAGTCCCAAAAACACTTGGCCAGCTTGAATTGTTGTCCACTGATTATTCCATGCATTGATAAGGTTGTTTGCATCGCCAGAATATTGACAGGGAGGGTTGTTATAGAATTGAACCCAAACGAAATCGAAAAGGCCAGTGCGTATTGCGCCATCTAGCCACGCATCTGGGAATGGACACTGGGGAGCTGCACTCAAGTATATTTTCTTCTGTGACTGTTGGCCAAATCCTGATAGAGCCTTGGCAAGCTCGTCCCAGTATTGGGCTGTTCCTCCTTCAATGTCGAAATCTATGCCATCTAAGACAGCGTTACCCAGTGGACGGGAGCCTGATTGACCCCCGAGAAAATTGTTCCACAAGTAATCTGCAACCTGCCTGCATGGGATATTAAGAAATAACAAACATTATATTTTTTTCATTTCAGGAGATGTTGTACTAGTAAGGACACGAGCGAATAAAATGCGATACTTACCTGGCATCGTCTGGTGAAGAAAGGACGTAGCTTCCTGCGCCTCCTCCAAGGGAAAGCAACACCTTAATCCCCTGCTTTTGACAGGCCTCAATGTCACTGCTCAAACCAGTGCAAGTATTGGCGGCTGGGTCACAATGGCCAGCAAGGTTAAGTATTGGGGTCTGGCCATTTCCAAAAGTGACTAGGAAAGCAATGTTGACAATCCCATAATTGCCCGTGGCGCAAGCATCTGCCAAGCTGCCCTCATTTCCATTCTGGCCCCAATAAATAGAAATCTGGGCAGCGTTGGAGTTATTGATCAGAGCAGCGAGGAGAAGGCAGAAAAGAGGTAGAGAGGTTAGAAATTGCATAGCCATTGTGCCTTCGAACAATAACTTGCTGGGCTTAACAAGGAAAGGAAGACGGGTCGTTTTATAGGCAATCGGGAACGATTTTTCTTGTCCCAGTCCTAACGTTCTGCTATTAGTCCAATGTATACCGCGTCTTCGAGGAGGTGACATGAATTTCGTCAATGGTGGCAACCGAGAAAGAACCAAAACAATTTCCTTCAGTCACATAATTGCTTTCACATATAGGATAGAACTTTGTACTAAATAGAGAGGAGAGTAAAGTGTACATCCCTGTATGGATGGTCCAAAGAAAAAAAATTTGGCAAATATTAATTAAGCTTTTCCCCCAAGTAACAAATTTTAAGTAAACAACTGTAGTAGTCCAACCCAATTGTCCCCTCCAATTTAATAGCAACTAAAATATCAATCACAATCAAATTATTAAGAAATTCGTTCAAGTGACACAAAAAAGAAAACTTTCTTAAATCTCCAAATCGAGTATACCCTCATGTTCGTTGTTGACATTTCCTCTCTTTCTTCTAATGGTTCTTAATTTACCTCTAATCTATGACTTGAGTGCGAACATTACCCCATCGTTAAGGCATTAACATCTTTAATTTGATTAACTTTAAAACTCACATTTTCCATTCTCTGTCAGCTAATGCTAGCATCTACAAGACCCAATTTTATTTATTTACATTTAAAGCAACAAGAAAAATCATTTTCAAATTGGAAGAATGAAGCAAACACGTAATTTGCATTTGGCAAAAGGTAAATAAATTATTATACTAATATAATAAAATCACTGGGCAAGCAAGTTATTCTCAGGGAAAAATCAACAAGGCGTTAGATTTTTGTTTTAAAAAATTCAAGCAGAATTATCTAGAGACAGACAGACAGACAGACACACACACAGCTGAAAATAAAATTCCTGAATTATAAGCCCGTTGATTGTTCTGGCCAATTGGATTTCGACAGCTGTTCAATCTCTGTTAGACGGCGAAAACACTTGCGCAGAAGATAAATCTTTGTCCCCCTAAGCCTCGTGCACGACCTCCACGTGGCACGAAACTCCTAGACAGTTCGCTGGAAGGGAAACAAGCGAAAGTTCTGGAACTGTGAAGAAGATTTTTAAGTTGTAATAATCTGGGCGTTTGCATTGAAAGCTACAATAAAAGCCGAAAACTCTGACACATATTTCAATCTCAGATTAAGGAGAATTTGGTACAAACAAAATTTGATCTCATAAGACAGAACGCAAGAACTTAGTGCAAATCTTTCATTTGGGTTGGTGGATAGATTCGCGCCGAGAACTGAGTTATTTGGAGTTGAGGGAACCGTTTGGGTTGATTCTTCCTTTGGCCTTTCCTCTTTGTTTTCTCGATAAATAAACTGTAAGTAATCTTTTCTCGTCCGTTCCCTTTAGTTTCTCTGTCTTCGTTTTATGCCTTGCCTAATAGAAATGCTCTGTTTAGAAGTGAGTATCAATTGCTTTTGCATTTCTAGTCCAATTAGTTTCCACTTGTTTGCTTTTTCCGAGAAATTGTTTTTTAACGAAGTTGGGATTCTTGGTTTCCCTGGATTTATGTTTCTTTACCTTTAGGCTGAAGTGTATAACATTCCGCAGAGGTTTCCTGTTTATTGTAGCTTTGAAATATTAAATGATAGTTTTGGTATGATGCAAGTTTTATTCAAATGATATGTCTTTGTCCATGTGGTTGTTTCTTTGGTGGCTATTCGTGTGCTCTTATGTGAAGTTTGTGACAATGTCTTTTATCCTGGTTAATTATTATGGTGCAAGTAACAGACCAATGACCACTGATTGCTTTTCGTCATCAGGGTTATTCAGTGATTTTGCTTTTGTAAAGCCCTGGTGGTCCTCCCGCAAGCAACCTGTCACCGGGTTTTGAAGAAATACCGGGAGTCAGTTGCTTCAATAAAAGTCTGTTGAAAATGATGCCTGTCTACAGATACATGGACTCAAATCCTCACCAGAGAAACCAAGTGCCTTTCCCTCAACATTATTTCCCTGGTTTTGAGGCTGTTCCGCCCCACTTGAAGGTGGACCCATCTAACTCTCCCATGATGTATGAATCTTGGCCTCGCAGCAAGAATTATGGGTACTCTGTTCCTTCCTATGATTGCTGCAATCATGGCAACTTCCCTGCTTACTATAGCATCAGACCTCCTTGCCCTCATTTTGCACCCCCACCAGCATATCACCATTATCTAAATTATCCTACATTCCCTGAAGCTTACCCTGTTTATTATGTGCCTCCTCCGCACCATTCGAATGAACAGCCCAGGTATGAATATGACAAGGATGCACACGCAAAGCACCATTGCTGTGGGCGTCCTAATCATCCTTGCAACCAGAAAAATGAAAGAAGCATAAAGATTGAAGAGCAGGAGCCTGATG
>NW_018397258.1:2860011-2968014 GCF_002168275.2 Theobroma umbraticum
GAACCCCCGGCGGGCTAGCCGCTTGGCCCCATTCTCGTTAGAGCTTTGGTTTCCCTCCTCAAGGTAAAACATAAGGACCTTGTGATTTTTGTTATTTAACGTTTTCACATCAAGGTAATTCTGGTAAAACATGAGGACCTTCTGTTTTTTGTTATTTAAAGTTTTCACATCATGGTAATTCCGTCATCTGAGTTTCTGACTGGTGCATAGGGATAGGGTCCGCCCTCAGCACTCATCAGTATAAGTACACTGCAAGTTTGCACCAATAACAAGAAGAGGTTAAAAGCAGATGTCAAATTGTGGGCGGCTGGTAAAATGAATAAATGACGTTTTATGAACTTTGATGAAAAGCTGGGATTAATATTTGGGGCGATGCGGGTTGGTAAATTGGCACAAGTGACACAGCAGGACACCACAGGGTCAGAGCAAGCTGGCATTAACAATGGCGCCTAAAGCCAGCACAGAGCTCGACGTGGGGTTCTTCAGGATTTGATTGATATGAGTCTGCTAAATAGTTGTAAATAGCAGAGTAGTATTAACCAAAGCCGTTCAATAAATGCTCTCACGGATTGGACAATAAGAGGCGAGACAGTCTTTGCAAATTTAATTTCTTTTTTTTTTACTTTTTTTTCTTTTGGTGTCTGATCCCCGGGAATTGACCGCTACGGCTCTGCTTGTCTCTCCCTCACAAAATCTCCGGATTTACCGCCGAGCCCTTCTGCTTTCCCCTGTTTCGTCTGATCTTTTTACTACGACGACTCTCAACTCTGATGACACCCTTTCTGTCATCAGCATTATCTTTTTCTTGTCCTTTCCAACGTTTGCCATTTAACCATACGTAACTTCTCTCGTTACAATTTTGCCGCATTTATCACCTTCCTCGCTGCATCTCAATTACTACTTGCTTAGAATTTTTTTTAATTTTTTTTAACTTAAAAGTTACAGTGGATATAATTCTGAATGGTTTCCATTTGAAAGGTTGTTATGGGTGTTGTGGAGCATAAAAACACACGAGACAATATGAATTTGTCTTGATGCTATCACAATATTCTCATAAAGCAATGAGTAGTGATATGGAATTACTAATGGTTTGACATGAGAGGCTATGATGTTGCGTTAAGGAAAAAAAAACCATGGAAGAAAATTCGAGTTGCTGCATACAATTACAAATATAGTATTTAGTAATTTTGAAGTACTTATACACGATTTGACTTAAGAAATTTAATATGATCAAAATACTTAGGAAGTACCTACATTAAGATATTTTTTTAATTTAGTTTTTTATTTAAAATTGTAACATTTTCATTTTTTTAATTTTAAAAATAATTTTAATTTAATCATTTTAATATTTTTTATCTAAATTAACTGTTACGGTGCTGATATCATCATTGACATAGCATATAAAGAGATTTTAGATGCTAATGTCACACTGTCACGTTAATATGATAAAAGTGACATAATATTATCACGTCTGAAAGTTGCATCGATGATGTGGCAATACCAATCGCCTTATGGATATGGATTGTCACGTGACATGTCAAAAGGTTGCTACATGGCCAATTATTTTTGAAAAGAAGCCCTTATTATCACAACTAAAGTCTTACTTTTAAAAATATTTTACTTGAATTTTTTTTCTTCTTTTTTTTTTTTTGTTTTTGTCTTTCTTTTCATAAAACTATGTAGTTTTACAACATTCTTATATTATCAAAAACTATAATCATAAAAACCTTTAGAACATTTTTCTCGAACTATATAGTTTTATAGTAAAAAAGAAAAAATAAAAAAGAGAATAAAGTTTCAAAACGACATAATTTTATAAAAAAATAAAAAAGTAAGAAAGAAAAAAAATAAACAAGATATTATTAAATATAAGAGTTTAAGTGTAATGATGAAAACATTGATTTATTTGTTAGAGGTCTTAATTCAAATCTTAACAAATGCTTCTTTTAAAGAATAAATTGCCACGTGGCAATCTCTTAATGTGACACATGGCATTGCCACATCATCGACTCAACTTTGAAGTGTGGCATGGCAGTGCCACATCACATTTGTCATGCTAACGTGGAGCTGCCACATTAGAGATGACATCAACACCATAATGATCAATTTGAACGAAAAATATTAAAAAGATTAAATTAAAATAATTTTTAAAATTAAAGAACTAAAATATTACGATTTTGAATAAATAGACTAAATTAAAGAAAATGTCTTAATATAGAGACTTCCATATATTTTGACCAATTTAATATTCATATTCTATTCAAATTCAATTATAATATTTTATTAGAATTTAAATAATACTTAAATATATTTATTTAATTAGAAATAATATAAACACTTACTATAAAACCCGACTCAATCTATATTTAATAATTGAATTAAAAAATTTAATATTCATATTCTATTCAAATTTGATTATAATATTCTATTAGAACTTAAATAAGACTCGAATCCGTTTATTTAGTTAGAAATAATACAAACACTCACTATACAAACCGACTCGATCTAAATTAAGTATTCAAAAGTAAAATTTAATTATTTTTATATATTTTATTAGTCAAAATTAAATTGAAAAATTAAAATAAATTTTAAATATTTGGACAATTTATAATTTAAAATAAATAAGTTACCAATTATAAATAATACACATAGTAAAAAGTATTATATCAAATTAAAATAAATATTAAAAAATTCATTATTTATAACCAAATTTGAATAATCAATACTTTGAGATTGCTTATACTTGTTTATAAAGTATCTTAATCTTAAATGAATCGAATAGTGCTAGATCTATATTTACATGCTGCCCATTGCCCTAATCTCACTTAAACATATTAAAATATTAATATAAACAAATATTTAATGATTTAACTGAGTATACTTGAATAAGTGAAATCCGAATTTAACTTTTAAAATTGTCAATCAAGTTCAACTCATCCGTCTAATGTGGATTTTACTATTTATTGATGCTTATAAACATGTATTCTTGAATCTCACAAAACAATTTATGTATAGTTTATTATGATCATTGCTATTCATATCAATAGATGATATGTTTCGGTATAGGAGATGTACGTGTTTTTTTTTTTTTTTTTAAACATGATTGGTAACACAAGAAGGAAGGGGATAAAATGGGTATGGCAATTGCATCTCATCAAAATCAAAATGAAAAGGATTTCTCAACAGCTCGATCAACTTATTCTTTATTGTTTACAATATTTCTCAAGTCCTATGATTAAGTGTGGATCATCCTTGTCGGCAAAGGACGGATGACAATGAAATTCAAGTCATCGAGTGGCAATCCCATGCGGTAGGCCGTATCTAGCCATGACATGTGTTGGGTTAATTTGGGATCCAGACACGGCGTTGTTAATAGATATGTATATATGGCTTGATTCCACAAGCAAACCCGAAGTGAAAATTCGACAGCATGGAGACAAATGAAGACTGATTGACCAATTAATGTGATTATATATAGTATCGAAAGTTCTTTTTATGTAGTTAAGTAACAGCATCATGCTTAAAGATGATGGATACTTATGCAAAAATATATCATTACAAATCTAATTTCAATAGATTTCATCCATCATTGTTTGTATCATTAGCTTTTTACATCAACCATGTAATTTAGTAGCCAAGCTCCTGGAAAGGTCACCAACCTAAGAACAAAATCCCACTAGTTTCTCCAGCTACTTCCTCTAATTAATAAGATAATGGCTTAATGCGTTAAACAGTTAAATCTTAAAAGAGAGAGAGAGAGAAAGGGCAACGATTGTAGCTCAAAAAATTGAAAAATTTCCTCCAAAAGAAACCCAATTTGTCCCACCACACGTTCAATGATGAACTTGGTTGCTTGGAAGCGAAGGAAAATCATTAATCATTTGTTTAAGTACATTATATTTTTCCCTTTGTTTTACCCTTATTCATGAATAGGCAACATGACTTGTTTTCTTGCATTTCATGATCCTTCTCTTTGAAAAACACTCCAATTGTGACCCAACAAATCACATTGCATGATTATAATGAGACTCAATATATATAAAATCTTTAAAAAAAAAGACAAAAAACAAAAAGGATGGCTAATTAAATGTTACAAAGTAAAATACATTAACACATCAAAGTTTTAAATATAATTTTATACGGATGTATTAGTTTTCAAAATAAATAGTTTTTACTAAAAGTGTAAACGGTATTAATATTTAAATGTAAAATATCTAAAATATTTTTATTTTTTAATTTTTTTTAATTTTTAATCGATCGGTGACGTTTCTTTACCCTAATCGATCACTTGTTGATCGAATCTAGTCATAGAATGTCAAATCCGACCAAATCTTCCCAAGAGAGCACCAAATCGTGCTCCTCATAAGAGTGTTGAGATGCACGCTCCTCAATCGAATCTTGCATTCCCTGATTAAATCCGACCACATGATGGCCAACCGACAAGAGGTAGGATAGATTTTTTTAAAAATTATAATTTGGTAATTTTAAAAATTAATTAAGTGTAAAATTATTTTTTTAATATTATCATGTTATCAAATAAATAAAAACATTAATTATTGACTAATAGCGTGACTTGTATGTTTAACAAAAGATTTTTTTTAATGTAGAATGTTCATTTTGAAAGTTAATAAACTAATGTGAAATTATGATTAAAATTTAAAAATATTAATGTATTTTATCTGATATTATATAAACACATGCTAACATCTTTAACAAAGATGTGCAAAGTTTTTTAAAAGACCCCGCAAATTCCACCCACGAATGCTCAGTGGCATTTGGGTCTGCACGCCCCCTGCTGAGAGAAAGACACATTTTCCACATTTGAGTCCTTCCGCCCCATGGTTCCACTCCCATATCCCTCGCCACAATTTTCAATCGATCCAAGACGACTACAAGCATTTATGGAGGTACACCATTGCCCCAATTTGCATGACAATCAGTTTGCAATAATAATTCTGTTTGGGCTTATTACATGCTCGTGTTGTCCCTTCTTCTCTCCCTCCCTCTCTCTGTTTCCCTCTATGTCTCTGAGTAGTCACTGGCTCCACTATCTTCCTATGATTGTACCTTTTCCTATCATGTTTTAGGTGTCTGGTGGGCCGGCAGCCCCAACTTAAAAAATTGTCCCAGCAGGGTCAACTCAGCAGCTCACCTCCAATCATTTCATTTCCATACAAATCCATGACTTCGAAACTTTAGATTATATGTAGCACTTTTAGTTTGACTCCCACAATCTTTTTTTTCACTCCAGATTCATTGACAGGAGTTATTAACTCACAAAGAAGAACATTACTGCTAAGTTATTAAGTAAACTCCTTTATTAATAACCATATATTAAGAATTTAAAAGATTTAAATTTATAATCATTTATGTCACGATCTACTATTTTTATTGAATAACTAATTTGCCGTTGATATTAAAGTATCCTTGTCAATGTTCGGTTAACACCCTTTTCGGTCTGTCCTCTCCATGATTTCATGTTGGAAAGTATTTGGTGGGTTTTCCTTAACAAAATCTACAGGATTATATAATAAGACGAGAGGTTGACGATTTTTATTTGATTTTTAATAGAACACAATAAACTATTGGAAGTGAGGAATGACTTAATGTGCACAAGACGGCTTCCTGCTGGACAGAGGTGGCGTTAGTGGTGTTGCCACTATCGACCCTTTTTTCCAGTTTCTTTCTCTTTAGTACAATTTAACTCTGTTGCCAAATGTTCGGGTCAATGCACATGTGGTTTCACTGTCCGTCGTCTATCGAGCCACCTTCACCGACGAAAACCTCTTCCATTTTCCACTTTTTTTTTTTATTCTCCCTCTTCATTCTGCATTGTAGAGCATTAGTGAAAATAAATAGTCTTTTGTAATCTATTTTGTTTGTATTATGCGCATTATCAGCATTTTAAGGTTTTGTTAATATTTTGCTCTGCTTTGTGCCCATTAATGTTAATGTCGAATGACGTTGTGTTTTTATTTTATTTTTAAATGCTTACAAAATCTTATAATAGAGCTATTTGATTTGCAATTAGATGAACAGGGATTAGATTATAAATTTTTTGTTCTACTAATTCACATTAATTGACTTGTATAATTAGAAGTACTAATACACATTTTCTCATCCTTTTAGTTTTACCTATCTTTATTTGCATATATAGACAGCAATAGATAAGAAAAGTTGAGATAAAATTACATGTCCACGACAAATCAAATGGTAAAATTTTGTACTTATTTATGTTATTTTTATAATATTTATTTTAAATTATATATGAATGTGATTATTAAAATTTATATAAAAATATAAATCAATTAATACGAAAAAATTGAACTTAAATGTAAAAAAAAAAAATCATGTGATTAAGATCCAAATAATTGTTAACCATGAATGTTTAGACCCAAATTGTCACAACTTTTTACCATGTTAAAGCATAAATAATTCATAAAAATAAAAACATAAAATAACTATTAAGTTTGATTTAATCTGATTATCTTAATAATCAAGGCCACTCTAATGATTATCACTCCTTTCAACAATACATAAGGTTTAAGATTTGAATCTATTTTTTCTTCTTTAAATGAAAAAAAGATAAAAAACGTTGCCTCTTTATTTTACCATTTTCATTTAAATATAGTGATTGCCTTAAATTAAGGAGGGAATGTTTGTTTACGTTAAAATTCTTTTTTTAAATAGTAAGTAGTTTAAGAAATAGTAGTACTACTTGTTGAGGGCACGGCACAACTTACATATACATATATATATATATATATATATATATATAAAAAAACTCATTTGAAAAAATCATGGGTTAAACATAAGTAGCGCGTTTTAATGATTTTTACATGCCTACACGTATCTGCTTTGCACTAGAAATAGAAAGTTTGTTTCTAAATTTTTACATAAATCAAATATTAAACATTTTAGAGTAGATATTAAAAAAGGGATCATCCCTTAATATATAATCGTAAATGACACTCAAGATCGCTTATCCTCAAGTATATATGTTCATGAAAAAATAAATAAAAAAAAGAAAGAAAGAAAGAAATACACATGCGGATGAGATCTCCATTGGCCATTAAGATTATCAATTAAATGCCAATCGTTACATCATCTTGACATATACTAACTCGTTGCACTTGGACTTATTGATGTATGAGATTTCTTTAAATATTTTTTAACTTTATTTTTATTTTTTTGGGTAGACGAGAATGGGATTTTTGTGACCGCCACCACACAAATCATATGTTGCGGAATTTCAACACATTGATTTAAGGATTTCGTTCATAATGTTAAGCATATTTGAATCTATAGCCTGGTTATTACAAGTCAAAATCTAAGATTTTAAGAAAAAACATAAGTTAGCAATCACAGTTTTTGACTTCTATAAACTTTGTTTTTACTTTGCCTCTTTCACTTTCTTGTGTGTCATTAAGCTTTGCTAATTTTTTTATATAATTTTAAATATTTTTTAAAAAATTTAATGATTTTTTCTTTTAAATCATTAAATAATATTTTTGTATTATTATTATTTTTATCAAATTCACTTTTTTATATATAAATACGATACTGATATGATATTGATGTAAAAGATAAAATTATTATGTGATCACGTCATCGTATTTGTAATAATTTACTATGACATACAAAATACCATGTTAGTGTCACATGATATAAAAAAATTATTAAGTTTTATTTTAATTGAAAATAATTAGTTAATTATTAATTATAAAAATTTATTCAATTCAAAATAAAAATATAAGAACTTAATTGAATGTAATAAAAAATAAAATTACAAATTTATTTGATTTTTTCATAATAGTTTAGGGACTTTTTAAATATTATATTTTTTTCAAAAGTTTTTCTTAATAAGTTTAAGATAGATATTATTTTTTATAAATCAATTAAATTATACTTCTGTGTATTCCCAAAATGCTAATCGATAATTTTGTTAGTCTTTACAAAGCCTTTCTTAGTGAATTGTCTTATAAACTTTGCCACAACTTTTTCAAGTACAATATATTGTAAAAAAAAAAAAACCTTGGTATTCAACTGTTTTTATATTCAGCTTTCATGGATAAAACCATATGGTGATAGATGAAAAAAAGGAATTTTGCTTAGAAACTTGCATATCAGCAAAGGATCTGGAATGAAAGTGATCATACTTGATAGTTTTCCTTTTTTTTAAAAAAAAAAGGGGAAATTTGAAAGGCTGATTGGCCATGGTGCCTCCAATCAACCAAAAGGAAAACTCAGGGGAATGGACTTTCTTTCACTGTTAAAGGCAAAACAAGAGAAAGAGAAAAGAAAGGTTACCCCATGTGGAATAGTTTTTTGGGCTCACTTGTTTTGGTTGGTAAAGTATATACCTAAATTGAAGAAAACCCAAATAGAATACAGATGAAGATGGTGAAGGAAGAGGGATTCCAATGGGGAATATTAATTTTTTAAAAATAAAATAAAAATAAAGTCAAAAATAGGGGGTTGATGAGTAAGACAGCATTATAATTTTCTTTTTGGTCTGTGGCCAAAATCCCCAAAAAATTTTTTGCCTCTTTTTTCTTTTTTCTCTGATTAAAATCATCCTCTTGCTTGAAGAACACCTCAAAACTTTCATTTTTATCCCACCCTGATTACCCTTTCCCTTTCCCTTTTCTATCAAAATAAATCCAAAAATAAAAATAATAAAAAACCACGCGCCCTTACGCGCTCTCTCCACACTCCCCTTCCCTTTCTTTCTTTACTTTCTCTCTAATGAATAGTCTGAGAACACTACATTAGAAAAACCGCCTTCCCCTCTTCATTCCCTGCCTGTCGTTTTTTGTTTATATCAAAATAGAAACAGTAATAAAAAGAAGAAGAAGAAAAGAAAAACCTCTCCTTTCTCTATATCTCTCTCTCTCTTTCCTTTCTCTCTCTACGATGGATTTTGCTTAGAAATTGGTTATGAACCAAATCTGGAGTAACCCATTTCATTGTTCGTTACTGTTTGAAGGAAAAAATATAAAATTTTACATATTGCCTCCATTTCATGTTTAAATACTTCCTTTAAGAAGGGTTACTCTTATATTTCACTGCCGAGAAGCTGTTTTTTTCTTCCTGTCTGAACCGAGTTTTCTTTTCTCAGTTTCTTTCGATTTCTGTTAAATCTTGAAACTTTGTCTGAATCTAACAACACCCATTTGTTCAGTTACCCCGGAACCATCTCTATTACAGGTACGTGACCATGTTTTTTTGGGACAAAATTTTCATTGATCCGTTTGCCTGTCTTTAATCTAATGATGTTTTGGTTCAGTTGGTGTTGTTTATTGCTTTTTTTTTCAGTTATGTGGGGTTTTTAGTCTGATGTTTGATTGATAGGTGAGGATCGCCTAATCCTTCACTTCTTTTGCCTAACATTATTTTATTTGTCTAAAAACATTTTAGGGTTATTATCCTTATTTTTCGGGGTTGCTAAATTCGTGAAAGGTTGGTCTTTTTTTTTCAGTGGAAAAGAACACAACTTGTTTTGGATTAAATACTCGATACTCAAGTAAAAAATCTGGTTAAAAAAGTGTTTCCTTTTTATATCTGTTTGATGTTGCTCTCTATTAATGCTTTTATCCTTTTTAAGTAACAAATCAGTGATTCACATTTTTCTATCTTTGGTTCTTATATATTCAATGATAAGATTTTAAATTTATAAAATTTGATTAGTTTTCTTGTACTTGATATTATCTCTCTCTTGGAAATCTGTGTCAGGCATTATCTGCTTATGGCCAACATTTGTTTTAACATGTTTGCTGATTTGTTTCCTTAATCTTATTATATGTTCTTCTAGGTATGTATTTTATGATGATTGGATGCCCTAATTGAAGGTTGCTTAGTTGTGTGAACTTTATGCCGTATCAGTATAGGCTTGCATGTGATCCCGGACATCTAAAACATGGGTTTTCTTGATTAAATTCTTGTTTTCTCCTTTCTTAAGCCTCAAATCATGGGTATTTGTTGTTGTGTTCTCATCTTTTGATACTTAGCAACAATTTTGCAAAGGGAAACAGGTTATGCAGGCTTTGCATTCATTTCGAAGGGCATATGCTCTTTCCAATTATTTTCTGCTGTTGTTTGAGAGAATCTGTTTGGGTGGGAGATCAAACTTCTTTTTATTTCACATGTTGATAGACCTGTTTTCATCCTTTCCTCCCAGTTGATCCTAATCACGTGATAGGCATTTTAATTAGCAGACACTTTATTACTTTTCTCCTCAAATTTTTACTACACTTTATACGAAGTCATGTATAAATTATTTGCCATATATTTCCCATGTAATTTGGAATATATTTTTAGGTCCTTTGACTTTATTTAGACAAGGTTTGTATTTTTTCATGATTTATTGCATTATGAGGTGATAGATTCCCTTCTCATCTCTTTTTTTTTTTTTTTTCTGTATTTGGCTTTATTTTCTAAAGAAATTCATTTCTTTGTTTTTGTTAAAATCTCAGAAATTTTGTTTTGGCTGCTCTTAATTATGGACGGAGAGACTTCTTGGATCAGCCATTACATTGATGACATGTCTAAAGACATCGGTGACTTTGATTCATTCTCAGAGCTTAGTGACGAAGGTAATAAAGAAGCAACTACCATTTCTGTGGACTTAATCCTACCTGATGACTTGTTGGAGCGAATCTTGGCTTATCTCCCCATTGCTAGCATTTTCAGAGCTGGTTCTGTTTGTAAAAGATGGCATGAGATTGTCAGTTCCAAAAGATTCTTATGGAACTTTTCGCATGTCCTTTCACAAAAGCCTTGGTATTTTATGTTTACTAGTTCTGATGAACCAGTTGGTTACGCCTATGATCCGATCCTTCGAAAGTGGTACAGCATTGAGCTGCCCTGCATTCAGACGCCCAACTGGTTCATTGCTTCATCATGTGGCTTGGTTTGTTTTATGGACAATGACAGTAGAAGTGAGTTGCATATCTGTAACCCAATCACAAAAAATTGCAAGAAGCTTGAGGAGCCCCCTGGTCTGAAATTCTCTGATTATAGTGCATTAGCAATCGCAGTTAACAGGACATCACACAATTATACTGTATCCATTGTGAAGTCTAAACAAGTTCCTGGAAATTTTTTCCAATGGGACCTTTCAATTCATATTTATGATTCAGACAATGATGTGGGCAACCTCCTTGACTGAGGTTTTGACAGGATGGAGAGGTGGAGATGAAAGTGTGATCTGTGATGGGGTTTTATACTTTCTCATTTACTCAACTGGGGGTGGTGCACCAGAAAATCGGCACGGCCTAGTTACATATAATCTCTCTAGCCGAGCATCCCCATTGATAAGGAGTTTCATTCCAGTACCTGGCCCCCTTACCTGTGGCCGTCTGATGAACCTAAAGGAAAAGCTGGTAATGGTGGGAGGAATTGGGAAGCAGGATCGGCCTGACATAATAAAGGGCATTGGTATCTGGGTTCTTAATGGGAGGAATTGGGTTGAAGTTGCTCGCATGCCCCATAAGTTTTTCCAGGGATTCGGTGAGTTGGATGATGTTTTTGCTAGTAGTGGTACTGATAATCTCATATATATCCAGAGCTATGGTGCTCCAGCTCTCTGTTTTTTGACATGAACCAGAAACTATGGAAATGGTCGCTGAAGTGTCCAGTATCAAAGAAATTCCCTCTTCAGCTGTTCACTGGTTTTTGCTTTGAACCAAGACTTGAAATTGCTCCATAATTTATTTCTGATTGGATTTGAGGGTGTTATTGACCAATTCGTCCCAAATTCCCACATTTCCTTTTTTTTTTTCTTTGTTTTGCCTTTTATTTTCAGTTACTATGATATCTCTGTTCCATGAAAGAGAAAAAAAAGTTTACACAGAATGTACCAGCAGGTAAAGCTACTTATTTATGACAATGGAAAATATTAATTCTTTTGCATTGGCATATACGGCAGTCACAAATATAAGTTTAAATTTTGTTTGGATGCAGAGTATTAAACCTTCCCTCTTCCCTTTGCACCAAAGTGTCTTCAAACGTCTCTTAAGTTCTCAGTTTAGTAGCTGAATCTTTCATTATGTTGGGTGCTTTCACGAAAGACAAGCACTAAAGCCTCACTGAACTCTTTAGGTAGCATCTCTCCAATCCCCAAGCTTATCTGGCAGTGTAACAGCATGCCTTGGTAGGGGACTTTGATTATCAATGTGCCAGAAATCTCTCATCCTCCGAGGAAAATTTTGGGGATGGTTGGTCTCTTGTTCCTTTCCTTGGTTTGGTATATTTGCCATCCCCAAATCGATATCTGGAGATTGATAACTTTCCCTGTCCCAGACAAGGACTTTCCTTTAATCTTTGGAGTCAGAACTCAGAGATGGGTTCCCATGCCAGTGACTCCTTCCCGCTACTGCTCCTGTATTTCCCTCACCTCAAATTAGGTTTGTCCATGATGGGATTGGTTAGGTGCAGGATTCTAGTCTTTGGACCACACATTTTGTCAAAGCTGCGATCTCCATTTTTATTGATTTGCCAGCATGAATTTTACAGAAAACGTACACTCTCTGCCCCATGGCCTATGCCATCGTCTGAGAATCCATTCGCAACTGCTATATTATTAACTCTGCTTCATAAATACCTACACATTTAAGTAACACTGGTTTTAACTTGAATGCCGTACAATAGCTCTTAAATTGTTTCCCCCAAGGGCAAACCTTCTAGTGTTCTAATTGCACATGTGCTGATTATCTTCAACCTTTAATATAATTTCCACTAAAAGAAGCAGTAATAATGACTGGCATGGTTTAGACGGTTTCCTTTAACCCCAGCCTGAAGTCTTGTGGGCAAAGAGATGGAAATCTAATGATACCTTAAGGCCTTCTCTGCCAGGAGCTTTCTCCCTGTGGAACCCACTGCCATCATACTCCACATATATTATAGAGCTATAAGATTATCATGCCGGTCGGATTTATGCATTTTGCCTGAAGCAAAGCTGGTTGTGGCTGGCACATCCTACTGTGGATTATTCAAATGAATAAGTTTCTAGTCTTCCTTAAAACACAAAAAGGGAATTTTCTGCTTCATTTGTTGTTTAGCATATCGAATAATTCCCACAAATTGTTCTTTAAAAAGAAAATGGCCTTAGAAACCAAGAAACGTAGAAACAAGGCATGGGGCATTCTTTTGTTTTTCCAAAGAAATTGAGGCTCAATATTTAGCCATCAAGACCAGAAAACACGCTGGCTGTGCTACGGGAGAGTTAATCACGCAAACATGCCTTCTTTTGCTTAGGCTGTAAGATAAAATAAATGGTTTGAGCAACATACGGTTACGTGCCCTGCGCCTGCCGCTCTCTTTATAAAGACTTTCGAAGTTGGAGCACGGAACCAACATCTTTAGCTAGCTGCTTTTTCTTTCCTCTGAGTTAGGTGGCAAAAATTGGTCCCAACTCCCTAACCAAGTCTTTACCATTTTCAAGGCTCACAAAAACTGCTGTCCCATCTTCCTCTGTCCTACCCAACTAAATTACTAGTACTAGTATTAAGGGTTAGGTGGATTATGTTTACCCGTATAACAACAGCAACATTGAAAAAAAATAAAAGGCCAATAAAAGATGAAGAAAAAGAAAAAGAAGAAAATGGGCATTGTTTTTTACAGGAAAAAGTCGGGGACCATTTGAGGAATGGATTCCCAAAGGAAAGGGGAAAAAGTGGTCCACATGGAAATATAGGATTGGATAAAAGTGTCCCAAAAACCAGCTTACACTAACTGAGGCCAACCAAATTAATCGGGGACACGAAATTTTCTGTTAGTGTTCTGTTTCCTTCCGAGAATGATAGGTGGGTTTCTGTTAGGTCTTAGAGGGGTGGAGGGACCTACCTAACTCCGCTTTTCAAACTCTCGTAACTGACTCTGGCGCGAAAAATTGGATTCGCATTTACTCTCCACCGGCCAATCACCCCGCACCTTCCCATTTGGACAACAAATTAGAAAACGTATTAAATGGAAAATCCAAAAAACCAAATGACAAAAAAAGGACCCCCTTTTTTACTTCTTTGTTTGGTTTTATCCAATTAAAAGGAATTTGGGATCTCTTGCAATTCTAAAAGAATTGCTCTTTCCTGGTATAATCAAATTCTTTCATTTCTATATGGTTTATGTCATTTAATTCTCTTTTTTCCTTTTATCTTTTTATATATGTTTTTTAATATGGCCAGTGTTTGATGGATGTTTCAATTAGCTTTTCAATGTGAGTTTAATCATGTCATTGGGATCATAGAGAAAAATCATATATTAAGGTAAAATTCAAAGAATTGTCCATGCTGCCTGCTCCAATAAATTTGGAAGAATTATAACCTTTACATGAAAACTTAGGTACCGGATCAGGGAACAATTGAAATTGCAGGATAAATGCTTGATTATTTTATGGGAATTTGATTGTATGAGAAGGGATTCATTTCTAACCAATTTTTGAGAACAAAAGATGAATTGTGAATCATTTGCATTCTTAATTTGCACTTGCATAATGCTAAAAGGTCATGTTCGATCCACTTTAAGAGTTATGAAGGAATATGAGGGTTTTGGCAGGGAGGGAGTACATGGCACTTTCAGACAAGGAGCTTTCAGCGGCGGACTTAAGAGCTACACAAAGCAACTGGGTTCAATATTCTAAACAGCACTCTAAGAATCTCCCTCCAGGATCCATTACTGACTTCGAATGGAAGGATTACTGTCCTAAAGCTTTCAGGTGTTTTATGGTTTATCCATCTATGTTCTTACTTCATAATTATATTTTTGTTTTAATCAACTGTTGGTACACTGAGATGTTGATGTTCTGCCAGACTTCTACAAGAGCTTGATAACATCGACAACGGTGACTACATGATGTCAGTTTGTAGTGACGAAACTATAAGGAAGGCCTCGTCAACGTTGAGACCTGGAAACCTGTTCCTTTTGTCCAATGATAGCCGATTCGCAATAAAAACACTGCGGAAATCTCAACTCAAGGTAATGAAAATCAGCCTTTTGTGGCCATCCGCTTTCAATTGATGACAGTTTTCAAGCAGATATAAATTCTTCTTTCTCTGAGTATATGTTGCTTCTAAGTTCTATGCACCATAAGATCTAAATATATTAAGCTTGTGATGGTAGGTCCTCATAGAAATGCTTCCAATCTACTATAACCATCTCAGAAAGTTCCGCAACACAATATTGAACAAGCTGTATGGACTTCATGTTGTGAAACCAGTTGGAGGTGTCAAGGTAATAGGAACATAATCATATCTCACAGCAAAGTTTATGCCCGCATTAACCAACAGGAAAACAGTTTTGTTTTTCTTTCATACAACAAGGCAGCAGGGGCCAATGGATATGCTAATATCATATGAAAATTTTATTGCTTACCAATTTTTCCAGTTTGCTATTGCTTGACTTTCGATTGTTCTGTAGCTATACTTGACGCTGGTTGGAAGCCGGAGCTCTCTTCTGCTGAATATCAGAAGAATACTGGGTTTTTTTCTAATCAGCTGAATTGATGTTTAATCTTTCATAAATTATAACAACATCCCTCTTTGTGATTGAATATCTTCCTCCCTTAAATAGTACTAGAATCATCTTTCCTGTCTGTCAATGGACTAGAATCCTTGTGTTATATAAGTGATCATTGCAAGGGAGGCAAATAAAAAATGCGGGTTGGGCTCCTCCATGAAATTTTCTGATTTGCTAGTAGTTAATGACTAAACACTTGCCCTATGTTTTGGCAGTTAATAATATGCTCTAATGTATTCTGACTTGGGGAACAGGTTTACTTTGTGGTTGTAGCAAACATATTCAAGTCAGATTTACTGATGCATCGGTGTTATGACCTCAAAGGCTCATTACAAGGTCGAAAAGTCAAAAAAATGAGAGTCCGAGAGAAAACTCTTCATAAGGAGTCGGATCTTGACTTTCTCTTTTACCTTGAACCATTGGTCCGACATAGGCTTTTGGCGTAAGTCCAACAATCTATATCTTCTCTCTTAGCATTATGGAGCTCCCACTTCCCTTTTTCTTTCCTTCTTTTGGATAAATGGAAACATGATTTTTATGTGACTGACTAATGGGATGAATTCTCTCAGGTAGAATTAAATTAATTGAATACTAAACTCAGAAAAAGAAATAAGGGTACAGATGCCCTGTCCCCTCTCAATCCCCAATCCAATTTGTGCGTATGTGAGTGGTGACCGGACATGTAAAGTCCTTTACTGATTAACAATGGCATTTTTTGATAGGCAAATCAAGCATGATTGTGCTTTTCTGGAGGCTGTAGGCATCATGAATTACAGTCTGTTGCTTGGCTTTCATATAAAAGAATCACCTCAAGGTGAATTTTCCCATAAACTTTGATTGCTTTAGCATTTTTGAATCTATACAATGATTATCAATAGACATAGCCTAATACTACTAATTAGTACATAATGATAAACAAAGATTTTCTCTCAGGTTTCTTGGATGGTGGAAGTGCATTTTGTTCTGACTTCCCATGTCGAGGTAATTACTTGCACTCCGTGGAAGGATCTCTATCACTTAGTACATGTTAATTCTTGTGAGGATGCACAGAGTTACCCCAGTTCTTGGTAATGTAAAGCACAAGGGAAAAAGATTGCGTTATGAACATACGGCAATATGACACTGACCAAATCTTCCAAATAAGTGCACATCTTATGAGTAATAGTATATTCCTTTATCGTCTTTCTGCAGGTTCTGCTGACAGCAGAAGTTCCTGCAACGACATGAGAATTTCCAATGACATGTTGCATCAAAGTGATTTATCTTCACAAAGATCCTCCATCTCTTCAAATCGAGGTGATATATTGTAATTGTAAATACATCAGAGTACCAATTTCTGAATACAGACAGGCGCTATATGACTATGTTCTATTCTCCCTTTCTCTCTGCCCCCTTCTTCCCTTCCTTACTACTTGCTGAGCAAAAAATATAATAGCATGTATCTGGTAATCATTCCCAACAAAAAAGCCTGTTTGGAAAGGTATGTTATAGACCTGAGATTCAACTGATAGCATGCCTGAGATTCATTTCAAATATTAAAACAGAATACAGTTCATATGCCTATTATTTGGAAAGGAATGTTACAGGCCTGAGACTGAATTGCATACAGGTCTGAGTCAGTTTTATTCGTATATAATGAATTCGGCTGAAAGAAATAAACTGTATGAGGCAGTGTTGTGTTTTCCTGCCTTGCAGATTCAATTGACAGCAGGAATTCCACGACGGAATTGACTTTTTGTGATCACTGGCTACAAAATAATAGGTAAAAATTTTGCCTGCTAATTGTATACTCAACATGGCACATCTCTTTAAGGTTTAAATTGTTAGGAGTCGATAGTTTTTGTGCTTTCCAACCATGGTTTTCTTGCAGTTGTACTTCTAAATTTGGTGAAGAAATGTCAGCACGCGGTGTTCGCATATCATGGAATGGAACAGGAAGTGTATCAACACGTCAAATTACCAGAAGGCGAGAGTGCCATGATGTTCTTTTATATTTTGGAATAGTGGATTTTTTTCAAGATTACGGTGTGATCAAACGCATTGAGCATGCTTACAAGTCATTGCAGTTCGATCCAAAGATGATTGCCGCTGTGAATCCCAAAGTATATTCGTCTCGCTTTCAGGCATTCATCAGTGACTTATTCAAAGCAGATGACTCTCTCCACTGAGCCCCACAATGGTAATTACTTCTTTCTACAGATGTTGAATCCGTTTGGTAGAAAAGTCAATAAGCTACTGACAACCTGAAAAATCCCAAACTTTCCATTGACATCTTGAAGGTATATACACATTAATCATCCTCCTTAAGTGAGACCAATTACAACATTTATCCTGAGTGATAATTATCAACTGCGTCAGTTGGTTAATGTTTCTGTGCTAAACTTTAAATTTATAGAAGAATTTATGAAAATTTGAAAAATCCCTCTGCTCAAGGTCCGGTCAAAGCATAAGCATTCTATCCTAATCTTGTGGGTCGCTTGGGTGCCAGCGGCAGCAGAAATTCTTGAGGGGTTGCTATCATGGACCATAGTCTTATTTTAATATTAACGTTATCTCAACTGAAAAATAAAATATATTCGTAAATTTAGGCCCAAAACCTAGCTGAATGTACAAATTTGTGTTTCTGCAGGATTCAGGTCCAGATGCATGCAAGGAGATGATGTAAAGGACAAGAAATGGAGCTTTTTTGGAAGACAGCAATGACTAACCATGGAGACAATCTTCTGTGAGACTGAGGGTGATCCCTTTATTACTTGAAAATAGAGAAAGTTTCCAGATGAGAAGCTCGAATGCATTGCTTCTGCACACACCAAGTATTTGTCTTATATTAGAAGGGATCATTGCTACGGGTCTATTATCAATGAATTGGCCGGTAATAGATGAAGTTTTTCAAAAATGTGCAATGTGTTTTAAACTAAAATATAGTCCAATTTCTGGTATATATTAGCTTGGCAAGTGGCATACATTTGCCCTATGTAATAATGGCAAATGCTCGTACCTAGCTTTTCCATGAGTAACCTTAGGGAGCACATGCATTCTCTTCTTTGACTTTGATGGCTTCGGTTTGAATATGATGCCCTTGTGTCTCTCTCCCAGCGAGACTGAGCACAAGCGCCTGTCGCAGCGAAGAAAACTGAAACCTAGGCCCGCCCCCTGGCCCAACAACCCAACCCACAGACTGAGTCAGGAGCAACTTTAGACTTTAACAAGACTCTTCGGCCTCTTCTGGGCCTCAAAGATTCGTTTAATCGAGGCACTACAAAGCTAGACCATATTCCCATGAACAACCCACAAATTGAATTAAAGAGAGCTGTTTTAGCTCTAGATTTTGAAACAAATTTTATCCTGTTTACTTGTTGTTTAACAATGCCTTCTCTAATGACGTTAGCTCTTTTAAATTAAACCAAAAATTGTTTAGCATTATGCATGGAGCAGTGAGAAACATGTGCTAAGAGAAACTAACTGCAAACCAAACACGACCAAATTCAATTTATAAGAACATTCATCCATTCATGTGCCTACATGATAAATTATGCCATTAACTCAGTTGGTGGCTGGTGTGGATGTTTCATCATTCATTTGTCGGGCATAAATGTGGAATGTGGTGAATTTATAGAGTAAATTGCATGGGAGTTGGACCACATTCGATTAAGATGGAACTACTTTTAAGTGGTCCATCTCTCTTATGATTCTTGTGGTCCTTTTGTTTTTCAAATTTAATTATGTTCTTATGCACTGCATTCGATTTTGTTATTGACTGGTAAAACCGCTTGTTACCATGTAAAGATTTTGAACATATCAAATATAAAGTGCAGCAAGTACAAATATAGTCGTTGTTTAATTTACTAGGTGTGGCCACTAGACTGATTATCGTCATCTTGATTCCAACAGCTCAAATTTTTTTTACAGACTTTCTTTACCATGTCAGGTTTTAATTCGATCTTTGTCTTCCATCTCAAATAAAAATACTTTACAGGAACCCAAGATATTACAGGTGTTTCACGTATAACTAAAGGGTTGGATGTTGATATTATTCTATTTTCCTCTGATCATACAGCAAATGGATGAATCCTTCATCCTTTTTGGTTTTATGGGCAAGAGCAAAGGGAATGGAGGAGTTTAATGTTTGCTTGTAACAAGGAGTTGGCTACAATTAACAAAACCTATGATCATGCATGCAAAAACAGGTTACCATCTCAAGTCTTAGCTAATGAAGTTATGATTTCTGAAGTATCCTTTTGAGGGGGAAAGAAACAAAGAAGTTTGTTAAGAGCACAAAATCTTTGGTACAAGGTTAAAACCTTGGGAAAACCTACGATTATAAAACACAAGGGAAAAATGGAAAACTGGAAAAGCTTTTTCTTTGTTGCACGAGCAGATGGGTAGGATATGGACCACAAAATTTGGTGGATTTGACAGAGACCTTGCTGGACAGTTTTCGTACTAGAAAGTTTTGTGTTCAGCTGAGCTGTGGATAGAAACCGTTTGATAGCAGGGACAAAAAAAAATGCAGAAGCCGGTTCAGGCAGCAAAGTAGAGGAAGAGGAAGCAGGTTTCTAGGACCCTACCTATCATAGCTTTGGGTTAGATGCTGGTGTCACGCATTCCATGAGCCGCATGGCTAATAAAGCTTAATCACAATCTTTTGTTCTTCCCTGAGAATATTTTAGCCATCATTGCACTTGCAAATTTTCATTTAATTTGGCTTAATTTTAAGTCAGTAACATTCTCTCAACTCCAATGCCATGGTGACTTGGTTTAGAATTGATGGTCGGCCCCTATTGTTTCAAATCTCTTGCTTAGCTCTCAAGTTACATTTTGGCTTAGTCATCATTAGATTTGACAAGAAAAAAACATTTGTTTTCCTATTTTCAGCATATCATTGCTAGTGACTAAAAAGGATCAACTGCCATAATGTTATCTAATCTTTAGTTGGTAGATTTTGCTACTGTTAATATTAGCACTATATTTCTTTATCATTTTATATAATAATACTATCACTTTTTACATAATAACAGTATCATTCAAAGTTCTTTTTAAGGATAAGACAAATACTATAATTCATTACTCTTTGATACTCATTTGGTTTAGAAAGTCATTTGAACTCTGAAAGTGAACTATGGTCAGACTTAGACATCAAGTTAATACATTTTTGGTTTTTATTTTTCTTTTTAATTCTCTCAAGTGTGTATATGTGAACATGGAGAGATACCCTTCTCAAGGGTGATAGACTCATTAATCGATAGTACTCCTACAATGAGTTTAATAGTAAGTACTTAGTAGTAATCACCAGTTTTTTTTTTCTCCAGCTTAACCTAGCCAGGGTGCCCCAGAAATAAGAGAATCCAAAGGCGATAAATAGTTGTAAGTGTTGGTCCTAAATTAAGGGGGAAAAAAACAGAGAGAAAGAGAGAAAAGCAAGCAGGGAAAGAGCCACCCACATGCCCAGAAATAGTGATGAAAATTCGAGTCTTGAGAGGCTGATCAAAACTGTGAGGAGAGACAAAGCAGGGAAGCTAATGAGGAAGAGCCATGAGGACTTCTTCTTCACTCCAATTAGAGAGTGAAAAAACATGGAGAATGAGTGAAGAAAGGGAGAAGCACAATCACCCCACAGTTTGAAATTTTGAAGAGAGAGAGAGGGAGAAAGGAAAACAAAGATGGAAAGAAAAGAAAAAGGTGTGGAGAGAGAAGGAGAAAAGCAAGAATTCATGGTGAAAAAGTTGGAACGCGGGATCCTGGTAGGGAAAAGGGCTGGCCCCTCTACTCCTTCACCTACTTGGAGACTTGAGTTCTCTTCTCAAAATGCAACTACTAAAGAGTTCCTCCAACTTCCTCGTGGACCTTCTATTTCTGCTAGAAAACTCTGTGCCAACCTTTGGGAACTTCAACCTCACTACCCACTTCCCAACATGCGCAAAGGAGCTGCCAAGCTTCGCCTACATCATTTCAAAGACAAGGGTTTTGATGCTGATGTTGATCCTCCTGATAGTCCCCTTGATCAGGTACTGCTTGCTTTCTTTCTTACAAGTAAAAACGAAGAAAAAGATAAAGAAAGAAATGGCTTTTTTGTTTTTAAAGTTTTAAGATTTTGATAAAATTTTAGTATTTCTTTGGTGGTTCTCTGGGTTGTTTTTTAATTTAGTTTTTGAGGTTAAGTGGGGGTTCGATTTTCTTTTGATTTGTTAATGTATCTCTCTTTTGTCAAAACTACAAAAGCTTTTGCTTTTCTTAGATTCTAATTGTTTGGTGGCTTTACTGTTCCTTGTCTTGTGTTTCTTGTTGTTCTGTATCCATCTTAGTTCTTTCCTTTTGTTTCCTCTGCTTATTCTTTGCTTTGCTGTGAATGCAGAAAACTTTGCCTCTTTTCGACACTAATGGTTCAGATGCTTAGTTGTCCATGTCTGGTTTTCTTGTTGCTTCTGTGGGGCGCACACATATGGTCTAGTGAAAAACATGCCTGCCTTTCCTTTTTTCTTTTATTTTTCCCTTTAAGTTTCACTGTCAAGTTGCTTTAGTCACCATATCTAGTGCTGGTCATCTATGATCAGTTTGAACTGAAAAGCAATTTTTTTTTATGGATGCGGTGTACCTGTTTTTGGTTGTGTAGTAGTTGAACTGTTGAAGTATATATAGCGTGTTTAGTGTAGCTTTAATCATCACTAAACGGGTAATGTTGTTTCTCTGGGAATTGCCTTCTTTGCTGCTGGTTGGTTAGTTCCTATGCTTATAATTTTTCTTGGAAACAGATTTTTTATTGGTTGGTTAGTTCCAATACAGATTCTCTTGCTTGGAATATGTGTTTGAGTGCATTGCCGTTTAGTTGCAAACTGATGATGGATCTCTCTTCTCTATTTCTGGCTTATTGATCTTGCTCCTTTTAAGAGATATCTGGTCACATGTGTCTCTGAATTCTCTCTTGTTTTACCAAAGGGACGCATACCCTTGTGTACTTCTATTAATTACTAATCTTTACCCTGAATCTTATGTCAGCCAGCAAGTGCAAGTAGCTTGAGGAGGCATATTGCAGCATCACTGATGCAACACCATCGATCAGGTGAAAGAAATGGTCATGCTCTACAGCCTGTATCTCCAGCAAGTTGTGGAAGCTCAATGGAGGTCAACATCTATCAACTTTAATCTGTAGATCTGTTTCTTTTCTTTGAATAAATTGATATTATATTTAAAGATTAAAACAAATAAAGCTATTTGCAATTTAGAGCATCTTTTCTTAACTATCTCCTTAACCTCATGAAGGGCGGTATATTGTCTTTTCAATAGAAACAGATCATCTCCCATTGAGCTTCCAATTACATATAGTACATTAATTAAACCTCCATGCACGTATGAGGTGTGACTAAAGACTCTTAATGTGTTACTTGTGCACTGATCTTTCTAATTAGAGATAAAAAAAGTCGATAATTCTTTTAAATTGTGGATTATACATAAAAGATGTTAAAAATTATATATATTATGAATAAATTTAGTGTATGATTTTGTGGCTAAATTTCCTGCAATATGGTATCATACTATTTTCAGTGACTGCTATAAAGATTAAGTTGATATTTATCATCAACTTTACAGTTTGTTTTTTGTTTTGTTTATGCTTCCTCAAAAACCGGTTGACTTGAAAGCTATTTTACTGCAATTGTATCACTTCAATTGATTCATATCAGCGTTCTATGCAGATGGCACCTTATAACCCTGCAATCACTCCATCTAGTTCTTTGGATTTTAAGGGAAGGATTGTGGGGTCACGTTATAGCCTTAAGACATCAACAGAGTTGCTCAAGGTACTCAATCGAATCTGGGCTCTTGAAGAACAGCATGTATCAAACATGTCATTAGTTAAAGCTTTGAAAATGGAACTGGACCATTCTCGGGCCCAGATCAAAGAGTTGCTGCAAGAGAAGCAAACAGAGAGGCAAGAAATGGATGATTTGATGAAGCAAGTTGCAGAGGATAAACTTGTTAGGAAGAACAAGGAGCAAGATAGAATCAAAGCTGTCATTCAGCCAGTGAGAAATGAGCTCGAAAATGAGAGGAAGTTAAGAAAGCGCTCTGAAAGCTTGCACCGAAAATTAGCTCGAGAAATGTCTGAGGTAAAATCTTCTTTCGCTAATACATTAAGAAAACTTGAGAGGGAGAGAAAAGCACGAATTCTGCTGGAGAACTTGTGTGATGAGTTTGCCAGGGGAATAAGGGAATATGAACAGGAAGTGCGGTTCCTAAAGCACAAGCATGAGATTGATCAAGTTGATGGGGAAAACCCTGAGCGGCTAATTCTCCATATTTCAGAGGCATGGCTTGATGAGCGGATGCAAATGAAGCTAGCTGAAGGTCAAACTGATCCTGCTGAAAAGAATACAATTGTTGACAAGTTAAGCCTTGATATAGAATCTTTTCTTGAAGCTAAACGCTCCACTGGATCTAGGAAAAGTGAGCTTAAAGAGAATTGCTCACGCCGACATTCTTTAGAGTCTTTTCCATTGAATGAGGCTGTTAGTGCGCCTCAAGAAGCAGCTGATGGAGAAGATTCCAGTGATAGTGATTCACAGTGTTATGAACTGAACAAAGCTGCAAACAGAATTCAAAGCAAGGGGAGCTGTAAACATCATGGGGATAATGCTTTAGTGAGTCATCCTGAAGAATTAGTAAATCCCATTTTGACAAGGAAAAACGTGGGGTCTAGGACTGCCATGAAGGGCAGTAAATTGCATGGTTTGCGAGGGCATTTTGATGAACAAATGGCCACTGGAGAGGGTATACATGATAAAAAAGTCAAAAGGAATGGAACCCATGGATTGAGCTCAAGTCGTGTGCTTGATAGCTTAATCAGAAACCATTCCTTATCCTCAGAAGGTGACAAGGTTCATCCTGAGATTAGCTTAAAGGAAGATTCATGTGTGCAGTCTGTATTTAAAGGTCATGCTAGTCCAGTTCGACAATGGGTATCCAAGTTGACATCTCCAGATTTTGAAAAGTCTGAGTCTTCTCTTAAATTGCCTCAGGGTATCAAGGAGAACACCTTGAAGGCAAAACTACTAGAAGCAAGACTAGAAGGCCAGCAGTCTCGTGCAAAAGCTTCTAAGGGCTCCATGTAGGGTTGATGTTAGATGTGCCTGGTTGAGACTTGAGGCTCTCCGTGGTGAAAGATCTTGCCAGAGACTGAGGATTATGGTGCTGGTTTATAAAAGATTGTACATTAACGTTTCTTGCTGTAATCTTGGGATTAGATATGTAATGAAAAGCTATATACAATAGCATGGATCAACTAGAATGCCGGCCCCTTCATATCTTGATTAACATCCAAAACCATCCCAGTCTTTCATTACAATATCTGCAAAAATAACTGTTATCGTCTCGCTGGCTGCACAGAATCACTTGTGCATTTGTTTAAAGTATGCTTGTAGTGGTAAGTTCATATTTTTGCAAGTCTGATTCCCAAATTCAAATGCTTGTAAATAAGAGGAGAGTAATACATGCAATTTAATAGTGACAACTTGTTCAGGAACCATTTGTTTCAAGATTGCAACCATTAAACCAAGCTTGAATTGTTAAATTACTTATCTAATCAGGTCCAAGGGATGAAATTTATTACTGTTAGTAAATTATTTCCATCTTTCAGTGATTACCAACATTTGTGCTGATATATTGGGTACGGCATCTAATAAACCAAGACATTTGAATTTGATACTTTTGTTGCTTTTGACCATGAGGAAAAGAGAAAACATTGATGTAATCCAGCACAAGATTGTACTTTCATAGGCATTAAACAAAGCAAAAGCGGTCCAGAATCTGAACTTCTAGAGCTGTAGTGGTACTTTCTGCGCAAATAAAAAAAAAACCCAGAATCCAATTGAATGGGAAGGACTTCACTTCACCCAGCAATGACCCGGCATCCACTATCACCAAATAAGGCATCTGAACACACTCATTTTTCTATCTTTTTATTATAACATTGGTCCTTTTAATCCATTATTGATGAAGGGACAGGAGCACCTGAAATTTTTTTTTTAATTAGTTGCAGATTTCCTTCTTGTCAAAACTTACTGCTTAAATTGATTGGACTCTGCCATATTTGTGCTTAGACCGCTTTGCGTTTGCCAAGTATTTTTACTAGTAAAAAAGATAGGCAAAGCTATGCATGTTAATGATTTTTGTAACTTTTTGTGTAGTGGACCACTTTGGAAAGCAACCACCAGCTAAAGAATATACTACTTTCGACATTGTGATGGTATTGTTTACTTCAACTAATTGCTAGAATTGAAAAAATAATGTAAAATTCGATCCAACAAAGGAGGAAAAAAAGAGAGAAATATTTTGAGTATAATTCTCCTTTTCGATGATGGAAACTACCGCACTTGACAGGTAAAGATTGCATCAAGACATACAGAGTTGCCTTATTCACCATGGGAATTTAAATCACAAAACCAGATTCTTGGAAGAACTTCTGGGGAAGGCCAGCTAATATATCTTGACCCACATAAAAGTTCAAATCTGAATCACCTCGGATTGATGGCAAGGAAGAGCTCTAAAGCAGAAATGGAGGTACCCCATTTGGGTAACCAAAAACCTCATCAGCTGCGTCAGTGCACAAACTCAGAGAAATATGTTGGCCAAGAAAATTATTAAGTAATGAAAAGAAAACCTTCACCTTCTAATTTGCTAATGGTGGAGAATAATAACACTATGCCAATTCCACTCTGCAGTTTAAAACTCTAATCGAATATTCTTGCTTCAAGGAGAGAACCCTCTCTTTTTTTCATCACTGGGACCCAATTTCGATCAGAACCAATGAAAACATGTCACACCCACCAATCTCATGATTTGAAAAAGACACCCCCATTACCACTGGTTTCGCCTTAATCAATTTCTTGACAAGAAAATCTCATTCCCAGATTATCTGTAAATTACAAATTCGACCGCCCGGATTGCTTCTGGTTCCTAAAGTTTTGGCCTATAAAAAGGACCCCCATTTTCCCTCTAGTCTCACAGGTCTCAGCTTAATCACTTTCTACTACATTAACATAGTACTTCCTATAAATAGTAGTTACATAGTACATAATATGATATGATTATAGTATTTTTCTTTTTCTTTTTTGGTAATTGATTTGTTTTGTGCAGGGTTTGAATCGATGGATGGGACCCAATTACGGAGCTCTCTGAACTCCAAACCTGAAAGGAAGTGATGGTAGGCTACGGCTGCTAGTTCATGAGTACCCCTGGATGCGCAGAATGAGCAATGAGGCCGCACGCTGAGGGTTTGCATGAACTGGGAGACGTGGTTACCTTGATCTTTTTGGCATTGGAGTGAAGGGAGCTCCGTATCTCGATCTTCTTCCCTCCTTTCCTCACCATTTTTTTCCCCTCTCTTTTGCCTTTCCTTCTCTTTGATATCTCATGTACTAATTTTGCATTCACGATTTGCAGGTGAATTTTAGTCTTATTTTTTCTCATGCTCACTGGCGGAATCATGATGGTAACGGATGACCAGTGACGACCACCGTTACAAAATTTGATATATATAACATAATTATTCTTACGATACTCTTTTTTACAAAATCTTGAATTCTTAATATTTAAGAACTTTTATATTTAAAATCACTAAATTAAGAGCATATTGTTATCATGACTCCAAATTCTGAAAAACTTTTTCCCCTTTCTTAGTTTTGAAAGGTGGAGAGAATAATGGATTAGCATTAATGAAGAACTCACAAAAGGAAACCAATTCTCACATGGTTTGTTTTGCATTGAATGTTTCCGGCTAACGCATTTTTGTTTTCAGGGTAGCCAGGCGGGAACTGCACTTTGCTACCAAAATAAAAGTTCCTCCAGTTTCGATTATAACTGATCTAAAGGCATTGATACCCATAACTTTTGTCTACAGAAGCTAGCTTTTATTATCCACAAGTTAGTAAGTTGGTTTATTGAATTTAGATGGCTCCTTCTTTTCTCTTTTGCCTTTAGGACCACAGTTTTTGTACCTTGTCTCTTGATCAGGATTTTAAAACAGGGAATCCAATCATGAATCAACAACTATTGCAACAAATTATATAATGGTTTACATTGAATAATTTCTGTAAATATAGTGCTTTGCACCTTCCAATGAGAGAAATTCTGATGTTAATACTACGTTCTTTTGGAAGACAAGTGCGGGAAAGGAAGCTCAAGGAACCTTCGATAGAAACAGGGAAGCATCTGGACAGACAAGTGCAACTACGGTCCTCATGCAATGGTCACGGGAGGGATAAAAAGATAAACCCGCGGCTCACTTTCACCGGGGTTTGGCTAGCGCCAACATAGGAACTGAGTGAGTGCAAAGGGCAGCCGAAAGGTACACTAAACTAACAGGGGATGTTCTTATGTAAGAAGAGTGGGGCTGGGGAGTAAGGAAGCAGGGGAGGAGCTAAAATTGTCTTATGGCTGACCGCGAGTCTCCTGCCTACGCTTGGACTAAAGACTTGATTCAACATCACACGTTCCATTTGTTTTTCAAAAAAAAAAAAACTATATTCATTTTTTCCATCATTTGGAGGACGAATATCTGCAACTAATGGTGGAACTCGATGTCACTACACCACATAACAAATAGCCGTTACAAAATATTGTTCCTCGCTTTTTCTTAATGGTTGAGACTACATAAAGCATTTTAAATCCAAAAATCTCACCGATAGGACAAGCAAAATATGAATCCCTAATCCATGAAGATGAGTACTCACTTAATTAACTGAAAAATGATTATTATTTTTAAAAAAATATTTTTTGACCATTAATAACTTAAAAATTCTATTATCTTTCGTCGTGTAAATTTAAATTATTCATATAAAAAAAAGTTTAAAATGGTTGTATGATGACTGAGTCATATACCAATTTTTTTCTGTTTTTCCAAAAGGAAAAGGTGCCATCCATCAGCGGCCAGAAAGTTAAATCTTTTTTCACAATGACATGCAACGTTTCAGCAACACTGAGGAAGAAAATCCCACTTCAAGATTTTCTACATTTTTTGAAATTTAATGGTCCAGATTATAAATAAATAGGTAGCCAGATGCTAGCCCAGCCTATATAAGGATTGAGGACCAGTTTTTGGAGTCAAAAAGGTGTTAAATTGGGTTTAGGTAGCGCCCAATGGAGCTCTCAACACTCCAACTCTGAAAGGAGGTGATGGCGCAATGCTACAGATGCTGGCTCATGGACACCCCTGGCTGCGCAGCGTAGACCCGCACCGTAGTGGCCCGCGCAGGCTAAGGGTTTGCATGAGCTGGGAGACGTGCTCGCCTTCATCTCTTTGGCATTGGGGTGAAGGGAGCTCCTTTGCTCTTTCTAAGTTTAACTGTAACGCTCTTGTAATTATTTTCAACTTAAATTTAAGTAGATTTCCTTTTCCTCTTTTTCTTTTTTTTTTTTGCCCAAAAAACTTAACCAATGTTAAAAAATTTGTTAATTTTATATTTTCAGGATTGACATGCACGACTTACAAAGGGAAATGGCTCCAGGCAGGATTGCAAACAACTTGGGTGGAAACCCCTTTTGGGCTGTCGCTGTCTCAATTTCAAGGCTTTGGCCTTTTGAAGAAGTACAGTATCTGCAACTGATGGTAGTAATTAGTTTTGCTTGACTCTTGCGTGCAGGTGGTGGGTGGGAATTGGATTGCATGGAATCATAATTCAGATATCTTAAATTCTAGCAATTATTTCGCCACGAGAGAAGGCCCGTCCCATTCGTGCCATGAACTACTCTTAAAAGGGAAGACGTCAAAATAAATGTACTAGTTGAAGACGTGAATCTCGTACTCTTATCAATGTACTAATGTGTAAATAAGCACTTTGATCACTCCCAATAGAAATTAAACCAAGTGCCTCAATTATTTTGTATATTTTTTATAGTTCTTGACAATTGAGATTTCCCTTTTTTTCCACTTTCCCGCTAAAACCAGGGTTATAGCTTACCAAAATGCTACAATTTTAGTTGACAAAATGGGACTGTTGAATTTATCCATGCCTAATACTACTAGTTTTTGGGTTTAATTAACCATTGATCCACATTTCCTAGAGATTCCTTTTTAATTAAGGTAGCTAGCATGTGCCTTCCATTAGCCATCGTTCTTTTCCCAAAACTACCCATATTTTTTTATCCTTTAAATTTGTCAGAGATTAAATCCCACGCCCGCGCATCTCTCTTTTCCCTCGTTCCACGAGACACGAAATCTAGCCTGGTAGATTTCCTTCGCTATCCCCATTAATGCCTTTATTTTTAACTAATAATTTTCCTCAATCACAACTTTTGCTTCTCTTATCTACTAGGGTTTTGTTGTTGCTTCCGGCCCTTCTCGCTTCTCTATATAAACCTCCTAACGAGTTACGACCGCCGACCTCCATCTTCTCTTCTCGACTCGCCTTTGGCTTTTTGCTGAGACGTCTTTGTTGGTGGGTTGTAGTGAGTCATCAAGTAAGGATCACTATCATTAATGTTTAGATTAATGTTACCAGACCCTAGGGCTGGCAATTAACAGGGGGTGCCAACTTCCATAAAGACCCATTAAACTTTTCTTCAGGTCTTTAATTGTTTTGACTGACCTTTTCTTGGAAGTTTTTGTTTGTGTGTGTGTGTGTGCTCGAAAGGAGCTCCCTTCGGTCCAAAACGAGGACGGCAGAGGGTGTACCCGCCTGCTGATTCATGGATGCCTCTAGGGTGTGCACGTTAACAACGCTGGACGCGCAGCTTAAGGGTTTGCATGACTCAGGAGACGTGCTTGCCTTCTCATTTCTTTGCTTGGATTGAAGGGAGCTCCATCATTTTGCTCCTCTTACCATCCATATAATATTTATTTCACTTTGTTGTATAGTTTTAACATGTTCCTACACTTTGAAATCTGGGTTAGTTACCCATTTACCGTTTCAAAATAATAAAAATAAAAATAAAAAAACAAAAGAAACATGATAGATACGTACTCTGTTCTTGCAACGCATGAAAATTGCACTTTCATTCACTTGTTTTGAGCTATTTTACTTAACCCTGCAGCTAGCCCATGTATCTAACTTGTTTCTTGCATATTTTGGCTATGCTTTTCAACTTTTAATGGATGCAGGATCTCGAGAGTCGAGCGAACACATAACTACGATACCTTAGATTCATAAGGTGATCTATCTTCGACGCATGCCAACTAATCAGCTAGCCCTCCCTGCGCAATTAAAGCTCAAGAAATGTTTGATGATTATGTTATGTATTGTATTTGTATCTAGAGAAGCTGCTAGCATTCTATATGATAAATTTGCCTCATTATACGCTCAAGAGTGAAGACTACAAACCCAAGTTTCTCTTACTAGCAACTACTAATTATTGTTACCAAAAATTCATCTAATTGGGAAATGACTGAATTCGAATAGTCTCTATAAGAGTTGTCCACCACTAGTTTAAGTTAATATTAGCCTTTCCTTTTGTATGGTCGAGTTGAGTTTCATCGTAAGGACTTTCTTTCCTTTTGTTAAAGGGATTTTCAATCAATCACAATTTCTTGTTTATGACTCGATTTTTCTATATCAATTCAGTCAATTTCCGTTTTCGCTTCTCCATTACTTGTTTGTTGAACGAGGATTTAGGGTGCCAATTCGTCAACCCATGAAGTATGACGATTGACGATTGTGTTGACTGTTGAGTGTCAATTGTAACTAAATTCAAAAATAGAAATAATTTTCTTCAAAAATTATAGTAAGACTTGGGCATCGGGGAGGGTGGCGTCGTTTGGATTTGCTCTATTATTTAGTCAATTAGCCACTTGGGTGGATTGGTTGAACTTGAACCTTCAATTTGGCGGCCAAACCCCGCAAAGAGAAAATTAAATATTATTTGCTTAAAATACTATATAAAATATATATATATGCCTCTTGCTGCGTGTTCATGGGGATCGTGACATTTTTAATGGTCAACATCGATTCACGAGCACAAGGGCAACTCTAGCTTTAATTTTATCTTTTATCATTGTCTATCAAAAGCACTCACTAAAGCATATAGATGTATGGAAAAGAAATGGAATGCCTTAACTTTCAAAAATCTCATACCCCACGTTTTTTAATCATTATATAGTAACAATATTAGGTAAAATACTTTCACATTTTAAATTTTAATTAAAATTTTAAATAAATTTATTAATTTTTAAATAAATATTTTATTTTTAAAATATATTTTTTAATAAATATATAAATTCAATCGTTAAACAATCTTTAATATTTTTATCAGTTTCATGATAATATTAAAAAAATAATTTTATTTTTTATTAATTTTAAAAATTATTATTATATAATTTTATTAAATTAAAAAAAAACTCTTGATCTGTAACCTCAATCGGGACTCTCAAGGGAAGCCTTGAGTGGTCGACCAATGCAAGGGATGTTGTCAGTCGATTTGAAAAAAAAAAAAAGTATTTTAAATATTTTAAATTTAATATTAATGTTATTTAAATATTGATAACAAAATATTTATTTTAAAAATAATTAAAATTTTATATAATTATGATCAAAATTTTAAAAAATAAAAGTATTTTATCCTAAAAATATTTCATATGGAAGGTCTAGCACGTTTGGCAAAACTCAACTTATTTGAAAAAAAAAAAAGGAAAATGAATGGATCAGCAGCCACGTATATTTACAAAGCAAAGAAAAAGAAGAGGAATGCAGCCAAAAGGGCAGTAGTTGAAGTTGAACAGCATCAATTGGCCCAGTCAGTCAGTCTAGGTCTGCTTTTACAATTCAACTTTGCGCGTACAAAATTTTAACAGTAGGCCATTGTCATGTGGTATCAAATAAAATTGTCAACTAATCAAACTCTGAGAAGTTTCTAAGATTGACAATGTGACCATTTTCGAGAATATTTCTTCCTTCAATCCAATCAAGCATCTTTTCATCTTTTATATTTTCAATTCAGCATCATGTTCTAATTAAATTATGCCAATGCAATATTCATTTTCAAGATGCAAGTGGCTTCACTAAAATTTAAACTAAGAAAACTTCCGATCCAAAAGCATATTGTGATACGCTATTCTGGAATTTTTTCTCTAACTTTTTATTCAATAATATTCTATACTATTAGACCTATTCTCGTACTATAAATAGATTTAATTAAGGGTAATGTTAACTACTAAAATATTTAATTGGGAAAAATAGAACTCTATTAGTTTATCTAAACTTACATTGGTTTCAACCCGAACTTGTTTTGTTTTTCTTTTCGTAAAAAAAAAAAAAAAGAAAATTGCCGTTGGCAAACTAATCATGTTATTAACAAAAGAAAAGATTAAAAAAAAAATGTTGAAAGCCCACCGCGAATGACCGACCAATTCCGCCAATCTCAAATTCATTTAAAAAAAAAACACAACAACTTCCTTAATTAAGAACAGAAACTGACGCAACAAACCAAAAGAGGAAAATATATTGAAATACATAGTAAGCACGCTGCAAAGCACACACCTACGCGAAAAAAGATCGAAACAAAAATACTACGGAAATGCGTGCAAAGGTTTTCTTCAGTTATTGTGTTGCCAATTAGAAGTTTGGCGGTTACCACCCGCAGCACCTAAATCCCTCTCCTCCCTCGTTTTAGGTAACGACAGCGCATCACTCTAGGGTTTCCTTCAGCGACTTCTTTCGTTGTCTCATCTGCTTTTTCAAGATAAAAAGAGGGAAAAGGGCAAAATCAAAAAAAAAAAAAAAAAGAGGGAGAGAAGTTGAGGATTTTGGTGGGGATTGGAATGAGATATCAATCGAATTCTGATCTATTTGACCCGAGAACGGAGATGGACTCCGATTATACGCGTGGGGCCTCTGGCTCAGATGGTGATTTTGGTTTCGCTTTCAACGATAGTAATTTCTCTGACCGACTTCTTCGGATCGAGATTATGGGTGGGCCCCCCGAGTGCCGCCCTGATGGAGAGGGTTGCACCAGTATCGCCGATTGGGCTCGCCACCGCAAAAGGCGCCGGGAGGATATTAAGAAGGAAAACGGTTTGTTCCTCTCTTTTCTTTCTTCTTTTGAAAAGTTTCTCATTGCTAATAAGGCTCTATTTCTTTTGGGCAAGTTTTGGGGTAAGTTAAAATTTTTGAAAATTTTGAGCCAATAATTTTTATCAAGAAATTTATTTATTTGAAAATTTTGTTAATAAAAAGGGGGTTGTCCTGAAGTTAGCTTTTCTTGCGATGGACCTCAAATTAGTTGTTTGCTCCTTGCACAAGTACATGTTGTTGGGACAGATTTCAAAGAGTTAAGATTTACTCATTTCAACATTATAAACTTGTTCATAATCTTCTGTGGCTGTCTCAGTTGTTTTGTTATTCCTGATTTACAGTGTTCTTGGCATGCGGATGCTTATTCTTTGCAACTCTATGCGTCTTGTTTATGAACGCAGTTTGTTTTGTAATGTCGGCTGTTCTTTTAACGGTTTCGTTTTTCATTTTGTTTTTTCAGTTTTGGATCTTAGTTTATGTCCTGATGAGCAGATTTTAAACGGCAACCAGCCTGATATGGACGATGGTGTGGGCTGTGAGAATCTAGATGAGGACGCAGTGGCAATGGTTGAAGAAACACAATCAGGTTTTGATGTTGTTTAGACAACAGACTATTTGGTTCATTTGCGGCTTATATTTATTTTTATGCTTTATTTGAATAACGTTTACAAAGGTCATGCAATTGTTTGTGTTTTTTAGTGAATGACAATTAAGCAAAAGACAAAACTGAAAGACGCGTATGGATATGTAGAATTTATCTGACTAAAGAAGTAGGGAATTTCCCTATTTTGAAATAGTATGATTAACAGAGGATTTTAGCTGTGCACTTTAAATTCTCAGTCCTTGTGCCATGACTGTGTATCACTCGTACAAAGTTTGATCCTGCTTAGAACTTTTGTAGGCGATGAGGATGCAAATAGCAATGAATCAAGCTGGAGCATGGATTTTTCTACAGTCCTGAGAGTTAAAACATTGCATATCAGCTCTCCCATTTTAGCAGCAAAGAGTCCATTCTTCTACAAGGTAAGAGATCATTTTTCTTCATAAAAAATTTGTTCAGAAGAAAATAGGAGGAGGGATGTTTCTAGAATGCAAATATTCCTTGCCAGAACATTTGTCACGCTTTCCCTTTGTTGGTATTTACTTATTTGTTTATTGACTATTTGTAGCTCTTCTCGAATGGGATGAGGGAGTCAGAACAGAGACATGTAACCTTAAGAATCAATGCCTCTGGTATGCATAAACTTCAATATATTTTTCTTGGTTATGTTACTTATTCTAAGAGCAGGCAAAGTTAAATAACAATTCTAACATTACGTTATATACAGAGGAAGCTGCCCTCATGGAACTTTTGAATTTTATATATAGCAACACCTTATCTGTCACCACTGCTCCAGCCTTGCTTGATGTGCTGATGGCTGCTGACAAATTTGAGGTTGCCTCTTGCATGAGATATTGCAGCCAGCTATTGCGGAATTTGCCTATGACACCAGAGTCAGCTCTGCTTTATTTGGATCTTCCCTCGAGTGTATTAATGGGTGAAGCTGTCCAACCATTGACTGATGCTGCAAAGCAGTATCTTGCTGCCCGGTACAAGGACATGACAAAGTAAGCTCCCATTCTGCATTCTTCATGTTGTTTGACATAATATTGAAAGTTTTATTAGCCTTGCAATGTGGTTACGTACCTTATCTAGCAGCTACTGCCTGTAAAACAGATTGTAGATGTTTGATAAGTTCCAGTCTTCGTCTTTACCTAGTCCTATCTGTAGTCTTTTGAGCTCCTCTTATCATTATATTTTGAAAATATTCATTTTGAACGTGGAGAATAAGCTTCAATGCTCTTTTCAAAAAGAAAAAGAGAAAAGGTTAAATGCTATAATCTTGGGAAGACTATGCATATTGAGAGGCTTATATATACTTTTGGGGCATATTTTACCAGGTTCCAAGAAGAGGTCATGGCTCTGCCGCTAGCTGGGATTGAGGCAATATTGTCCAGTGATGATCTGCAAATTGCATCTGAAGATGCTGTGTATGACTTTGTGTTGAAGTGGGCCAGGGCTCAGTACCCAAAACTGGAAGAGCGAAGGGAAGTACTTGGTTCGCGCCTTGCACGCTTTATTCGCTTCCCCTATATGACTTGCCGGAAGCTTAAGAAGGTGTTGACATGTAATGATTTTGATCATGATGTTGCATCAAAGCTTGTGCTTGAGGCCCTTTTCTTCAAGGCTGAAGCCCCACACCGACAACGAAGCTTGGCTGTAGAGGAGTCTGCCACCTTGAACCGTCGCTTTATTGAGCGAGCGTACAAGTATCGACCTGTTAAAGTGGTGGAATTTGAACTTCCCCGTCAGCAATGTGTTGTGTACCTGGACTTGAAGAAGGAGGAGTGTGCAAATTTATTTCCATCTGGACGGGTTTATTCTCAGGCATTCCACCTGGGTGGACAAGGGTTCTTCCTGTCAGCCCATTGCAACATGGACCAGCAGAGCTCTTTCCATTGCTTCGGATTATTTTTAGGAATGCAGGAAAAGGGTTCCGTTAGTTTTGCTGTGGACTATGAATTTGCGGCTAGATCAAAGCCAACGGAGGAGTTTGTTAGCAAATACAAAGGCAATTACACATTCACTGGGGGCAAGGCAGTTGGGTACAGGAACTTATTTGCCATACCTTGGACTTCTTTCATGGCGGAAGACAGTCTTTACTTTATAAACGGTATTCTCCATCTTAGGGCTGAGTTAACCATCAGGCAATAAGCAACCCCTGTTGATGGGGTTTCAGTCCATTTACATTTTAGCTTCACTAACTCCTTTTGTTGTTGTTGCTGTTGTTCTTTCGCTTGACCTGAGCAAAACTCAAGATGTACTAAGTAGATCTGTGGGCTAGACTTTTTGATTTGGAGGCTGAAGTATAATTGAAAAATGACCCTTCTGTCTTGCACCAAAATCGTGCTCCGAAAATGAGCCACAGGAAAATTGTAAATGTATATCAACTTTTTGAAGGGTTGAGTTGATGTCATGGATGGTTCCACTCTAGAATGATTCTAGTCAAGTGTCCGCCTGTTGGGTTATTATTTATATATAATCACATGAAGATAGTAGTATTTATAAAATGGGATTGCATTTTTGTCATCTTTTGGTTATAATTGTCTTTGTAAGGTCCTAAATACTGGGGCTAAAGTTTTGTTAGATGAACCTGGTCAAGCAATATAATAACCATCAAATGCATGAATTCTGATAATAATTCCACTTGATAATATAATATAATATTGACATTAAAGTCCTGGTCTACCCTTTACCTTTCATTCGAGCAAAACTCCAAATTGTTGTCACGTGTTTTACAAAATTACATTCTTGTCCTAAAAAGTAAGTTGAGCAGACAATAAATATAAATATTAAAGTTATTAACCCTTTCTTACATCTTTATCCAAGAGAGAATTTATGGTAACATTAACTAACAAGAATAAAATTTACCCCAATATCTTGCTGAATAAATAATAAATTTTATGTTCATAAAAAGTATAATAATTATAGAAAAAGCTCACACCTTATGAATCGGTTCTATACGAAGCTGATTACTTGTTTGGTTTGACAAAGATCATTGAACCGGAAGGATATCAGACCGGTTAAGAATTTATTGATTCGTTCTATTAAACTCTTATTAAAATTAATCAATTTGTTTAATTATTTATTATTTTAAAAAAAATTGTCTACAGTGAAATTTAAATTTTTACCTTATAGAGTGATAAAATTTTTTATCTAATTATAAGATGTCACATGTTTAAATTAGTAAATTGAAAATTTTTTTGAAAACGAATAATATACTACCATGTGAATTATAAGACATCATTTAAGATAATTTTATATTTTATTCTAAAAAATTAATTTATGAGCTAATTAGCTTAAAGACACGTAATTGGATTAATTAAAGTTGACTCATGAGTCATGTATTTAGAGATAATATTTAAATTGGATCAATTAAGATTTATTGATTAGTCAATTTATTTATAAATAAATTAAAATAATTTAGAGATGATATTTACATTTGGTGGAATAATTGTAATCTAAGTTGACTAAGGGAAGTAGAAGAGTACCTTTGAATAAAAAGATTTAAAATATCTTCTCCTTCTAAATTGTGTGTATGTACCCTTTTTTTTTACATTTAATTAATGTTTTTAACCGTTTAGTAAATGTTTTTTTTTGTTATTTTGTGTTATTTATTTTCAAATCCTATTTGTAAGGGTAATTTAGTGACTCAATCCAACAGACCGGTTGGACCTGTTAGAGCAAAAACCGGATACCCAGCCGGTTCGAGGACCGGTCTGTTATTAAGACCTTGCCGTAACCCCAACGCAACCTTTAAGCCGAATACGAGAAACTTATAAATAGGGTAAGATAAGAGAGAAAACAAAAGGCACAACCCAAATTTTATTTTCGAGAAGTTCATCAAATTAAGAACGTGAGTTAGGGTTTCTTTCTGAGCAGAGGGAGCAAGCGAATCGATTCGTCTGAAAGATGCCGAAGAACAAGGGAAAGGGAGGAAAGAACCGAAAGAGGGGAAAGAACGAGGCGGACGACGAGAAACGAGAGCTAATCTTCAAAGAAGACGGCCAAGAATACGCTCAAGTCCTCCGCATGTTAGGCAACGGCCGATGCGAAGCCATGTGCATCGACGGGACCAAGCGGCTCTGCCACATCCGCGGCAAGATGCACAAGAAGGTCTGGATCGCCGCCGGTGACATCATCCTCGTCGGACTCAGGGATTATCAAGATGACAAGGCTGACGTAATCTTGAAGTACATGCCCGATGAGGCTAGGCTTTTGAAGGCTTACGGAGAGCTCCCGGAGAACACGAGGTTGAATGAAGGGATTGCTGGTGGGATTGACGAGGAAGACGATGGCGGCGCCGATGATTATATTGAATTTGAGGATGAGGATATTGATAAGATCTGAGTTTCAGAGGGTTATTTTTGGTATTCTAAAGTTTGTCTTTTTAAAAAGAAAAAGAAAAAACCTTTACTTATGTTTCGGTGAATGGCGTTGTTTGTTGGTATTTAATATTTGGGATGTTTATCTTTAATTGAGAATTATGGATGGTAAGTTTATGCAACTTACCTTTTTAAGTATGGAATTGGTATTACTTTCTCTTAAAATTTGACATGGTTGCTGATGTGTTATCTTAATTCTTATATCGGAATTGGGTGTATGTGGATTTATGAGTTATGGTGGATGATGAAATCTTTTCTGGTTTTGTGCTCTCATGTTATCCTCTTCTTTTAGGAATTAGTTGATAATTATGATGCTTGTGACGCTGTGGGCTTAAGTTGTTTATGTTTTTCAACTGGGGGTTTGAATTCGATTGCAAGAGGGGAGGGAAGGGAATTGAAGGAGTATTATGATTCTTGATTCTTAGTACTAAGCATGTTTTGAGGGTAGAGGTTCTAGGAATTCCTGGTTTAGGTGTTCAGCTTGATGCTCCAGGGTTTCACCTGAGTTTGATTTCTTTTTAAACATATATTTTGTGAGGTACTGGTAGGTGTAAGCACCATTCCAATCTTCAACAACCAAGCCTTGACTCATGTTTTTATTGTTATTTTGTTGCCTTTTCCAGGAAAAAGAAATGCTATCTTTGACCTTTCTGGTGTGCAAAATTTTTGGAATTGTTTCTCCCAGCACCTAAGAATGGCTTTCCATGATTGTGTTAAATTGATAATCTTATGAGAATGTTGATTTCTGTTGCCATCCTTGATATGGCCGCAGAGAGAACCATTAGTGCTAGCTGGAAGGCTTTAATGAGCAATCTTTCACCATAACCAAATTGATGGTTAGCATTTTCAAGTGTTGCAGTATCAAGTATGAATTTGCGTCCTGAATCTGTTGGCAGCGGGTTAGCTTTAATTAACTATGAATGTTGTTATTCTGAAAGTAGGAGTAATGAACTTCTTTGACTGACTGTTTGGTGAATGAATTAGCCTACCCCTTTCTCAGTGAGTGCAATATCCGTCGCCATTGCTTGTGTTCTTTGATTTGATTGGAATCTGTGTTCATGAATTTCATCATGCATAGCAGTGAAGTTGCCTTTGCTTGGCATATCTTCTTATCTTGGCATCCTCTGCTCTCTTTTCATTGAGCAAAGTTATACCTCTACATCAGAGTCGGAGCACTTGTCACTATTATGTTCATACTCGCATGTTTCACTTAGGATGACATTCAAGCTGTTGTAGACCACCTCGTAGGTACAGGAAAGAGTTAAATTAAACTATACTTGCATCTTCCTTACAGACGGTGTTCTACATAAGTTTAGCCAACCGATATGATTATTTAGAATTATCAAGAAGCTTTTGCAGACTCAACAGCTATGGTTTGTTGCTTTTTCTGCAAGATGATAAAAGGGTGAGAGCCATAAAACCTTTTTGGACTTAGTTCCTTGCACCATTGGACGTTAGATTCCTCTCTCCTATCTCGCCTACGAAAGTAAAATCGAATTTGGAAACATCAATAAGAGACGCCAGACACCATGTTAGGTTACAAGTGTTTCCAATGCGATGTGAATAAGCGTGAATTCTAGATTCTCTACTGTGGAAAAGAGCCGAGAGTGGTAATACAGTTTGTGATATTTTCTGTGCGGCTCAAATCCCAATCTAACGCATTTTGCTAAGGGAATATGTTGCGACTTAAATTGGCCAAGAGGGCATTGGCAAGGGAGATATATCAGATTCGATGTACATTTGAATGGCTGAAACGGGCTGCTTTCTTCACATCAAGATTGCATATATATATATGGAAATTGTACCCATACACATAGAATTGACAAGCATTATTCATCGAACAGAGCAAATAAAAAAGGTGACGAGAATTCATACAAGGCAATCCTACAATTACAGGGTAGAGATGTCTCTTTTACAGGGTACAAAGGTACCAAAAAGAAAATGATCGGAAATAAATAAGCACTCCCATTTTGTGCATCTATTCCATTCCGGAAATTTTCTTCTTCAGGGCCTCAATATCCGTAGCTAGTTCTTTCCTGCTTGACTGAGGAAAGGAATAAGCATATTGTTAGCACATGGTTTTCGTTGTGTGTATATAATCTGAAAATCAGTAAGATTTTAATTGTAAATTAAGCTATTCTTCTAGTTAAATACCATCTCAAAGATGAGCCAATTTTCAGATTTCAAAGCGCAGATGTGTAACTCTCAAAAGTTGGTTCAAATTCATCAATTACATCACTCTCTCTTCATGCATTTATAAATCTCACATGGTGTTCTGTGATTTCTTTCTGAGAATATGCAAAACACCCTGTAATTGTTTGAATGATGAGGAATGCAGAATGGCTTATGCAGCAAGATTCACGAAAGACTAACCAAGCAATCACTAGGTTATAATAAAGGTAATGAGCATGCAACCATGTACCTTGAACAGAAGGTATCTGTAGACAAACCATCCTGTGTATCCAAGTCCAACCAACTCCATTATCTTTGGAAGCTGGTAACCACAAAAAAAATCGTTTCAGATTGGATCAGTGACTAGAGAAGACACATTGTAGCAAATTCATGGCCGATTATTAATCAGGAAAAGCTAATCTAGTTCTAGGAATTAGCCCCTTGTTTAGAAGAAAAGGTGAAGCGTTAAGAAATCACTTACCAAAGGAACAGAGTTAATGGCACCAACAAGAATAGCTGATAACCAAACTGCAACAATTGCCCCACCACCATAAAGAAGTACTGTGGACTTGTTCTCAATTTTGTCCCACTAGTAAACATGAGGAAAAGGCCAAAGTTCAGCCATAAACTGAAGGAAAACATACTAAGCAGCAAAAAGAGCAGGAAATTGATTATTTAGATGATATAATTACTGAAGTCTGAAGCTGTTACTGCTACTTTATTAAGGCCATGTTTCTTACCTTTTCCTTCAAGTCAGTGATAAGCTCCCCAGCATCAACAGAGGTTGTCTCCTCTGAGGCTTTTGTTTGGAGCAGAGAAAACCTCCGGGATTCTGTTTGTGAAAAACCAAAAGAAAATAGGGATTAAATAATAAGCTAAGGAATACATCCCAGAGACTTTTGAGAAATGTATATGATCACAGCAAATGAATAAATGAGGCCTCTGTTTATGAGAAAATATTGAAGACAGAGACAACCACATCAAAGCATTTTCTTGGGCTTATTAACTTGATGAATTAGGAAGGAAGAGCAGGATTATCACTTACTAACAGTTTTTCTCCCTATAAACAATTTCTTAATATGTATTTTACATGGGAATTTCCCAAATTTTGCAGTAGATCAATAGCAAAAACAACTCTTTGAGACTTGGTACTCACATTCTATTCCAACCTTTGATTCTATTTCATACATTGGAAACTTAACTCCAATTGCCGGGCCACAAGATGTGAAAGGATAATTGAGTTTGGCCTCAACCACTTCATCTCCATTTCAAATTGGGATCCCATTTTCCCTCGATTACCGTGAGTTTAAAGTACAAACAGTTGAGTTTTCAACTTTACCATTCAAAAATTGCCCCTTCATCAGACAAGCCCCCAGTCCCACCATTTCTCTTCCGAATTACTTCCCAACTACTGCTACAACACTGCTGATTATCGGTATTAATCACCCATCAAAGATTTCTTTTAACAAACTCATATTCATCGCCAAAAAGAAGGATCTTCAGTTCCAGAAATGGTGATAGCAGCACAGAACCTAAAGTCAACCCATAACTTATTGACCTTTAAGCTTTCATTTTCTTTCAATAAAATCAAACAAAACAAAATAACAATGTGTTGGAAAGCATGTACATTTTGCAAGTGAAGCGAGTATTACCAAAGGGAATGTAAACAACAGTACCTGGAATTAGCTTGACAGAAGATGAGAAGGAAGCGGTGGAAACGCGTGAAGGGAGGAGCGGCAAGGCATAGCAGCGAGTGGTTCCAACGGCGGTGGGGACACGTGGAATCAAAACAGCGGTGGCCGCCATGGAGGATGATGCTGCTGCCGCCATTTCTAAATTTGTTTTAGCTGCTTCAGATATGTGGCCGCTCGAACTCTACAAATCCTATCCTTTTTGCTTGCTGCCTTTTTCAGAGTTCCTATTGCTCTTCAAGATTTCCTCTTTTTCACTCCTTTTTTTTTCTTTATTTTAGCTTTGAATTTTACCAAAAAATTTCTGCCGCTGTCATTGGTGAGATTTTAGTGCTCCGTTTGGAAAAGTGATGCTCTTGATCGACACGTGGATAAGGTTAGGATTCTGATTGGCTGACTCCCTATCTGCAATCCACGTTTGAGGGGTCTCTCCTCTATCTCTTCACACATTTGTTGTTTGGACAAAACAAGATCAACACTTGGACCAAACTCAACTTCCCCTGTTCTTCGCGCTGTCTTGTTTCGTCATTTCGCATTTTCCTTGGCCTAAAGTTCCTGCTCGATTTTCATCGTTTTTATTTTCTTTTGATTAAATTAAACGTCTAAAGTTTAATAATTGAGTGATGACTTGATTAATTAACAATGCCCCGCACGCCAATGATTTCTTTATGCTTTATAAACATTGACAATTGAGATCACTCATCCTTTCATTTCTCTAATAAACCTACTAAAATTCTATTATTTAATAAACAATATTACATATGCATTTCACATGCATTATTATATAAAAAAGATTAATGAATTTCATGTTGGGAATTAAGAGACATAAATTCAATTTAATATCATAATATTTATAAACAAAAAATAAAAACATTTAAATCATTTCATTTGCTATAGAATATGTTTTTTTTAAAAAAATTACCTATTCTTTTGGCATAACGGGTGTGGCATACTTTAATAATTATTTTTATGTGAATGTGATTATTATTCTTAAGTTTTGAGTTTAATCATGCTTCAAGAATGAAAACTGAAAACTAAATCCTCCTCAATAAATTTCTGTTAATCCAAATTAATTTAGAAGGGAAAAGACAGTGAATGTCCTCTTACTAGTACTGATAATTGGGCCCATGTTGGGTCCATTAAACCTACAAGATGACAAAGTATCCAATTCTTGGGCCTTGGGATATTGTCCATTTGGGCTCTGTCTCAGGTTCTGGGCTTTACGAAGACCCAATATGGTTTAGAAATAAAGAAGAAAAATCCTTTTTGTAGTTGAGACATGACCATATAATTCTTTTAACAAAGATATGCTCTCTAAACAATTTCAAATTCCAAATTCGTTAAATTATTAATTAATTCTACGATAATTACGAATACGAAATAAATATGTCATCATATGTTTGGAAAAGCACTTTTTGTTTTAATTTTACATTAAAAATTCTAATGTTTATGATATAAGAAAAAAGATGTTGTATTAATCAATTAGGATTAGGCTACATAAAATCCAAATGCAATGCCGGTGCACCGCCTTGCTAAGCCATTTGACTTGCGCCGGACAATCGTCCAAAGATTCTACTTATCATTTTGGAGATTGACCCAGTTTTTCCAATTATTCTTCTTCTTATTATTCTACGAAATAAGCCTTCATTCATTCCACATGTCATGCAAAATGGCAGCCGCCCACCCCCAATAAGCCAAAAATTTGCGCTCATCCTAAGCCTTTGGTCTAAGAAATAGGGCATACTATATATCAATGATTGTGCAACCCCAATCATTAGTGGACTAGGTTCTTTTTCAATGAAATTGAAACAAATTATATAGAATTAATAATAATAATAATAATAATAATAATATATAGCTTCACATCTTTGAGATATCATAGGACTATTTTTTTTTTCTCTTTTAATGAAATTGAAATAAATAAGATAGAATTAATAATAGCTTCGCATCTTTGACTTATCAATTATAACTTGTGAGAAATCGGTTAGCTAGTCAATTAGACATGTAGACATAATTTGACCGTCTAATTCACCCACATAGGTTAGTTCATAAGGAGAGGAGCAACGTTTCCTTATTTTAAAAGTAAAATCCTGAATGCATTAAGTCGATATCAAAAAATACGCTTTAAAGACATCCAATGAAAAAATTAAATTGATACAAAACTTAAAAGATATATTTAATCGTATTATAAAAAAATTTTAATCACAAAAATATATCATAATATCAAAATAGAATGTTATTTTTATCGTTATCTATGTGATAAACTTATTATCTTTATACATAAAATTGATATTGCGTGATAAATACAATATATATGAAAAAATATTAAAATGATTGTAAAAAATATATATGTTATTTAAATTTTTTTAAAAAAATTGAAAACATAAGTATATTTCACCTGTTAAGTCCACCTTTATACACCAATAAAGAAAGCTGATTCATACGTTGAACGGAATAACACCCAGAAAGAATATGCAAACAAAATTAAAGCGTAGGTACCAGAAAGGAAAAGAGGGCGAGCTTCCAAGTCCACTTGCCTCAAAATAACCAAACCTAAATTAGGAGGTGTGTACACCCTCCCTCCTCTCCTGTGGGACTAATCTCCCCCTCCATGGTCTCGTTGGCACCGCTGTCACAACCAATTCTCTCTCCAACTAACCCACCTGACTAGGAATCAAAGAGAAAGACTAGAAACAAAAATGATTAGAAATTAGATTTCCATTTTTGCCTTCATGAGAATTCAAATGGAAATATTTTAATGATATGTTGGAAACCTTTCTTTTTTGGGTGCCAGTTTAGCATGGCTTTTCCATGTTTCATAGATATACAATACAACAGCTAGACATTCCATTCCCATTCCCATTGCAGCAGTTTGATCTCTCTTTCCCTTTGCCCCTTTCCACTCTCCAGCTCATCCCGGTTTGCCCTGTCTATAAAGTTTGAAGATTTCAGAGTCGTGATCTTCTTTTCAAAGCTCTCATTTCTTTTGTCTGTTTCTTGCATTTCTCGAGTTTGGTCTTTTTCTTTTTTCTTTTTGCGTTGCATTGTTTGATGCAAAAGCTTTGATTAGGGTAGGAAACCGGTTTCGAATTGTAGCGTAAACAAAGCGTTCTTGATGGGGTAATGTTATTGATGGGGTCTGATAGAAGTTGGCTCATCATCTTCATGGTTTTCTCTTCGTTATTATCGTTGATTTCTGGTGGCTCGGATAGCCATGATCCAGAGGCTTTAGACGCTTTGTTTCATTATTACGCAAATCAAACATTGGCGAAGCACCGCACAGGTACTTTATACAAAATTCCCCTTCCTTCTAATTTCTCAGGCATGGAAGTTTCCGTCATTAGACTACGCAGCGGGAGTTTATGGGCCAGAGGAAGCAATTCCAGCTTTATCAAGATCCCACCTAGGGTTAGAGCATTCCCTCACGTGAAAAGATTAGCTATAGTTTATGAGAACCTGGGAGAATGGTCTTCAAAATACTATCAGATTCCTGGTTATACATTAGTCTCACCGGTGGTCGGCTTCAACGTTTATGATTTTTCAAATGCAACTACATTAAGCGATCGAAAGGTCACATTGAGCACCACGAGTGATCCCATTTCAATTCATTTTCCTTACATCGAGGCAGAAGATAAAAATGTGACGGAACTTAAATGTGTCAAATTTGGAGCTGGTGGGTCAGTTGAGTTTAAGAACATGACAGCAAGGAATGTTTGTGTCACGGGAAAAGCAGGGCACTTTTCTGTTGTGATACCGTCAATGCCAGAGAAGAAAGTAAGAATCTGGAAATGGTGGGTGATAGGCTTTGTGTCTGCAACTGTTGGGCTGGTCTTGTTGATTTCGGTAGCAGCAATCATTTTCATATTACTGAGACGGTTGAAGATGAAAGCTATGGAGAAGGCATCTGACAATGCTGAGAATTTGGATACGTTTTGGGTTAGGGGAGATAAAATGCCTTCTGCATCAATGATAAGAACACAGCCAGTCCTTGAGCATGATTATGTTCCTTGACCCATATTCTTTACTTTTCATTTTTCATTTTTCTTGTATTTTTCCCTACATTTTGTTCTTCATCAACTCTTTCATCTTCTTATAAATGGAAATACTTTCATCATAGATTTGTAATCCTGATATCTTCTCTTCTCATTATTCTTTGGAATTGCTGGCAGCTCATTGAAGAGAAAATACATTAGTTAGTTATTTGGTTAAGTCTTTCCTCATTGTTTATGAGAATTTTGTGGAAGAATATGATTGGGAAAACCAGTGAACGTTATTTGGTTAGGTTAGCCAGTGCCCTACAAGCATTGTTCTGTATGTAGTCATTTAATTCATTCCCACTCCCAAAGAAGATCCGTAATGCTTTCTCTGCGTTAGGAATAAGTGCAAACTATGCATCACCAGCCAGCCCCACGGCCAGGTTTTGGTAGGACGGTAAGTTTGGCTTTTTGGCCTGTTAACTTTCATTTATTATAAAATGAACTATATTAATTATTCCATTTAGTCTGATCTTCTGGCTCTAGTCTTTAGTATCCTAATAATTAATACTAATCATTAGGGGAAAAGACCAGCATTTTGGAATGTTGGGTTTATTTTGTGCAGAATATTCATTGATCAAGTTCTGATTGAAACCAGAAGGACAAAAGAGAGCAACAGTGGACATTTCTTTTTGCATTGGACGGGAAAGGAGAACAACTCCTCTTGTTTAAACGATTAATCAACCATCAACTTTGGCTAATGATGTTCTAATTAATTATGCAGTCAATGTACCTTTAATATATCCAAGGGGAGAAAAAGGCTTCAAAGAAGAATGAAAGCTGCTACATTTGACAAGCAAACTCAACCTACCAGGCCTTTTATTTATTCACTTTTGTTGTTCTGGAGTAGCTCTCAACAGCTTTGGTTCATTTTCTGAAGGCATAAGAATAAAAAATTTTCCGTGATCAAGTAAACATCGATTCGCCTGCAGGGCTGCAAATGTTCCTGCCGACGCATTCCCAACCAAAAAAGTTCATCAGCAACCCCATTATATATGCTTGGTAACCTTTTCCTTTAGCATATGAAGCAGGTTTGACAAACCAGTTGTTTTGAGTGAATAAAGCAGAATTGACTTGCGATAATCCAACAAAGCGGTCAAAGTTCATTATAATTATTCTTGAACTAAAGGAATTAATATTTCAACCAATGTGTTGGAGGTCACAGAGCTTGTGAAGTGGAAAAGGAGGGTCAAATAAAGAGCCATTGAGAATGGCCAATGTAGTAATTTTGTTGGCTGCTTCAGATGCATGAATCCCATCCCAGCTTACATAGTTGTTTGGGTCTTTACAAGCCGATGCAGTCACATTGGTTCCATTGATCACCTTTGTGTTCCCACAGTAAACCTCTTGGTGGAAATTATAGGTGCCACCACCATATCCACAACAAGCTCTGGTGCCATATCGAAGACCTGTTCCAAAACCAAAACAGGGAGAAATCAGATTTTAGGGTTTCATTCAATGTGTAAGTCCCAATTTGATCGCAGCCAACATTGCATTGTGGAAATCCACTTTATTCAAAGATCAATGTGCTTGAATTTGGTCCAAGGATGTTATTACCATGGGCTGTAGGTTGCTGGAAAAGCTCTAACAGAACAGCATGAGTGTCCACATATATTAGGGAAGCATTAGGAAGATCTCGTCTAGTTTGGCTTAGTGCCTCCTTTAACATGTTATTATAATCGACCACAGCCTTGTTGTAAGAAGTCAGGCAACCAAATTTGTCCAGGTCCGAGGTGTTGTGTGGCAGTTGCACTAAAAATGCTGGATAACAGCCAACCGGTGCAAGATTTAGTACAAAAAATATACGTCCCCCTAGCCCATAGAGCTCCTGGAAATTTTAGCAGCTAGATTGAGTATGAAGTTAAAACATAGAGTCCCAGCCCAAAAAAAAATTTGGGCTTGTAAAAACCCATCTTATAGAGATTTCAGTCACTACCTTGACAGTGCCAGCAATTTGGGAAACCACCTGGGGAAGATATTGCTTCACTCCCTCAACACCAATGGCTTTTAAATTTGAAGTGAAGTCATTCTGACCAATATAAAAGGTGTAGAGTGATTTTCCAAAGATATCTGGTGAAGGCAGCTTCGTTGTCGTTGACCCTAGTTAATAATTTAACACTCATGACCTTTGCATTGCAAGAGAAAAAGGGAGTTTCATCGTTTTATTATCAGGATGGGCAATGTGGTGGTGGTGGTATACCTTTTTTATTTCCAGAATGATATTCAACAACTTTAGCCTTGAATTCCTTCATTTGATTGAGCTGAATGGCCAAAGAAAAAGGACTGATCCCAGTAACAAATAAAGAAGTGTTAGGCAAGAGCACAGTGGATGCCAATGTTGCGTAGTTCGCTCCATGCCTAAAATCAGATCCAATTGATTGCAAGTATGGGCTGATGAATGGCAATCCTAGAGCTTGAGCTGCAAATCTTGAAAAACCATATTAAAAGAGAAAGATAAAAATATGATGTTAATTTTGATGAGAATAGAATGAATGCGAACGTCTGTCGTAAAAATAGACCACAAGTTTTGCTAAAAGGACAGGTAATCCCTCTTCGCAATTGCCAAGGATCGAATCCTAAGATTCCAGTTCTTTATTACCAACGTGGACAATGAACAGATTCAACCAGCAGATTATATATGGTTGTCAAAATCTTATTTAGGCCCCGTGTAATCATCTATCACTGATGAATGATAAAGGAAGATTGTTCAAAAATGGGCCATTGCGGAAGATAAAATGTAGAATCAAGGGCCATCTCTGAGTCGCCTATTCAAGGGCGAAGTCCAGCCTGGAAGAGTATCCTGACAAAACCCACCTTCTGGACAGCGTCTTGGACACAAGTGGAAAAGTTGGTTCATTAGATGTTTTGGTGGATTGCCAGTTAAAATTGATGCTGTTCTTCGATAAATTAATTGACATGCCCCTTACTACTTTCCAGCTCGACTTCTTGTCTTGAGTTGGGAACTTGCCTGATGAAACCTAAACTCTAGTCAATGTAGCATAAGGAAATGTCAAACGAGTAAGACCTAGGAGTAAGAATAAATTGTGTTCGTTACACTAATCTCCTCTAAATAATTGAGGCAAAGCGTGTCTAGCATTCGACGACAGGCAGAAAGATGAAGCTGCATATAAATTTTTATGGAAGAAGAGCGATGCAGTGAATGGCCTATAGGAAGTAGGCTACTTGACAACTTATCTCCAGTTGAGAGAAAAGAAAAGCTCTACACAAACACATCTGATTCCCTGAATCTTCAGTGTCTCAAGCTACTCGACATTAATAAGAAGATGCTTTAAAGTATCAAAATTTAGTAAAGATGCTGCTGACATTAATGCTCCTTGGAGGCAAGCTGACACTTTTCACACCAAGGAAAGAAGAAGAAATAAAGGCTCTGTCTGTAAGTACAATAAATAAAAGCTTCAATGGGAAAGTTATCAGAGTTTTACCCAAGAAATCAACTATAAGTCTTCCATCAGTAGCACGACCAGCTGGTCTCTTGAAGTAGGTCATGCCGAAAGGTCCTGACTCTGCCGGAAATGCTGCCCAAAACCCGCCGGTATCAGAATTTGAGTCACCAAAATTGAAGATTGCTTTAAATTCACATTTGGAACCACTTGAACAACGTGACAGCATTGAGATCGTCACCAACAAAACCACTACAACCTGCCTGAAATCAACAATGATTTCGGACGAAGAGAGACTCATCTTTGTTATTGAACTGGTTTCTTGTTGGTTTGCTTAGAGGTGTACAGAGAAGAGTACTCAATTGTTGCTGGCTAAGCCTGACATTATATAGAAAAGTGAAAGTGGAAATGACTACAAAAGGATTAACCACATGGCTAATGCTCGCATACGAAACTCTGAATCAATTACTGTGCGTGGACCCGAGATTGACACGCGCAACACAGTATGAAAATAACAGAGCAAAGTGAGGGAAAGTAGTAATTATCAGAAACAAAAGGCCAAGTCTAAAGAAATCAAACGTGCAAAAGTAGAATACCAAAACCAGTGATACATGTTTGAAAAAGAAAACTGTCATCAGTAGATCGAAGACAGGTACTTTTGAGTTATCGGAGGTTTAGAGTTTAATGTAAATCACATTTACCTTTTTTTCTATATATACTTTATCTTTTTATGTCTTTTATATATATATATATATATATATATGTGTGTGTGTGTGTGTGTGTGTGTAGTATTGGCATTATCTCTTATAATTATTGTATCACAATTAATCAATTACAATCATAAATTGTGTAAAATCAATTAAAATATTTTATAAAATTCATACTTACTAGTATACCTACACTGCACTTATAATTCACACTGCAAGAGGCAAAAAATATCCTTCATTTTATGAAGCTTTTGCCAGGATTCTTAATTTTGATGGAGGCAAAGAGACACTCTCAGGCCCATGCCATTAAAAAAACATAAATTCGAGCCTAATTGGAGAGCATCAACTGTCCGGAAAGGATGCTAAAACTTGGCCTGGTTGTCAAAGCCGAAAGGTTTTTCCAGTAACAGGCTTGCCCGCTCGTATGTTTTTGGTCCAATGAGCCACGGACCATAGGTTCAAAACCATGACCCATTGGAGATTTTCAGACGCCAGCAGACTGCCAGGCAAAAATAATTTTCGAAGGGCCTGGTCATGTTGAACGTCAACCAAATCTTGCCTTAAACAATCTGAAAAGCTTTTATAACAAATTTTGTTTGCACTTAGGTGGATGTGCAATATCATGCTAAGTTTTAGATATTCTAACATGAAGTTAATCGGTAATTTACAAAGATTAATAATTTGTTTTAAATATATAAAATTATCCACGAATAAATGATATGAAAATTACATACCACTGTTTAAAAATAAATCTTTAAGATTCACATGAATAAGTTGTGACTCTACCCTACCCTTAAGAAACATACATGAACTATTTAGCTGATCTTGACATCTTGTTGAGTAGATAAATTTCAGATAAACTTCATAGATAATCATTAAACTTATATCATTTTCTCATCCAACTTTCTTTAATCTTAATTTGATTATTAAATTTTTTAAATTGTATTGTTTAAGTAACTATATATATTAGTCATTATCTTAACATTTATTGGGGTGAAATTATCTATAGTGATCACATTTAATAAATCATTTAAGACGAATTGAAGTTTAGCAAGTAAATATAAAAAACAAAATAAAAATTAATGATTACCCATTAAATTTACTTTAAATTCTATAAAAATGTCAAACGATAGACTTCAATCCTCACCATTAGTAAAGAATGAGAAGGAAACTTTATTAGAAATTTAATATTGTTCATTATTTTTTGGATGAACCGATAGATTAGATGCCCAAAGATGACTGCAAAAGGTTTTCTCCCTTCATCGACAGTTGTCAAACAAAGGATTAACAACCGTGGTCATCGGTCATAACAACAAAACAAAGGATGGAATAACGCTATTAATGTCAGGGTTGATAAACCTAGATGTGAACGCGATGGGCACTAATGCCATTGAAATGCGGCGTCCAGGGCTATTTTCGTCAATGCGAAGATATGTCATGGGCATTTATGAAACCAAAATTTAAATTTTACATTGACTCATTTTTTTCTATTGATGAATTTTTTAAAATGTAAATCGGATCTGATCTCAACATTAGCTTCTCGTCCACGTCAACGGGAACCCACCAACGTTGCTTCGTAAACCTTGTGCCTAGAAGACACGTCACCTTGTCGGTAGCGATTCCCCTGCTGAATTAACCCCCCACACGCTAAATCGAATTTCAGAGAAAAAGAAAAAGAGGCCTCACCACACCACGTCAGATCCCTCAATCACATGCCTCTTTCTCAGTTCCACCGCAAAGCACGCATCATCGTCAATCTTGCCAAGTGATCAACGGCTCACGATGCTCTCTTACGTGGCTCCTCTGACTCTTGCGTCACACCTCACTAGGCCAGTCACGTGCTCCCTCATACTATTTGGACAATCAATTGCAAGCGCCTCCGCGTTTTTTATTTTTATTTTTTGCCTCAGCTTCTTGCATCCCACTCCCATCTAATTTTAAAGATTTTTTTAATAAGAAAGGCATTAAAAAATTTTAAAAAATCATTTACTTCGATTTCATTTGCTGTGTTATTTTCCTTACGCAGAGTTTATTAATGCCATTAAAAAAAAAAAGGGAAGTTGATTAAGGGCGGTGCGAAATGAGGGGGAACCAATGATGGAAGGGCATGTGGAGTTCTCCACGTGGAGATTTGGTAATGACACGTGGGCCATTGAAGGTCTCTAGAAAGTCCAAGGGGCGGGAAGTGTGAGCTGGCTACGCAACCTCTGCTTGCGGTGGGATCCACCTACGTGGGACACGTCACAGGCCGGACCACTCGCACGCACCGACATATGCCAAAGTTGGTAGGGACCACACCCGAGTACGTGTTTTCAGATACCTTTTTTGTAGCCCAGGCAGGCCTCGTTGGCGGAGATACTCTCTCGTTTCCAAGCGTCGTGGTTCGTTTCTATCCCTCCGATTTACGAAATTTTGGCCGTCTATTCCATTTACGTCAGAGGTGGGTCCAGCGAGTTGTTTAACAATAAAGTTTTCCTCTTTTTATGATTTTTTTTATTTGATGGTAGGATAGAGAACTCTGAGCGTACACGTGCCGCTCTCCTGAGGTGACCTGGAAAAGTGTTTTTGATGCGGCACGGAAGATGAACGGTCAAGATTTAAGATAACGTGAAATTCGAGTCAAAACAAGTGCGTCAGACAAGGAGTGCTCTCCGCGTCGGAAAGTGAGGTGCCATCTGCTTAATTTACCTCAGTTACCTTTCACTTCTCTTTTGTTTTATTCATGCGCCCACAGTAGCAAGTACCAGCACGCCGGCATCCAGCTTTTTTTCTCTCTTGCATGGGAATTTTAAAATATTTTCGAGACTTCTCATCCCAAATTCCAAATAAAGACAAAATAATGAAGAGAATTGGTTTTTTTTTTTTCCAGATTTTTCAACTCTTTCAAAAATTGAATCGTTCTTAGAAAATAGTTGCAGATTACATTTAGTTATCAAAAATTAATCATGGTGCAGCAATTTTTCTATTGGGTCGCATACCCCACGGGACATTAGTGCTCCAAATCTTTGCGGGGGGTCTTTCGGTCCTTGTTTGGAACCAGGACCATAAAACCATCCACCTTTGTACAGCAGTGGAAAGTGCTAATTTGACTCGTGTCATCCGGGGGGCCGAAACTTTTCTTCAATTTGTACGCATTGAAAAGAATTGGGACCAAACTTTTTTAAATGGAAATAACTTGGTACATGACAACATGATTTTGTCTCTCAAAATTATTTTCATATTCCAAATTAATCGTTTATTCCTTTTGAATTAGAAAATGGTAAACTCCATCACCTTATTTCTATATGTTAATTGTCATGTTATCTTAAGAATGAGGAAAGTGAGTAATTATATCTTTGATCTTCTGATTTCTTATTTCCTTTACTTCTTGCTACCCATTCTTTCTAACTTTCAACAAATCCCTTTCCACAAGCAAACGACAGCACTTTGAAGTATTTGTCCTTTAACGAGGAACATTTTTACATTCGTAGTTGTTGCTAATTTTGTTTTTCTCTCTCTCTTCACTATCTTAGATAGGGGGAGCATGACTTTTCAAAATTTTTTAAAATTTTTATATATTATATATATTTTTAATAATTTTTTAAATAATTTGTTATTAAATTGTTAGTATAATATGTTATATATACTTTTAATGGGTTCTTAAAATAATTTTATATTAAAATATTAATATAAATACTTATTTAGCTTGATTTTTTTAATTTAAAAGTTACTATGAAGCTAAATCTGTTTGATAAATTTACTTTTATAAATTTTTTTTATAAATAAGTTATTTGATAAAATAATTTACATAAGTTTTAATTTTGATTAAAATTACTATAAAAGGTATTTAATAAATAATTTTTTATTAATCACAAATTCTTTTGTTCATAATGAAAAAAAGTTAATTTTAGTTTTTTATTTCTAAAAAGTATAAAAAAAAATTTATATAATATAAAATTTATAATTAACAATAAATCATATAAAAATGAAAATAGATAATATTAAAATTATTTTAATAGATGAGGATATTTTTGAAACAAAAAAAAACTTTCCTAAATAAATACATATTTTTAAAAAAGATTTTCTAAAGCTCTTTTTTTCAAAATTTTGTTTTTTAAAAAAAAGCTGTTTATTTTTTTAAGAACCTTTTCAAATTTTTATTTGACTTAATTTTTACTTTTAAAAGATAGATAAGTTAAAAAAAATCAAACCAAATAAGTATTAAATAAAAAATAATAAAATGATCATATAAATTCATTTAATTTTACCCCAACTTTTAAATTGTTCCTTTTTAAATTTATTCCCACCTCTTTCCATCTCTTTCTTTTTGTCTTTCTCTTCTCCTTTATCTTTTTACTGTGAAATTACAAAGAAGTAATTTTTTTTCTAATTATATTATTATTTATATTTATTTTTTTCAATTTTATTCTATTTGATCATATGTTTTAAATTTTTATAAATTTTTTTCTTCAAATTTCTACAAATCGTCACTTATATTCTTCTTTTTTTTTATTATGTAATTCAATCTTCTACTTGTCATTGTTTTTTTCTTATTAAGTATTCTCAATGATTTTAATATTTATAAATTAAAAAATTATCATATAATTTTTAAATATGTGTTATTGTTTTATATTATTGATTGTTGCTTAAAATTTCACCAATATATTATTTTTTTATTAATCTTGATTATATAAGATATTTTTTTATGTATAATATGTTTCATATTTAATTAAAAAAATTATTTTTGAGTATTTATTTTTAAAATAATATTTATAATATAAAAAATTATTAATTTTATATATCATATTTAATTATTTATATTTTATACATTATTCTTTTTCATCATTGACTTCCTAATAAAAATTGATTAACTCTACCCTAATCTGATAGCACAAAACTCATCAACCTTTTAACCTTAGTTTATAAAAATCTTGAAACCGTTTTCCTTATTCCTACACAAATTAATTATTTTATTTACAATTTTACACTTGAATCCTTTTTTCTTTTATATTTCATCGAAAAATTCTCATTCCATGGTTGGCCCTACAAATTCTTGTTCATCATCAGCGGGGTCCTTGTAACTGTCGATGCTTCAATCCAATCCGTCGACAACCATCCTCGTCATATGATACTTCCATCGAGATCCTCAGCCATTGGGTCGAAGTTCAACGTCCTCTAGCTTCCCAAAGCTGTATGGACGTTAGTTCTCCTATCATTCAAGATGATTGGTTAATCAGTCAATAATTTGTGATATGTTTAATAAATGAAAGCATGATTTGGGGTCTAATTTTATTAAATGCTTGATATGTGTTCAGTATAAATTTATTATGTCATCATATAACATATTCAGATAATCAAAATAATCGATCGAATATATAGACATAATTTAGTTTTAGTTATATCAATTCTCTTTTTTAATTCAACCAATTTAGTTTTTTTTATTTAATTAATTAAAATTTTAAAAATTTAAAATTACAATCAATCGAACTAATACAAGCCAAATTTCTTAATGCCTCACCGTCTCTCAAAGTAGGCCCTGACAAAGGGCACTGGTCCTTCTTTTCCAAATTGGCACGTTCGCTAGACCTAATTGGTTTTCAACATTACATTGATGGCAATGTGGTTTGGCCGGATACGGCAAAGTGATTTAATTTTAGCAGATATTGTACACGATCATGATTTCCAATACTTTGCAATTAAATCATTGTTTTTTTTTTGAGAGATAATGCATTTAACTACAAATTTGTGTTAAGATCTTGAATAGTTGACTTAATAATAAACATATACACCCACGTTTGAAAGAGTTCAGATTCTCAATTTCTCAAATCATAAAAGATTTGAAAAAAAAAAAGAAGTTGTGGATGGCATGGTACTCGTCATGGGTCTGAGACAATTTTTTGTTTTAAACAAGGGCTAATATGCATAGAGGCAACGTTCATCACCTAGAAAGAGCAAAAAAAACTTTTATCTAGGATTGTCCAATTAGAATACATCTTAATGGCACGTAGAGCTAATTAAAGAAAGATAATTTATTTTCAAAGAGCAATTCGATTTTTTTCTAGAGTAAATGTCAATTAATGTAAAAATTTAAAATAAGAGGAAGGTTATATACTAATTAATGAATTAGATGCTTGAATGTTAAATTTTATTTTTATTTTCTTAGATATTCTTACATATATTAATAATAAAAAGAAGAAATTGATATTTACCTATGTTTCATTTTTCATGAAATCATTCTTAATTTAAACTTGTAAAACTAATAATGTTAAAAAAAATTATAGACTTGAGAATTTTGTATTCAATCTGATAACACAAACACAAGTGTGAATTTTAACTGATTTAGATTTAAGATAATTAAATGACACAATTTGTTCTCTTTCATAGATAACATCATACATATATTTCAAAAGTATTTTTTACAACAAGCAAAAGACTTTGACATCATGCATCGAATATTTTTTTAACTTAAAAAATAAATCAAACTTCTTAAAGAGAGAAATACGAGTGGTTATTATGAAAATGATTTTTTAAAATATTACCAAAAAAAAAAAACTTGTTCAATCAATTTTCAAATTGCAAGAATGTGGGTGAATTGCGGTTCGTATATGTTGTTTGTCGTGTTTGACTATTAATGTAAAAAGCTTCCTAAGTTTTCAAAATTTAACGTAAAAATCTTCCAATCAAGTATTAATAGATAAACTAGAAGTAGCAAATCATAGAATTATTATTACTATTAAAAAATAAAGAAAAGGATTGAAACTAGCAGATAGGAAAATAAAAAAAATGGAATTAAAATATCAGGGAAATAACCCCAATTAAGTCGTCAACAAAGTGGCCAGTGGTGGATTCCAAACGACCTATTCATTGTAGTTAAATCTCAGACAATTAAATATCTGATTCTTTAAAAAATTAAAAATTAAATTAACGAAACATGACCACGTAAGCCCACATGACGGGTGGAATAGGTTGGACCCCTCGCCCAAGACGCGTAGATCGACTAAATAACGAACACGTGTACGGCAGAGGTGACGTTGGAATAAATAAATGGCCAGCGCGAATATCGAAGGGCCAACTCAACAACCAACTTTGCCCCCCGTATATACGGTGTATTTGTACACCTGCTTTTTTCTACGACACGTGTTTGGTGACGTGGATGTTGCCTTGGCGCTCCCTTTCTTCTTCTTCTTCTCCACAGCCTCCGTCCTTCCTCTCTCTCTCTCTTCTATTCCTCTCTGTGAATTTAAAAAAAAGAAAAAAAAAAAGAACCTTAAAACTTTTCTCTCTGTTTCTGAGTGAAGATAATGCAGTCTTTTTGACTATTTCGTTTTAGAATTTCTCTTGTCTACTTTGTCCCCCTTTTCTCAATTGAAGATAGTATACTTTCTGTTGTGAATTATCGTTTCGCTGCTAAGGGAAGGAAGGTTGTCGGATTTCAGATTTGAAGGTATGTAACTTATGTTGAAATTAGAGTTCACGTTGTAGTTTTTTATTTCTTTTGTTTTGGATTAGTGGATTAATGCGTAAGGTTTTGTTTGGTTGTTCAGAAAGCTGATGAAAGTGCAGGAAAGTTTTTCTTTAAAGAGTTAAATTTAAAATTATTTTGGCGGTTTTATTTGGTGAGATAGTGTAGAAAAGTGGATTCAATTTGAAGCTATAACGATCAAACTTTTGATTGTTTTGAAAATAAAATCTCTACAGCTCCTTACTGAACTGACTTTTCAAAATATAACGGAATTTTGTAGAATTTAATAGCTATATTCTTCTTCTGGCCCTTTCATTAATTTTGTAGGACTTTTTTCCTGGATCTCGTCAATTCATGATCATCTCTGATTAGAACCTTTGGATTTGCATGACTACTTCGGCCGATTTTCTTTAGTCTCCGAATTTCATCAACTTTTTTGTTTTTGACGAAGAGAATAAAGAGAGAGAGGCAGAGAGAGAGACAACCATTTAGAATAAGTTTAAGGGAATAAGGAAGCAAAGTTATGGAGATGAGGATATTGGACTATGCAGATCGAAACAGCAGTTACCAAAAAGTGCTTCTTCTTTTTGTTTGTAAAGAAACATTTCCAGATAAATTTGTTGCGGATTCATCTAAAACGAGAATAAAGTACTGGAACTTATTATGTAGAGAAGAAGAACTGCAGACATCTTCAGTTTCAAGGGTTATTTTGTCCTTTAGTTAACAGATTAATCTGGTGAGATGGATTTTGTAATTATTTTTTCCAGGGTTAAAGATGGATTTTGCAATTTGCTCTCGTTATGGGTGTAGGTATGGAAAGACGGTTATACCCTCATCTTTAATTTGTTTTCCGGGCTGTTCATCTTTCGCCTTCGCTCTTTCTCCCTTCCTCTTTTCATTGTTCAAGGACTGGCAAGATCAAAACTTTTTGTAATTTTTGGTGAACATAAACTTGAAAAGATATTTCTTTGGACTATTTGGTGCTCTTTGTAAATTCTTTTCTTGGCCGATATTAAATTATATTCTTCAAACTAGATTAAACTTGTTTTATGGCATAAATTCTAGTGTTTAGTTACAAATACATTTCAAAATAGCCCTATTTGTAAGTATATTTTATGTTTTATTACCCAAGCATGGTACTATACTACTTAACTCATAAGGTGAGCGCCTATACCATTAAGCAGTTTCAAACACTACTGCAGCTGTGTGAGTTTTTTTGGAGGAAAAGTCAGGAAGTAGAATTCTGAAAATCATGTCTGTTTCTAAAGGAAGATGATGGCATGCATCAAGCCAGTTCATCAATTACAAATTTAACTTGCATTAGTTTCATGGTGTTCTTTTTGAGCATCAAGTAACACCGAATTGGTTTTGTCCGACTCCAACTTGGGGTCTCTGGTCTTCACAAAGTCAAAACATCAGCCTCTGTTTTCCATAAACAGAAATATTGAAGTAGAATGACGATTTCTTTGTACTCTTTAGCATTGTGATATCAATTTTATCACTCAATCAAAGTGATTGGATCTAATTGCTATTCGGTACCAATTTGCTATTATGATTTATTCTGAACTGTTCCTATTGCTATCTAGAAATTAGCTGTCAAGCACAGCTTCATGTTTCTCTCCTTGATTGCAGTTGACACAGACGTGAACGAACTTCTAGAAATTAGGTTTCGACATTGGTGCGACCATGGGAAACAACGATGAAGGAAAGTCCTCTAAGTCTGACAAATCATCTTTACCAGTGCCAACGGTGAGCGAAGTGATCATGCATGTTTAACTGTTGAAACTAGGAATAAGCTGGAGCTTTTTTATGCTAGAAAAGAACAATTACTATATTTTTCTTTTAATGTTTGTCCCATTTGATTTAGGGAAAAGATCTTTAATGTAGTTGTTGTTGCATTTGCTTAGTATTTAATCTTTCCGTGGAGATTAATTTTTGAAGTTTATATCTGAGTATTGGTCAATCCTTTTGTATTCACAGGATCAGACCAATGTTCATGTCTATCCCGATTGGGCAGCCATGCAGGTTATCTACTTAGTGCCCTCTTTCCTATTGCAGTTGTTGAGGCCTTTGTTCAACTAAAATTGACAATCTGATTTTTTTAATGAAATTGCTAATGGGGATTTTATGGTTCTTTCTTATGTATTTAGGCATATTATGGTCCTCGAGTCGCTATTCCACCATATTATAATTCTGCTGTGGCCTCAGGCCATGCTCCTCCCCCCTATATGTGGGGACCACCACAGGTATTTGCCCATAGCTGCAGGGCATTTTAACGTCAAGTTTTTTACTGAGCTACTGTATAATAGTTATTGAATATCCTAACATGTTAATTCTTCCAGCCTATGATGCCACCTTATGGGGCACCTTATGCAACAATCTACTCGCATGGGGGAGTTTATGCACATCCTGCTGTTCCTCTGGTAAGTTTAATTTGTCACTATCTTTTAACTAAAGTATTAATTCTTTGAAATTATCTAATAGTTTTACTCTGCTTTGCAGTTTTCGAAATGAGTATTAGGTTTTTTGTATGATGTTTGAGTATGTACAGGACACATATTGCTGTACAATCCTCTTGTTTCTTACTGCTCTATGTTTAAACAGTATTCTTTTTATGGCTACTAGCTAGATGGGAAGTTGTCTGTTTTTGTTTTATGCTTTAAGCAGGTGCTGAATATAACCTGAGCATTGTACTGCAGGCTGCGGCCGCTGTGGAAACACCTACCAAGTCCTTGGGAAATTCAGAACGAGGTTTAATGAAGAAACTGAAAGGATTTGATGGTCTTGCAATGTCAATTGGCAATGGTACTGCTGAGAATGCTGATGGTGGGGCTGAACCGAGACCGTCCCAGAGGTTTGTTAATTGTTTGACTACAAAGTAGTATTATTTAGGAGATCAAGGCTATGCCTTAGCAACGTATTTGTCGGAGGTTGAACAACAAAGTGATTTTATTCTAGTCGATCTCTTGTTGCTGGACTAATTTTGTGATCATATGGACAGTGCGGAGACTGAAGGTTCCACTGACGGTAGTGATGGGAATACAACTGGGGTGAGATCTCCTTCCTATCTGTTTAACCTGTTTCCAACACACTTCTTCTTTCTTTTTTTCTTTTAAGTTATTTTATTGGAAAATATATTCAACAATGATTAAGGACAAAATGCTAAAGCTTATTTTTTGTCACTGCACATCTCTGGTCAGACGGATCAAACTGGACGGAAAAGAAGCAGGGAGGGTACACCAACCATTGGTATGACTCCATTCTTCACCAAGTATATTCTTGATGAATAATAGAGTTGACCTGGAAGCACAACATTTTAGTCATGCATCTGTATGGTAGTAGATAGTTGCCAAATCTGAAGGCCTGTTTAAATTGAACAAAGATGCTATTTTTAAACTAAAGATTTTATTATGTCTTCTATGTCTTGTTTTTAAAGGAAAATTCAATCTATGATTGATAATGTTGGATAGCTAATTCGTAGTATCCTCCTCTTCTGTGGAAACGGTGGCCTCTATTATTTCAAATTATTTAGGAACACTATCAGTTTTCTCTCCTATATGAGGCAATTCCATTAAAGATCTGCAGGCGCACCTCTGGATCTTGAATGTGCTGTATTTAGGTTCATGACCTTGATATGCTAAAGTTTTTTGTGATTTTTGAAAGGACCTTGTGTTAGAAAATGAAAAGAATGAGAAATAAATTATTGAATCTTGGGATACTGTTGGTCCCACTTTAGTGTTTGGAGGTTTAGGTTTATTCATGTATGGTCCCTGTGTTAGCAGGTGGAGATGGGAAAAATGAGGCAAAGTCTAATGCAATCGTTCCTGTGGGAGAGGTGACTGCAACTGTTTCTCCTAATTCAATTGGAACTGTAATTTCTCCTGGCATGACCACAGCTTTGGAGCTTAGGAACCCTACCACCATGAATGCTAAGTCCAGTCCCACGAGTGTACCTTGTGGAGTAATGCCTTCTGAAGTCTGGTTGCAGGTATCTTTGTGGACGGAGTTCTTGTCTATCTATTATTCTTTTTATCCTGTGTTCCCAAGATTTATTTATGAGCTTGCCTATAATTTATTATGTTTTGTTGCTCTTTTAAGTTGTTAATGCATATTTTATTGTTTTCTACATTTGGTGAGGGGGTTAGGTTGTGTTATCTTAAGCTGTTGCTAACTTAAATAAATTTTAACTAGAATGAACGGGAGCTGAAACGGGAGAGGAGGAAACAATCTAATCGAGAATCTGCTAGGAGGTCAAGGTTGAGGAAGCAGGTACAAGAAATATGTCTTGTTTCTTTTGTGCGTAAAAACTCAGATTTCTTTCTTTGAATGATCTGAAGCTAATGCTTTATATTCTTTTGTAGGCTGAGACTGAAGAGCTTGGTCATAAAGTTGAATCATTGACTGTAGAGAATGCTACACTCAGATCTGAAATAAATCAACTAACTGAGAAATCAGAGAAACTAAGGCTAGAGAATGCTAATTTAGTGGTAGGCACTTTTACCAATTTTTTTGTTTATTTTCCTGCTCGATTAGTTTTTCTAGTTTCATTTTCAGTGATGCCAGATTTTCGCCTTCGTAACTCCATATTTTGTAATACAGGAGGAACTGAAACATGCTCAGCTGGGACAAGCGAAGGAAATTATTATGAACAACAAAGACAACAAAGAAGGTGAAATATATGAGAAAAGCTCCAACTCTGGTGCCAAGCTCCATCAACTCTTGGATGCGAGTCCTAGAGCTGATGCAGTGGCTGCCGGCTGAACAAGGAGAAAATGTTGTACGTGAGATATTTTTGACGTAAAATTGGAGGCAATCGTGTAGCTTTGGCATAATTACAAGCCCAAAACTACTGCTAACAGTTAGCAGAGGGATGAAATAGTTTGATAGGATTGAAACTTTATGTTTCGGACAGCTCTTTTACTCTGTAAGTTAGCTCTCTCATGGCAGAACTGATTGTAATTTTATTTGAAAATCAGAGTGCTGAGAAAGCCCTGAAAGGTAGTGTACATTAACGAGAATTAGAGTTTTCAGTTTAGGAAGAAAGGGTGTCGGAGACCTTCAATGTGTAATCTCTACTGATTGTGCAAATTTTTATTGACTCAGCGCTGTAGACTGTTTGTGATATGTGAAAATGAGGAAATGCTACTCCTCCCCAGTTTGTCTGACTTCATGCTTTAATTTGGATATCCATTACCACCCGGTGGCCCAAATGACTATGACCAACCTTCTTTCTGGGCCGAATCATTTCCTAGCCAATAGTCTGTGGGCTGACTTCTTCTGGTCACTTTAGATCAGGGCAAGAAAACGGTGTGAGTCAAGACTTCCATCCAACTTCGATTGAAGGGCTCGGGCTCATATGGCGATAGATCTTGAATTTATAAATAGTATAAAAATTTATTTAATATTTTATTGTGCATTTTTCAAGTCGGAGCAAGATAGATCTCTTTGCTCCCCCAGTGAAAGATTCGTCCGTTCCACAAATCTTATATTTAAAAGAACTAATATAAACATCTGCATTCACTTAATAGATATGGCTTTTTTAAATTGAAAATAATAAAATTATCAAGTTTAAACTCCTTGTGATACATCAGACTCTTATTTTTTTTTAAAAAAAAGAAAGGTTATGTTACGTTAACATTTTCTACTTTTATCAATCTAAAGTTTTCTTAATTTTTTATTTTCTTTTTGTCGTTAAGTGTACTAGAAACTATTAACTACCGTTGCTTAATCGTTGCCTTCGTCTCGAAAGATTAAAATTTCAATAATTTCTGTAAAGTTCACGGATAGACGGAAACCTTGAATCCAGCTTTGGTTTGGGTCATTGCTTTCGTGTGGAGATGAAGTGCATCCCGCATCTTAAAGCAAGCACGCAAAAAAAAAAGGAAAATGAAGTTTGATTTTAGAAAAATGACAAAAAAAAGGAAAAAGAAAAAAAAAACCACGAAACGTGCACATGAGACTATGCATGTGGGGCCACAAAGAACAAGGCGTCAAGGCTGCTGCCTGATGATCACCTGATTCAAACCGTCAACCGTCGTGTGGTGCGGGGGCACTGCGCCATCATTACTCGTTCAAACATTAGCCAGCTTTTGTCCTCCACGTGATTTTCCTTTCCCACCTCTCCTATTCCCTGCCTTTTTTTGAAAGGCGAATTGAGTGATCAAAATAAAAAAATTTCTCGCAATGTACTTTCTTATAACAAGCCTTATGAATTCTGGGGTGTAATGTAATTATAGGATTCTAGTAGTATAATTGAAGTGATAGAGAAAGCAATGAATATGTGACAAGTATGAAAAAATGCAAATAATTATTGTTTATGAATTGATTCCTGTATTAAACAATACATTAATGGAAATGTCAGGTTGCATTTCCTGGACTTATTATCATTAATGCATATGAAAGCTTACATAGTTAGATTTAAATTTTCAAGTGTGTTATGCATTGGAAATTATTTTTGGAATTGAAACTTTATTGACTTCAGTCTGAAAATTTCTCTGATGTTCGAAGTGTCTTTTATCAAGATTTATGCTGCCATAAAATATATAAAAAAGAAAGAAAATTGATGGCTTGCTAGTGATGCGTACCTAGGCTTGGCAATTCAACCTTTTTCAGCAGGTCTTAGAATTTGACTCAGAAAAAGCAGAGTCATTGTTTTGTTAAGGTGCTCTTCCTTTTCCCTGGTAATATACTAAGATAAGATAACAGTGGCGATTCATTTCTTAAAAAATAATAATAAAACAATTGAATTGTAAAAAATTTCTCATTTTCAAATCTTGGGGTCTTGACCGTTTTGTACAAACGACATGTACTTCTCGTATCTCCATGTCCTAGATCCCTGTAACAGCCCCCCTGTTCCCTTTACCTGTCCATTCAGTTTAGCCTTTCTTTGCCGGCCTCTTAATCAATGTGTCATCATCTGGGTTTTTGTTCCTTCAAATTTTAGTTTTAGTCATATTTAATCAATCTGGAAATAGGTTGCTTCTGGGAAAGAGGGTATATTTTAACATGCCCATTCTTTCCATGCAAATAAACATTGCTTTAGTCCTTGGATTTCAACTTTGTGGTTTAACTATGGAACTGTCTTAAAAAAAAGTACTGAAGACTAGATTCTTCTAACTTTCTGAGCCTTATTCATTCTAGAGTTTCTGATCTCCCCAAGTGGGGTTCTGTTAGAATTTGTAAGTTGGTTATACGAAAGTACACTTGTTGTCAGCAGAGAATTTCTTCTTATTCAGACAAATTTCATCCTTTGATGAGTTTTGGACACTTGAGTCCTTTGTTAAGGGAATGGGTTTCATTAAATTTGAGGGACAAAGTTTCTAGTACTGTTAGTTTTTGAGTGTCTACATTTTATGTTTTTATCCTTATTGGAACTCACTCAGATTGTCTTGTTCTCCTGTGGAAGTGACAAATTTTTTTCATGATTCCTTTATGAGCCTGGGGGTGTTAGGTGTAGGTTTATAAAGTTGCCAGATGTTTTACCTCCTGGTGTCTCTGTCTTTGGTCTTTAGGGTTTCAATGGCACTCTTTTAGTAGCAGTAGTTTGGCAAATCAAGCCTCAGATCTGAGACATAATTGTCAACAAAGACCAGGAAATTTGTGTTGGTAGTTGGGTTTTAGCTGTAAGTTCACGAGATCAGACGTTTGTGACAAGATAGAGCTGTTGATGAACGTTTTCTCAGTCTGACTAAGTGTGTCTTTCCATTCATTCTTGTTGGCATTTCGGTGTTTCTAAGAATTCTAGAAGAATTGTTTCTTAAATTCTAGAAACTCTTCGTTGAAAAATTTCTGGGTTTTGGTTTTCAAAATGGGGCATTCTGCAGCAGTATGGGATTACAAGGCAGCGACAGAGATTACAAAGGATTGGAATGGGATTGATAAGGTTGTGCTTCGAAACCCAGGAGGGGCTTCAGCAAGGGTGAGATTTCAGATTTGTTCTTTCCCTCTTTCTCTAGTTGCTTTCGTTGAATGGATGAAAGTCAATTATAAATTGGTCTTTGCTTTTCAAAGAAAAATTATAAATTGCTCTTTGACAGGACATCTTGTAACTATATCTGATAGATGCATGGTGTCTCTTATTTTCATATGTGTATCAGTGGGAATCACACAAACATTGAAGGATTTCAGGATAATTTTGTGTTAATTTGTCCTTTGATGCTATAGGTTAGCTTACATGGAGGTCAGGTCACTTCATGGAGGAATGAGCAAGGGGAAGAACTTCTGTTTACTAGTAGTAAGGTGGCATATTCTAATTCTTTTACTTTTCCTTTTCTTTTTAAACATATACAGCTTTGTTTTTTTTGCTAAATGTCGTAATTGAGGTTTTTGGCTAGAGTTCATGTCCAAAGAAAATATTTTCGTTTTTGACTTAATTGCCGGTAGAGGGCTGAAGGTTTGTCTAGCATTGCAGGGCTGTGTTAATTCATCTGATTCCTTAAAGTATGGCTAATTTCTTTATAACTTATCCAAGAGGTGGCCTTGATTTACGGCTTTAGATTAAGAAGTTAAACCGATTTGTCATGGTAGAAACGGAAGAACACTGATTCATTATCTTTATCATGAATTTTTAGGCAATTTTTAAGCCTCCAAAAGCAGTTCGAGGAGGGATCCCTATTTGTTTCCCACAGGTAGTTTTTTTTTTTTTTTTGTCATTTTTTAACCTGTAATTATATGGAATCTTATCTATAGTTGCTTATGGATTTTATTTTCAATTCTTGTTAAGTTTGGTTACTGTGGGTCACTCGAGCAACATGGATTTGCTAGGAACAAGATTTGGACAATTGATGAAAACCCTCCACCTCTTAGTCCAAGTGATTCCCATGGCAAATCCTTCATTGACCTTTTGCTTAAACCATCTGAAGAAGATCTTAAGTGCTGGCCCCACAGGTATGAACTTGGATGCTTACATCCTTTGTTGATTTACTATCAATTATAAATAATCCTCTCGAAAAAGAGGAAATATATATTAGTTTTATTACCGTGCATGAATGAGTTTTCTTTTTCACAATCGAAGCTGAGAAGCATCCAAACTCTTTTGAAGGAAACCATAGACAGCGAGTTGCCGACTACTGCATCGATTGCTGTGACCTTTATAAGTAAACTTGTTGTCTATATGTTGCTAACAAATTTTTTCTATTCCCCTCTCAGTTTTGAGTTTCGCTTGAGAGTGTCGCTTGCAGCAGACGGAAGTCTGATGCTAATATCACGAGTTAGGAATGTCAATGGGAAGCCATTTAGTTTCTCTTTTGCGTATCATACATATTTGTCGGTTTCTGACATAAGGTACAGAGTATTATTTGCTGAAATTTGATAAGTTTCCCTTTTGATATTATACTATTTTGTTTTTGTGAACCCTGAATGGAGAAGGGACCAAAAAGGAGAGTTGTGAGATTGAATGAGTTCCATTTTAATCAGCAAGTTAGAAAGCTTTTGTCTCCTGTGGAAAATATGCCTAGTTTGAAATGTCAATTATAGGATGCTGCAGTATTCATTGATGACCAACCAAATTCATCTTTGTTCTAGAAACACTATGGAAGAAGAGAATGACTGTTTTGAGAACTGTTGAATTTTTACATTGTTAAGCCTTGGGCCTTGCTCAAGCTAATACATGCTGGGATAAACTCTAGAACAAAATATTGGTTCAAAGCTTATTAAGTAAGATTTGTTCAAAATGAAAAAATCGTACCGCTCAGAAGATTCATCAGTTTTTCGTTTTCTTTTTTTTGGTTGTGATGAATGAATTGGGATTTGTTTTCTGGGTTTGACATGAACATCAACTGTGTCAACAGTGAAGTGAGGATTGAAGGGCTGGAGACGCTTGACTACCTAGACAACATTTGCCAAAAGGAACGTTTTACAGAGCAAGGAGATGCTATAACTTTTGAAGCCGAGGTACATGAGTTATATGAATTAGGTCGAGTGTCTCATGCTTGAAGTCATTGGTCTTGCAAGAGTGCTGCAACGCAAGACTGCTTTGTAGCAGTTCTTTTTCAGTTAAAAGAATAACAAATTTAAATGTTGTCCAATTGGTCTGACAGGTGGATCGAGTTTATCTCAGTACGCCAAATGTAGTTGCTGTACTTGACCATGAAAGGAAACGGACATATGTTATCCGAAAGGAAGGACTACCTGATGTTGGTAGGTTCAAGTACTTCTGAGGAAATCTCTTTGTAAAAGGATGTTTAGGTTTCGCACACATTGAAAGAAAAAGAGTAATAGAAATGAGTGTATGCTTCATCCGTCTTCTAAATAAATAATGAATTTTCATCTTTTTATTTACCTTCTTATCTTTTGCTATGTACAGTGGTATGGAATCCATGGGAGAAGAAATCGAAATCATTGGTAGATTTTGGAGATGATGAATACAAGCAGATGCTCTGTGTTGATGGAGCAGCAATCGAGAAGCCTGTAACCTTGAAACCAGGTGAGGAATGGACAGGGAGGCAGGAACTCTCAGTTGTACCATCAACATTCTGTAGTGAGCATTTGGATCTCCAGAGCAATGGTTTTTGATGGAATGGTACGAATCAAATTTTCAGAAGATGTACCAGTACGATGTATGATGTTTCAGTAGCTTTACTCGTAGGAATAGTTCAATGATAGTTAACAGCATGCTTATTAGCATTGAACTGAGTGTAAGTATGAACTCCATGTTCTAATGCCAAGAAGATGGCAAGTCTTTGTAACAGGAATACACAATAAGCCTACGTTTTTTCGAGAATGGCTGCTAAACTTTTTCCACAGTAAAAATTTGGTCTTTGTTGATTTCTCTACGTTGATAACGAAAGTCAAAATCAAAACTTTGTTATATGGAGAATAAGAAAATTATCCAAACATTATTGATAAAATTTTTAAACTCCAGGAGTTGGTATTAAGATATAAATATGTTTGTGATTGTAGCTCTGTTTTGTGCTTCGGGGGGACTTGAACACATTCAGATATGTAAAGAAGGGAAGAAAATAGAAAAAGATGTTTCAGAGGTAGGAGGCCACTCATATCAGAGCCAGGTTTCGATCCTGGGACCTGTGGGTTATGGGCCCACCACGCTTCCGCTGCGCCACTCTGATGGTTGGTGACATAACTGTTCCGTATTCTAAAGTGCATATCATTCAACTTTTCAGGTAATTACCAAAAGGTTACTTGTATTTTTCCCCTAGCTTAAACCATTTTCGGTAAGTTCAGCTTCCTTTTCATGGTTTATCATGCTGTCCTCACTCTAATTTATGTTCTTATAGATCTCAGTAGAAGATTATGGATGATGAGGGAAGGGGAGGCAATGCTTTACAAAGAGGGAAAAAAAAGTTTAAACCTTTTTTTTGTTTTAATTCTTTGGCATCAGAAGTTTCCCTGTTTACCAGTACTATTTTTTTATCAAGACCATGGAAGACAAAGCCAGAGAGGAAGTAAATGTTAGCTTAGCTTTCCATAACAAATCTATGATAAGTTTTCCTGAAAAGGTTAGCTGCTATACGGAACCTAGTAGGACCTCAAGGAAGACGCTGTACCGCTTGTTAAAGCATATGCACACCTCCGTATCAGATAATAATAATTGCTTCCCATGGTACAGCTGCTAAATCACAAAGGCACAGCTGGTTCACAACAAGATTAAGTGGAAGTTGAAATTATATTCCTTTCATCCATCATAGTTTAATGATGGGAGGAATAGAAGTCCACAACCAGGCCACAGAGCGGCTTCCAGGCAACCCAGTCAAACATATTAATAAGATAAATTAAACAATGTTGAAATAAATAATAATAAGAGAGCAAATTTCAACCCCAAAAAAAAAACAATCATAATGGTTTATAAAAGATCAAAAGTTGGAATAGAGATTTAGCATCTGAACATTAGTGCAATGTTATAGTATATTTTGTCAAATCGATCAGATATGTCAACAATCGATTAATTTTTTTCTGACACTGCTTATAAACTATAAACCGCGGCGATACTCCAGTTGCTTGGTGTTCTCTAGTAGTACCTGCCAAGTAAAGCAACTATTAATTAACATGATAAAGCTATATGCAAGCTGAAAGAGGAACTGCATAGATGTTGCCAAGCATGGTATCATCCAAACCACGGACAGGAAAATTTCAGATAAGTTCGAAAGAAATGGAGAGCTAGGCAGATAAAGAAGGTAAACAAGTGTCCTTACTTCTCTAATGTAGTTTGCTACAGCCTTGCAGCCTTCAGTTGCAAGTCCCATGACATTTTCAAAGATATCCAAAGGTAACTTAGCATCCATCTGTAATACACAGAATAAATATTAATCTCTAACAGTAAAAAATTAACTAGTAGTGAGTGCCCTAGAAAGCCTCTCAACTAATATTTGAGAACAAAGAAATGTTAAAAGTTTATTACATACTTGTTAGTTTAGATGGATAATAGTCTCACATAAACCAGAAAATAACTTCCAGCAAAGGGAAAAACATAAGTTAGGCAAAGAGAAAGCTCAAATATTTGGTTGTTAAATACCATTACCATGTTACTGAAACACAGAACCATATTGCAACATCAAAAACTTCTATTAACACAGAAGCAGGAAAAAAAAAAAAAGAAGTCCATGATGTTAACTAACGTATCTTTTGAGTTAAAAGCCTAAAAAGGTGAATGAGGAAACAGTCATAGAGAACCTGAAGAAGAGTCACTTTGTCCAACTTAGGTAAGATTCCTACAGTGACATCAGGGCCTCCAGCACTATCTTCAATGTAGTTCAAATCTGTACAATGACAAACATCAATTAATTGTTCAAAGGGAATTAAAAGAGCAAAGTTTAAAAAAGAAGAAGAATTTACCAAGCAAAGGAGTGCTATTTAGATACCCAGCACTGCAAGAAGTGACAATATCACGCATTGGAATCCCAGCATCTGCAAGGGCTAAAGTCGCAGCATTGATACATGCAGATCTAGTTCCTGCAGACACGTTAATTCGGCTTATGCTTCCTTTTTTCTTTCACCTCCCAAACAGATATGGGCAAACAAACTAGCAAGTAGAATAGACAAGGGCAGAAATCTAACAATTTTGACAAGCTTTATTCCTGACCCAAGCTAGGAAAGAGTGCAGAGTAATTATAGAAAAAATGAAATCAATGCAGAAACTGATGCAGATTCATGCCACACAAACAGATGTTGATGGTTGGAGTGGAGCATAAATTTGTAATTGCATAAACTGAAAAAGGAAAGGATGCTATTGATCAAAGAAATTTGGAGAAGTTTCCAGTACCTCCATCAGCTTGAAGAACTTGAACAAATATATCTATCTGACAAAAAAAAATCTTCAGAAAAACATATAACAAATGCCAGTTTGGGCTATACCATGGGGATATAATTCAAACCTGAGAACGAGGCATTAGGTGAGTCAATATGCAAGCTTCCATTGTTTGACGGATGACAAGAGATATCTCTGTTGACCGCCTAAGTGTAGAAAGAGAAGATTTATATCAATAAGCATATAATTGTTCTTCATAAACCTAATATCTGTCAATTTAGTCATGCATATATCCTTTGTAATTTTTATTACTTGTGTAATAAATAGAATGATTTTATACCACCATTTGTGTTGTTTGTGGTAGTGGATAATAATACAGTTTGAGGATTCTCTACTTGACAAAACAAACTCATTTCTTTGTGGAACATTAAGAACCTTCTCTGACTTCAAAGTAGCTATATTTTGGATTAAGTCAATGCATTGGATTTTGATTTTATTACAGCCCTTCCCATATTAGTCATGTATAAATACTTTGTAATTTTTATTACTAGTGTAATAAGATTTAGAATTAATAAAAAAGAATGTAGATAACCTGTCACCCTTTGGTTTCCTCCTGCGATCTCCAGTACTAAAATTAGCCATACTGTACTCACAGCGCACCTAAGATCCATCACATATATGAAAACCAAGAACTTTTCAAGTCACAATTACAAAATTCCAATACACTATGGTCTAAAGAACATTACCAGTGCCTGGTCACTAATTTGTTGGCTCCTATTTTGCACCTGGAAAACATAGACTGCATTTATTCTCGCTACAACAAACCAACATCTCATTACAAATTTACAACAGAAGCTCGAATTCAAAACACAATAAATCCAAATCAACACTTTTTCACTGACAAACTAAACACTACTTCAAATATATCCACAAATCAAAATATAAAAACTAACAAAAGTGATTACAAGTGTGTAATAATATTAAGCAATGAACTTTCATAATAGGTTACCTCTCTAGGGCCATATACTGCTGCAATGACTTTGGTGTTGCCCATCTCAAAAACAGCAGAACTTAATATTGAAATTCACAAAAAAAAAGAAGAAAAAAGCTCGGGATTTTAGGTACGAAATGTTTCAAGTAAATAGATTCGCTTAAGAAAGTAATGGGTGTGGCACATACCCATCAGCTCTGGCCACAGTACCAATCTCTGCACGAATTTGTCTCATCTGAGATGGAACAAGTTAAAGAAGATGAAGATAAAGCAATTTCAGAAAGAAAATATTGGCTAAGAGGATAAAAATGTGTAGACCAATAAAACAATAAAAAAAATTAGAAGAAAAAGTAAGAGAGACAAGGTAGGTACTTCCATCGGACGGCGACCGTCCAAGCGGAGTCCTTCAGGGCTCACGTATTCCATCTTTACCAAGCTAGGTTTGCACCCGAAAGAACCGACAAACAACCAACCGTTGATGATAAACGCAAGAACTGACACTTTCGTTCTTCTCTCCCTTGACTAAACCTCCAGGGTTTTGAGTTCGATCTATGAGACGTTGCCGTTTGGAACTAACTGGCGGCTAGCTTGCTCCATGGGTTCGGGCCTATGGGGAAAACAAAGTAAAAGTTGCTCGTTGGCCCGTTTCGCTGCCTTTATTGCAAAGAAAATGGGCCTAGCTATTACACTATAATCAAAAATAAAGTAAAAAAAATTGATTTACCATTATTTACCTCCTTTTGATCTAACTCTTCTTTCTAGCGTCAAGACCAAAACAAAAACAAATGAAAAAATCAACATCGAAAAAGGGTAGATAGCGTTACTGGTCCTGTCCTACAGCATAAACAACAAAATATGCTCAAAGAAGGCATGAAACTTAGGATTTGAATCTGAGAAAAAATTATATCCAAAATTCATGAAAAAATTCACAAGCACCAAACCATAACCAAAATTCATCAATACCCAAAGAAAATCCGCAAACATGTAAAGCATGCAAAAACACAATCTCAAGTAACCCACCAAAAACCCATGTTCAAAACAGAAAACAAAAGCTCAGTGGTGTTGGTGACTCTGTGTTAAGGATTTTAGAACTCAAAAAGAGAGAGGGAGAATGGACTTGTTAGAGAGAGAAATTGGAGGCGAAGTGGAAAGTGGAGAGTTGTTTAAACAGTAAAGGAAGCAGAGGAGAGAGAGAACAATAGAAGAAGAAAAGAGACGAAAAGAACCTGCAACGTAATTACAGAGAAAGAGAGATTTTTGGTGGGGAATGGAAGAAGGCAAAACCTAATTTTATTTTTTATTTAGGATTAATTATTTTTGGGCTTAAAAGTCAAGAGATTATCTTTTAGTAACTAAGTTTTTTATTATTAATTTATTTTATAAAATAAATAAAAAATATGAAATTAACAATAAAATGAAACTTAAAAATTAAATATATTTTATAACTACTTAATATTTATGAAGAAATTTACTTAAAGATAATTTTGAAAATTATTTTAATACTGTAATATTATTTTTTAAATATTTTTCATAAAATATTTTTTTAATAATTTTAATCAATATTTTGTTATATGTATCAAACCCCCTATTTATACTTTGGACCTTTCATAATCGAGGTTTGGCCTCACTTGCTTCATTTTATTTTTTCAATAATTATATTTTTTGTGATCACATTTCTTATGCATATTATATTGTAAGGCACCAAACATTACATTAATTTTTTAACTTTATTTCAAAAAGGAATGTTCATTTTTACATGAAGTATTAAATATTGGTTCAGTAATTTTCACTCCTCTCAACTCTGGACTGTGTCCAAACAGAGCCTCAACAGGTTTACGAGCCCCTGATCTTTCCAAGGACAAGAATTTGTATTCCAGGAGCTTGTCAATGAAGAAATGACTTTTTAATGAAAGCAAGCCGGTAATTCAACAGTTCACAACCAAGCCAAGGCTAAATTTTTATGTTGCTGCCAACTCCAAGTGATCTAATTGAATGCAAAAAGGACAAGATTCCTATTGGTTAACTCGTTAATTTAAGAGGAAAATTGCAGTCTTTTTGGACAGACAGGCAGATACCAAATCTCTTTCATGCTTATCCTTACTTTACGAGGCAACCATGGCCTTAAGTCAGTGGCCCATAAAAATATTTTCTTCCCACCTTTAGTTCAATGTGACACCTCATTTTCCAAAAGGAAATCCTGGATGTTACACCTTAATTAATTCTCATTTGCTCGCCAAGCCAAATGCCAATTTGTCAGGTCGGTCAGGGATCCGAGACCAAATCCAACCCCACTTCAACCAAATAAAAAAGATACCTTTAATCCAAAAACAGATAAAAAAGAAAGGAGGAAGAAAAATGATTAATCAATCAACCACCCAAAATAAATAAACGCTTAAATTCAACCCCATAAATAAAAATAATGGAACGTATATGTACCCCATTACATCAGAAGAAGCCAAAAGTTCAGACATGGACAACACGTTAGGCTGTTATATGAAATGATACACTTGGGGTTGGATCTCCCTTTTCATTTTCCACAAGTATATGTAATGTATGATAGTAGTAAAAATAATTATTGCAATTTATATATAAAAAAATTAAGAACTAAAAAAAAAAAGAAAAGAAAAAAGAAGCCAGAACTAGCTACAATGCAATGTAGATACAAAATGTTGAAGAATTGTCTCATCCATCAGGCTTTTCTACCCTTTGTGGAACTTTCATGCATGTGAACCGTATCAATGAATGTTGAGCCTGCAACCAAAGCAAAGCAACCATCTCCATCAAACAGTGAAACTCATCAATGAGAAAAGTTAATAGTACTAGTAGCATTTTTATTTATATTTCCTGATTTAAAGCCAATGATTTATATTAAAACAATGCCATATTCTTGACGTGATGCTCACTGCCAAAAGAAAGTATTATCTGGCTTTTGAACCAACTCTCCCCTCCACCCCAAGTTAAATGATCAACAAATTTTACTAATGCAAATCTAAATGGGATTGATTACTTGAACTTCTTTGTTCTTAAAGTCAAAGAAACACTAAATGACCAAAGTCATGTAGAGACAAAAGATCAATAGTTTCAGCCATTAAATTCCTCCAAGACCGTTAGGCAAAACATATACTTTGAAATTTTGGGTTTCTGTCCACTTGAACAAAAAGACAATCAGCATGAGATTAATATCATTAACTTTTAACTAATGGACTAGCAATTTCGATTCTGCTGTAATAAAAGGGCAAAATAAATATTTTGTTTCGATTAAAACAATGATAATTTTTTTAACGTTGTCTTACCATTTTAACATGTTGATGACGCACTTAGGCATGTCACCGCCGTCGAGCCGTTTCAGGGCGATTCCGTCACACTTAACGGTTACCCCAACCATACCAATCTTCAACCCCGCTACACCCAATCCAATTTTGGTCCGAGCCTCCATGTTCACTCGTAAACTCTTGCTTCGGTACCGAGCCTGAAGCCTAGTACCAACCCCGTCATCCACCAGCTTGTTGCTCACCTTTGTCTCCACTTTCAAACTCGTCGTGTTCTGTTTCCCCGTAGTGAACCCGTGAACTGTCGTCGTTCCCAACTCAGTCTCATCCCCACCCTCCCCAACGCTGACGTCAACCTCCGTATTGCCGTAATAATACGTCATCTTTGAGTTGGGGTTCTTCACTTCGACTCTCGTCGTCGTTTGTGCGTCGAGGTAGGTTCCATCAGATTTTTTGGTGACGTTAAAACGGGAGATCCGGAATGACTGGACGTGAAAACCGGGGAGTTTCGGGTCGAACCAAAGGTAGAAAACGGCGCCGCAAATGAGGAGGAGGAGAATGAGGATCAAAAAGAAGATGCAGAAACAGCAACAGCAAACGCGACAACAGCCACTCCTTCTTTTCCTGGGGTGGAAAGAAGGTGGGAGAACTGGTTTTCGTGGCGGTGGTCTAAACCCAGGCTTGACGGCCGGGGCGTTTGGGTCTTTGTATCCAGGTGGCTTTTGGAGAACCGGTTTCAAAGGAGGCTCGGACATTGCGTGGATAATAGAAGTATAAATATCCTGGGCTGCGAAAATGGAAAATTGAAATCACGGAATGAAGAAAGAAAGAGCTTCCTTTCGTAATCGACAAATTTGGGATAATTGAAAGAATTCAATGAACAAATATTATTTATGATGAACGACGGGAATTCGTGTATCTGCCATTTTAATGTGAAAATCGAAAAACAGAGCAACCAATAAGAAAGAAGGCAAAAGGTGAAGGGTCTAAAGAAACGTGAACGTGATATAAATTCAAGACTTGGGAATTGTAGAAACACGAACCTTATCAGAAATACGCCAACAAGGTTGCAATATCCAAGGAAAAGTGATGAATGAGTGAATTGAATGATACAGAGATCTGATGAGCTTTGTGGTGGAAGGGGGAACAGGAAAAAAAAAGGAGAATTTTTGTTTGTGATGCAAGGAATAAAGAATAAGAGCAGAAAGCGTAGAGAATCGGATCAGGGAGACAAAGTCATTGGAAATGTGACAGACAGACGAGAGAAGGAGCTAAAATTGCGAGAACAGGAGAGAGCAAAGAAAGAGAAAAAATAAAAGAGATGGGTGCGGAGAAGGGAGTTTTGTCCCTCACGGGAAGAAGGGGTTTGGCCTTTTGGGGGCTTTGGGTACGGGTGGCATGGATTCAGCTCGAAAGATTCACGCGCGGCGTCTTACATGCTGACATGGCTGGAAGTCTTTCGATATTTCTCTTTCTACTTTTGTCTTCTACCGCTTTCTTTTTTCAGTTACGGGACTGTATTTTGGTCTCTGCAATACTGGCTACAACGAATTCAACTCTATTTCTATCTCAAAAATATGCCGCCACCAAACTGTAAGTGAGCAGGTATTTGTACTGTTTTGAAAGACAATCCATGTGAATTTTATGTTTGTCATGTAACATACTCATTGTGCTCAGACAAATGTTTTAATATAAATTGGAAGTTCTTTTCACTGATGAGTTGTAAGTTCCTTAAACAATTCCTGGCATGTCGAATTGTTTTAGGCTATATTTGGTAAATGAAGGTAAATGAAAAGGAAATGATAACTTAATTAATTGCTATGCATTTTATTTCATAATTAGTAAATAATGTTACATTGTAAAATACAAACATTGTCGGCACATCAAGAATTTCGATTTCGCATGAATGAATAATAGTTATGATCCTAATCTTAAATCCTTCCCTTCATATTATCATTGAACTTGCAAGAGGGTCTGTTCCGGGATTGATGGTGGGGTTGGATGGAAGCGCATGTTCGTCCACGTGGGGCCGGAGCGTCCCAGCCGTTATCCACTAACTTCGTCGTTTTCAAAAACTCCACCGACGCACAAACCCCTATACGTCATTGCCACCGAATTCCCCTTCTCCCTTCGCGGTTAGGAGAAGCAACTTTTCCTGTCCATCCGTTGTAAACCAACCCTACTTCAGGCATAGAACCATACACAACATGTCCGGTACAACAGGGAATGTTCGGGTTTGTGCATTGTCTGAAACCTGAATGCCAGACAGCATGTAAGAGAGAAGAAAGTAATCTTTCACAGTCCAATCTTATTTACACAAACTTGTACTAGTAGAGGGGAGGGGGGGGGGGGGGGGGGGTGTTCAGTGTTGATGTAGTTAAAGCTTCATTGCCACTTGTGAATTGTAATTTGATGTTACTTCACACCTTCCCAGCGATTTTGGCTTTGATTATAATAGCCACGCAACAATCACGAAAGAAAAGAAAAAAGGGATGTGACGCGGATGCTTGACCAAAACCCTTGCGTCGATTCCAATAGTCTCGTGTGATTCGTGAAGCACCACGATCACACATTTTGGTTGCAGAAACTGCGCTCACATGTACAAATTGCATATAATTTCAATTAGAGAACAGTCTACACGTCGCTCTCAATAGGGCAAATAGATAGCCCCAAAGCCTTTTCTTAGTTTGAAGAATATTATCGTTAATTAGTCAGAGTTGGATGCTACAAAACTCAAAATCATGTCTATAAGTACTATCTTTAGATTTCCTCCCTATTTGTGGTCCAGTGAATGGTTTGCGGTAATATTTGTTGTTGGTTGAACTAAGAAACTTAGGCTATTTGTTTGTTGAGTGTAGCTAGCGAATGGTGACTCTGATGCGAGTAAAGTAGGAAGGGTTTATAATGGGAAAGGAAAGGCAACCCGTTGATGATTGTGATAGGTTACTCTACTCACGAAATTGTTGCATTATTGATCTTCCAGCTAAGAAATTATGGCTTATTTATGTCGTGTTTCTGTGGTTTGGTAGTACAAACCAATCGAGCTGGCTTATTTTTCTATGACTTTTGAATTATCATGTGAATCTTTTTATTTTTTGAGGAATAAGGTACTACCATATATTTCTCATATCATTTTATTCTGTCCAAATATAGGTTCCTACATGTAAAAACATTCAAAAAAAAAAAAGATTGCCTTGGTTGCTACTGGTTTTTCCCCATCTCCTTTATACATAATGTTCTACTTCTATAACTACATTTTCTTTTTTTTCCAAAGATCAATTTTTTTTTTTGTATTTCATGTTAATTTCACTTATTTTTTGCATTTAATTAAAAATGTAAAAAAAATAAAAAAATTAAATTAAGCATGCATTAATATATGCGAAAATACCATCATTAATTTATGAGCAATATGCAAGGAATCATTTTGTACGATTGTCCTAAAAACAAAAAAAAAAAACCAAAAGGCTCAATTTTTGCACATGCAAAATTACAAAACCAGGGCACCCGAACTCCGACCCATCATTCACGGGTTCAATAGAACACTAAGGGACCAATCAGAATTAAAACCATCCATGCCCAACCACAGCCGTTCGTTCATTTGTAGCTTTCATAAGGAGACCCCACATCTCTCCCCCGGATTAATATTTACAGTGATTAAAAAGGGATAGCTTTTACTGTAAAATTCTGTCTTTAACTGCAAATTAATGTACGTCCCTTCTCCTTAATTTATATTTTAACCGTATTTGTTTTCTTCAACGTTCGCCTCCACCCTTTATCTCTCTATAGCTCTTCCCTGTTTTTCTCTCTCTAGAGCTCTGTCCGTAGATCAGACACGATCCTCGGACTCTGTCGATGGCGTCGAAGCGGATCTTGAAGGAGCTCAAGGATCTCCAGAAAGATCCTCCTACTTCATGCAGCGCTGGTAACATCCTTTCTTCTCTCTCTTTTATTTTTTTCTTTTTTTTTATAAAACGTTTCCGTGATTTTTTTATGAAGCTTGATCTATACCCTTTTGTTAATACGGATGGCTGGTTGTTGATATATTTATAGATATATACTTTTATTATTCCTTCCGTTTATTTGTTTATGAGTAATTTTATGGTGTTCCTATGACAAACCGTGGTTAAAGATTCGTAGATAAAAAGCGCGGCTGAAATTAGAGAGATCAAAACCTGAAATCCTGATTCTTGTTGTATTTTTATGTGACAAAAATATATAGCAATTGAGTTGTTGTTTACCATGATAAGAAGGAATTTGGACCGCTTAAGCGAGTGGCAATAGTACATGAAGGATGGGTTATTTCTTTGCAAAATATAACCTTAGTTAGTCAACCTTTGTATATGTATAACAATCAATTCATGAGATTTTATATATCATTTGGTTGTACTTTTTATGATATGCACGCCGTGTTTCAAATGCTCTCCTGTTTCTTCTTCTAGCTTGATTGTGTTATGACCGTAGTTACCTGGTGTTTGGATTCGTGAATGGTATGTCTTTCCACAGTTGAAGTGTAGCCTCTTATGAAGTTTTGACTTAATGATGTATCTGGTAGGTTAAGGATGGCAGCATCAGGTGGTACTTTAAGGTTTTTTTGCTAAGATAAGATTTTTGGATGCTTAGTAGGGTATCAAACGGTTGATTATTATACCCTTTTTAGCATAGTCAATCTCTGTGTAATTGTTTTCTCATGCATCAATTTCTCTTGTGATTACTTACAAGTTCTTTATTTTATTACTATGAGTGTTTATTTCCTTAATCCTGTTTCTATTTTTTGAATACTTACAAGTTCTACTTTGAAGGATTAATGTATAGGATTTTTAGCTCAGAATATTGAAAATATGTATATTGAAGCCTGTAAAATGGCAAGATTCATGTTTGAGTTATGGGATGTGGTCCCAAAGGGTTCATATGTGGACACACTTTAGCTAGCAAATCGGTGATGGAAGATGTTCAAGGCGTTATTTTCTGTGTTTGAAGTTCCTTGTGTGTATTATTAATTTAGGATATTGGAATTTGAAGTTCTTGTTTCTCTTGATGGGATTCTTGGATGCAGTAACAAGAGCTTTATGTTCTTTCTGCTATGGGGTTATAGCATGATATATTGCTACGTATTCTATATGCTGACAGGTCCTGTAGCTGAAGACATGTTCCATTGGCAAGCCACAATAATGGGCCCCCCTGACAGCCCGTATTCTGGAGGTGTCTTTCTAGTGACAATTCATTTTCCTCCTGATTATCCTTTTAAACCACCTAAGGTAAGGGATAAATTCTAATCTCATTTATGTTTATTGCTTTTTTTAATGCTTATTTTGCAGTTACCTTTTACAACTTATTCATGCTTGAGTATCATGAACCATGCTTTACAGACATTATTGAGTCCATTCGTATATGTGATTTTATTCATAAGTGTAAATAAAGCAGCAGCTCACAACAAAGCAGTGTTTTTCCTTTTCTTTTTTTGTTTCTTTTTTATTGGGGTGGATGGGTTTGAGTGTTAGTAGAGCTATCAAATGAACTTTACTTAATCTGTTTTTGTTTCATTGTCTCCTCTCTTCTTCTGTTTCTTGCAGGTTGCATTTAGAACTAAGGTTTTTCACCCAAATATCAACAGCAATGGTAGTATATGCCTTGACATACTAAAGGAGCAGTGGAGTCCAGCCCTGACTATATCTAAGGTTTCAACTCTAAACAATCTTTTACAATCTAATGCCCAATAGTTTTGACTTTGTCCAAGATAAACATGTGTATTTGAAGGATGGGTAGACAGGATAGTGAATATTAGACAGGCTTATTGCTATTCAGCTGCTGTAAAAATTGAGGCCATGATATTTAACCAATATAGTTCCTTCTGAATGGAAAATTTCATCTTATCTGTTAAGCTTGTATGGCTGGGGAATTTGTCAACAATGACCTCTAATTTTGTCTATCAAAAATTCTTCCCAGCTCCTTGCTTGATGAAACACTGTTTGTAGGTTGAGAATCTCATTGGCAAATGCTGAGATGTGTTTTTAGCTGTGCAGGACAAAATTCCATGTGGGCTGTTCCCACCAAATTGTACATTTTCATTGCTCAACATTTAGCTTCCACCATGTGGTCATCTTTTGGTATTTAACTAAGGAAACTTCCCCCTAGATCAGCTTTGCATTTTTGGAACCTCTTTCTTTTTCTTTGGCTCTTTTTTTTTTTTTTGGTGGGTGGGTGGGTGGGTTCCAATATGTACATTCCATTCAATTAGTTAATCATTTCTGTATTTTAAGAGGGTGGGAAAGGCTCTTGTTTCCTCTTTCAGGTGTTGCTTTCTATCTGCTCCCTCTTGACCGACCCAAACCCTGATGATCCCCTGGTGCCGGAAATTGCTCATATGTACAAGACAGACAGGGCCAAGTATGAGTCAACTGCAAGGAGCTGGACCCAGAAGTACGCCATGGGCTAGTTTGATAATTGGTAAAAGCTTTTAGCATATTGCTCCGCACTACCCATTGTGTATAAATCAAGCGTGCATTTGTTGTCGTTGCTCCTGTAATAGACAAAGTTAAGAATAGATTATTACTTTTCAGCTTGCAAAGCTGGCAGATGTTCTAGGTGTTGTACTTGATATCTGGAACTGTTGTAAGATCAGCAGTTAATGTTGTTCAATATGTTTGTTTGTTCTGTTTTCTTGGGGACTAAGATCAAGCGCTTATATTGATGCTAGTTTCTGTTTTGTTCAGCATGAACTGATTCCTCTGTAACTTGGTGCTTATCACACTCTTCCGATTTCGATCCTATCACACTAACTCGTGCAGATCTGGCATTTAATGAACTGGTTCTGATTTGTGAATTCTTTGGTTTAAAAGCGTATAAACTCATCACTTCCGCCCACTCCTTCTCTTGATGATCGAACGTGGTAGGCCGTGAGGAGACAAGTGCAGCAGACCGAGCCGAAATAGTAACACACAAGGAAAGACAAATAAAATGACCAAAACAAGAAGGAAACAGAAAGCCCACTATGTACCGATCGTATGATGCTTGGGTCCATAAAAGACTGCTGGATTTGGAACTGATTATTTTTGGGGAACTTTCAACATATTTACCATTTCGCTCATTTTTTTTCTTTGTTGGAAAAAGCAAATGGTGGTTACATGTGTAACTTAGTCTAACTCTATAACGTAATGCTTGTATTCAACTGCTTGAATCTGATTGTAACAAGTAGTAAATATTTTTATTAGAAATATAAATATAATTATAAAAGTTTTATGAGCAATAATAAAAATGTACTAGTAATTTAGAAAGTCAATGTTGACCACTTTTCTGCCGCTCTGATATGCCAAACTTAGAAATTTAATTTCAGAGCACTCAAAAGGTCTTTTGACTTGACCCGAATAATTGCTCATTAGCCTACATCTACTTCGATTTGAGCCAAAAGAACAACGTAGCAGTACTTCTTCTTGTAAGGGACATCCCTCGTTCTACAAAGTCTTTAATTGTATGTAGCATTCCAACGTGATTTGGAACATTAATAATAATAATAATAACTGTCCCTCCTTATTTTTGTTGGTCTTTGAAAATTAAGTAATGGTCACGTGAAGCAAATGAGCAACGGTGACATGAACAAATGAGGGGAAAGGTCTTATCGTTTTCTACCTACCGACTTCTGCCACTAGATACAACGAATGTCCTGCTCTACCTTTCCTTGGCCCCAAGCCTCAGTTTCCCAGCCGTTTCCTTCTATTTTTATTTATTTCCTTAACCATCCAAATAACAAAAAAGGAAAGAAAAGAAACCCAGAGTTTGCAAATATCTCTAACTGCTAATCAAACTCTCTTGTCTTAGAATTAGAAGACCAATTGTTTCTACGTGCAAGAATCAATAAGGGATGCAATGCTTTTTAGACTTTAAAAATTTTCTGTTAATGGAATAAAACTGATTGTTTAGTCAATGGGCAGTTGAATTATGAGAATCTAAATAAAATATGGCCAACTTCTTATTTGCAGGAACAGAATAAAAATATACCTCCATTTTCTATTGACTGAATCTTTGTTTTATTCTTAGTCAACAACCACGATTGACAATAAATGGAAAGAACAGTGTAATTTCAGAGGCTAGGGAGATTTAATTTTCTTGATGCTTGATTACCAAGCAACTGTAGTTTTTTGCGCTCAGAAATGTAAACGGATTATTGTCATTAAAATTTTTTAATTAGTGGCATGATTATCGAAATTTAAAAGTGATTAGTCAAAAGTATTTAGCTGACGTGGCGTGACAGAATGATTCCACATACGTGTGCAACGGAAGTGGTTCTTCTCTCTCTCTCACGTGACGGATTTTCCCGAGTGAGCGTGAGGATCACTAATCTCACTCGCTGTGACCGTTAGTCAGGAGGCGGCAGCAAATTAACGTCATTATGGAGGAAAAGCATCCAATGCGGTGGGAGCGTAGCGCACACGTGGCCGCCGGAGGGTGGAACAGGTTTTTGTTACTTGGGGACCAAGTTGAATCGGAGAAAGAAGCAATTTGGAGGGAGGGCTTAGGACACGTGTCACTAACATAGGAGATGCGGCGAGTCGTTTGGGATCTCCGGTAGTCACCGGAATCTCCGGTTCGTAACTATCTCTAATTTTTATTTAATTCATTTATCTTAATTATTTAGTATAATTTTAAGAAGCAATTAAGATTTTTTTTAAATAAAAGTGACGAAAAATAAAATAAAAAAGGAAAATAAAGTAGTTTTTATTCAGGATACTCCTATAAAACAGCGATTCTCGGCATTTTGACTCTTCCTTGCAACTGAAACTCTCCTGTTTCTCTCCTCATTCTCTCTAGTCTCTCGCCCTTTACTTTCCAGCAAGGTTTTTCTTTGAAAAAATCGTTTCTTTACAGATTATTCTCTCTTTTAAAGAAAAAAAAAATCCCATCTTTGATGTAAAATATTGGAAAATGAATCCCGCGAGTTCGGTCCGAGTGAAATACACAGAGCAAAGAAGAGTTACCAACAAGTTAGTGAAGCCGTCGAGCAAGTGGTTTTCCATGGAGTCCAGTGCCAAAGCCCCTAGAATTGTCAGAATTTCTGTCACCGATGGCGATGCAACGGATTCTTCTAGCGACGAGAGCGAACATGAGAGAAATCATAGAGTGAAAAGGCATGTAAACGAAATCAGGATCGAAGATTGTTCCACATTCAATTTCTCCAAGTCAGCAAACAAGCAAAACAAGCAAACAAATAGTAAGTGCAATCCTGTTAATATCAGATCAAAGAAGCAGCAACACCAATGTTTGTCTACCGGGGTAAAGTACCGTGGGGTTCGGCAAAGGCCGTGGGGAAGATGGGCGGCTGAGATCAGGGATCCTACGAGTCGAACCAGGGTCTGGCTTGGGACTTATGACACTGCTGAGAAGCTGCCTTGGTTTATGACAGAGCAGCGATTCGAATCAAAGGCCCTGACGCTCTCACAAACTTTGTAAAGCCTCCTGTGAGACCTTCCTCACCGGAGATTGAACTTGAAACGATTTCCGGGTATGATTCTGGCCAAGAATCGCTGTCGCTCTGTTCACCTACTTCTGTTCTCAGATTTCAGTCCAATGAGGAAACCGAACTTCAAATCGAGTCCAAAGATGACTCTTTCGAGCTTACCGAAAGTGAGCGGAGACCTGTTCAGGAACGCCCGGAAGAACCAACTAACTTATCAGATGAGTATTTGTCAACAGATCCGGGGGCTTTATGTGATTATTTTGATTATGATAACATTGGGCCAATATTTTTCGATGAGATGAGGTTACCAGAAGAGAGAAATTTGGAACAAGATTATGCTGATATTTCTGTTAAATTAGATGTCGATTTTGGGTCTTGTACGTGGGATGTCGATAATTACTATTAAGATCAATGTAGTTTGCCCTGAAAAAACATTACCATGGAGTTGCAGCCCTGGAAATGTTCAGATGGTGCCCCTTTTTTGCTGGTAAATACTTTTGTCAAGCGGTAATTTGTGTGAATGTGATGGTAAATTCCGAGTGGAATTTTGGGTACATTTCCCGCAGTCTTTTACTTCCTTTCTACCACTTTCTAGGTCTGTTTCTCTACTACTACCACAGTGTGTAAAAGAAATGCCAAGTAAATATGTAAATTCTTGCTTCTTCCAAGGGTTCTTTTTCGTGTATGTGTTCCTCTTCTTTTGTGAATTGAATAGGTTCGGTGTGCGTTTCAATTGGTGTGGACGTGGTGCGTGTGCTAGGAAGCGTGCTTTGCGGTTATGGCTTTTATTCAAAAAAAGAGTATAATCTGATTATTTTTCCTTTGGTTTGTTCATTTCTTTGCTTTAGATCTTTTTCTTGTCTGTGTATTTGATGGGGTCGGTGAGCTATTTTTTCCTTCTTCTTCCTTTTAATTTTTAATGGAGCATTGGCTCGCGGGGACTCAAAAAGGCTGCCAAGTGAAGCTAAAGTCGGTTCCCGTGTTCCACGGTTCGCCACCTTAGACCCTTGTTAGCCATAAACTCTTTCTGGGTTTTTTTGTTAAGAGCCATTCTTTTTAAGAATGGCTTGCCGTCCAATTCCATGCCACTTGTTCCCCTGTTTGGTTTTCCTTGTGTCTTAAAAGCCTGTTGATCCAACGAGGAAAACAATATCATTACCTGTTGGAAATCTTACCACTTGATGCTCTGTAAATGTATAGTTACGTTTCTTTCACTCTCTATTTCTCGTGCTCTAATTTCACCATCGGTGTTAAAAAGTACGCGGTGAGCCATCTTGTTATGTAAAAATATTTGAAGAGAATAAGAGACACGTTTTGTTCCACATTAAGAGGCATTTCCGCGATGCTTTTGCCTTGGCTTCAGCCTTCACTCAGAAGAGTATTCAATTGACAAGGATATTTCATGAGACAACAGACACAAGTGCAAGTTAGCCATGGGATTCTCGTTTAGAGGACCCCAACTCCCCTTGACAAGGTTGGGCTTTGAATCCTTAGAACAATAAATGTGTCGACCCCGAAGAGATTGACTCGGTGGGATCTAATACACGATACTGTCCCTCTTTTGCCCCGTCCAAGGCTCGAGAAAAACCGTAAAAAAGTCTACGAAAACAGTACTGAAAAACACAAATCTTGGAAAGGGGTTGTCATAGAGCCATAGGCTATAGCTAGGCCCTGTCATTTCTTCCAGAAATCCCAAAACATGGCAGTTCACTTTTCAGGCGATATCCCGGCGTGCTTGAACCTCCGGCAATCAGGAGCGCCCTTTTTCAGTTCAGACAGTCAAAAAGTTTTACTACGAAAAAAAAAGTCGGTATCCTAATTTATACAATTGCAGGCTTTAAGGATTATGTAGTCATTTACAATAATAGCAGCGAACGTGATTTCAAAATCAAAGCTCCTTGGCTGCCTGCTGGCCTGTCCGTATCCAGACCCACTTGCAAGCTGCACGACTCTGGTTTCTGCAAGCCCAATCGTTGACTCTCTTCCTTGTGTGTTTATTGTTTTTCACTTCTCATTTTGGATGTATGGTAACAACGACAAACCATTACCAATGCATTGTTTTCATCTTTGACCTTGAAGACCTGGCCCCCACACCCCACTCTCTCTCAAGCAAAGTTTTCCAGAATTGGTATGTGCGGATTAACCTAGCTGGTAACGTCAAAAATCTTGAGTAAAATTTCATACTGGTCAAAGATTGAGAGATCAAGAAAAAGGAGTTCGATTCAGAAGTGGACAAAGGCATTTCAAAAAAGAAAAAACTTATCTTGCATATTCGATAATAGGTTTTTTAAATTTAACGAGTAAAATTAAGGGGTTGATGTGTATCTTCTCAAGATAAATTTGTAAAATTAATGATTAAATAAATACATGATAATATTTTAATCAGTTTGTAGAATTTAAAACTCTCATTATCGACATATATAGAATAATAATCAAAAAGCTTTTAAAAAAAATTCCCGACACGAGCAGTACTGACTTTGAAATTTGCTTGTCCATGGTCATCCTTAAATTATGGATCAAGACAATGTATGTAAAACCAAATAAAGATAGTGTTAAATGAAGACACTATTGGCATTTGGTTTTTGTCGGGTTACATAGTTTTTTTTCTTTCTTTGCATCTTCCAGTTCTACTCGCTCATTGAGGTCGACAGCTTTTGATTCTGGGAACTGGAAAGGTAAAAATCCAAAACCATACAACCAAAAGTTGGACAGACTGCAAAATGGTGGTGTAACTTAGCCAGATTTATCGACATGACACTTTCATATGAGACACATGAGGCATTACTAAACCAAACCTTTTTCGTGAATGTTCATATCATCACATTGACATGCGAAGATTGATGAATTTATGGAGTGATTGAGAGAGGATTTGGATCCTTTCCCAATTTAGGCAAAACTTGATGTATGCATTGTCATTGTATTTTTTTTTTCCTTTTCCCCCTTTTTCACTATCCTGGTACTACTACCGTACAAATGATACACCACATTGAAGTTTACGATAAACTGGTTACCATTTAGGCAAATAATTTTATGCAAGAAATTGAATTTTTGGCATGTTAATGGCAAGAGCCATGGAACCCAAATCCCTCGTATGAAGAAACATAGAAAAGAAAAGAGAAAAAGAGTTTAACTGTTAGCCTACAACTGCAAGTTGTGGCTTTTTGTCGGCTTGATGAGCTGCCCTACTCTGATACTGTCTCTCTATTCTTCATGCGAGCAGCAGTCAGAATTCAATTCAGTAAAAAGACTAAATAAAAGAGAAGTGAGAATACCCTATATCTGGTGGAGCCAGGATAGGCAACAGCTGCATGCAAAGGCGTTGCAACTTGCAAACTGCAAGGCACGTTGTGCTTCAGATCCAGCTCAGCTTCTTTGGGTGTATTTATTTGTGTTGACGTAGAAGTCAAAATAGTTTATGTCTGATGCAAAGTCAGATTACAGAGGCAGAAAAAAGTTAGAGAAGAAATTAGAATTGAAAAATCCTGATAGGAATGGCCTTCAATCTTCATGCAACGTGCCGCACAGTTTTGAGGCACAGTGCATTCAAACCTACAGATGGAAAACAACAGCTAGCCCTCGGAAAGTAAAAGGACAAGATTGGATGATAGGAAAGTGAAAAATATAAGGATAATACTATTGTTCATAAAGGGGAAAAACGTTGAATTTATTTCGAAATTATATTACCAGTTGTTGGTATCAAGAAGAAGACTGATCATTGATGTCTTTTTGACTCATCTCATCACGTGAATAGCAAGTGGTCATCAGCCCTTTCGGTCTCAAGCTTACTGGGCTCGAGCCCACCTGAACATTTGCTGTGTTAAAGTATTGCAAACATGTTCTAGAGGAACACACGTTGGCCCACAAAATCTCTGTTGCATCACATGGGAAAAAATCAAAGCAGTGAGCCCAAAGGCAAATCTAATCTCTATCTCAGGCTACGTAAAGTGGAGATCAGATAAAATCTCACCCCTTCATCACGTCGAATTTTAATTTTGTGAAGTCAAACAAGTAGGACCCACTGAGTTCCATTTCACCCACCTCCTTCCTTTGAAATATCAGAAACTTTAAAGCTTGTGTGAAAATTTGGGGTGATGGGGAATCACTCTTGTGGGTCCTAGATTTTATTGTTCCCATTTGACGACTTTCAATTTTTAAATGCAACTTTTTAGGAAATTTTTATTGTAATTTTTTTTATTATAAAAATGGGAAAATTTAGGATTAAGGGAAATCAGCTGTAGTAAGCATTTCAACCCACGTGGGTTTATGGTCAATGGACCCATATTGCATGCTGTTTTCTCTCTTCTTCTCTAAGTTCTAATCTCATAAAAACTAAAAAAAAAAGAAGAAAAGTTGAGACGTTGCTGATGTCTTCCCTCTTTCACTGATTTTGATGGCTAACCAATGGGATTCCATTATTTGGTCAAATGTCAAGTTGTTAATAGTTAATATTGTAGTAAATGAGAACTACAATCAATTATGTAAAGAGATAAGGATTACGAAATCTAAACTGCAATGGATTATCTGATTTGTTTATTCTTTGTGGTTTGTGGATGTGCTCTTGGGCTAGCTAGTTTAACAGTGATTATCATATTCATGGCGGCTTCTCACTGATAGCAATTTGTATTGTATGTCGTTTGCCTCTGCAAAGAGCCAAACCACTGTACATTAAATGATAACCAAATCAATAATACGATTGATTCAGACTTCATGGTCTTCCAATTCCCTGGCAGAGAACTCATAGACAGCTAAAAGGCAAAAGAAAGTGCTACGCTTATTTTCTGCGGTGGACTTTGCTCGACTGAAAATGGTTTCTACTGACCACGTTTAAGGATTGGTAGCCCGACTGACCCTGGCCCGTGATTAATTATGTGTTAATTGAAAGAGCCTCCAAACGGGCTGGCTCTGTTTTTATGAACCCCACATAAATTGCTTAACAAGACTGGTGATCTGGTATATCTAACTTTTTTCAACATTATACAATCACATGGGACCTTGGGTTCCTGGGTTTTTTTTTTTTTCCGGGGAAAATCATATCATGGATTAACATCTTGTATGGCATGGTCCTTTTTAAAATTTTCTATTTCATTTGCTTGAGTGCAATGCTATCATTGCACATACATGGTCGGACGGTCCATGGAGCTTCTGACGTGGTAATGCCATGGATCCTCCATCAATTAAGGAACATAAGCATGGGAATATATGACATGCAAGGCATATATATGCATGATTGCATGTGATGAGAGTGAGACTGTGGGGTTCGAACAGCTAAGCTTCTCAGTTCCAAACAAAACTTCCCTTTAAAGCAAACACACCCAGAGAAAGAAAGAAAGAAAAGAAAGTAAAAGAAGCCAAAATGATTTTGTCCAAACAGCTGATTGCAAAACCATTACTAAGTGGAGGCCTACCTTCCATTCCATAATATTCCAAATTGTCCCTCAAGCTTTCCACCACAGCCAAGAAAAGAAAGGCTGGAAAAATTTGAAAAGAATTGACAGTAAATTGTGAAAAGCAACAAAACCAACAGAATAAAGTCATGGGCTTTCAAAAGTTATAATACAGGAGTGTGTCGATTGATGGGTTATGTTTCCCACCGATGGAGTTGAATAACAAGAAACTGCAGACCCTCATTGAGAGGGCATGGGCTTTGCATGACAGGTTGAACGATGAAATCGAGAACAGTATCAGCTTCTGCAGGTTCTGTTCAGACCATGGTCGCTATTGTGATGTTGGGCAGACCCCATTTGAGGAGAGGGAGAGATTGATTGCCATCAGAGATTCATTGAAGGAAGTTGAGAACACGCTTTTGCATCTGCAGGTACCCTACTTCCTGTCTCCTCTTTAATTCGCTAGGCTGTCTGGAAAAATCCTGGGAAGCTGCAAGTTGCCCTGGATTTTCATATTGTCTTTTCCAGTCTGAGATAGGTCAGCAGATAGAGTCCAAGCCCTTTGATCTGAATGTAATTGCAATTGCAGAAATGTGCTTCTTTGGCATAACTTTTTGCCGGAGATCTGAAAATGCAGGACAGACATATATAAGAAATAGCATTAAGCATAGTCAATTAATCCTTGAATCTCGCATGATGAAAATATTCTTAATATTTCATTTAAAACAATTTGAATTACAAGTTTTAAACGCTCTAGCTTCTGGTCTCTGTTCTTAATGGAATGATGAAATTCAAGTAGTAGGTTCATATAGGCTGATAGGCAAAAGATTTAAGAATAACAAATGATTTCAAAGTTTATTATTCCGTTACCTTTTGGTTGATATCTTAATTTGTGTGTAAACCTGTTGAGTAGAATTAGAATATTCAACCTGACTTTTAGAGGTTTTGCTGTAATTTGATCTGCTTAGAAGTTAATACTAACCTCAGTTTCTTAATTATCAAATATAGCATTAACCCTGGGAAACTTATGTTCAAAATTCTGCCCATTTCCTGTGGGAAAATTATATTAACAATCATAGCTATCTACATGCAGAAGTTGCAGTCTTGGCGGCTGGTAGATAGACATTCAGCTCTCACAAGTTTGGAGCAAAGCAGATTATTTCTCATAAAACAAGTAACACAATATCAAGGAAGACCCCTGGATGTGGTGAGAGAGTTGAACGCTTGTTTTGGCAATGACGACAGAGCTGCGTTTGACAGGAATGTGGAAGAACTTACTGTGAAGAAAAATGGGGTTCAAAGCAGGAGCAGAAGAAGGCTTTCCAGTTTTCTCATTTGTTGCATCAGATTTTTGTTCAACCCTTGGAAGTGGCAGAGTGCTGTTGGAATTGCAATAAAATTAATCCTGATCTCAGCCAGCCTCTCAACCACAATTCAATTCTATCATGCCAAGCATCAATCTTGCAATTCACAAAAGAAAATTGTTTCCACTATCATGTATTCAAAAGAAGCAGAAAACATAGATTCTTTACTAACTATCTCAAAGAGCCCTCTGGATGTCTTTTGTGGCAGGGGATGATTCTTACACCATAATATATGAAATCACAACTCAATTTTTTCACAAAATGTTTCCCCCTCTTCTTCATTGTCTCTGTACCACATGCATGCATGCCATCCACTTGACATCGTCAATTCAAGTAACATCATGGAAAAACACGCTGGAATTAGAAAGTGTTTTCTAGCTGTATTTATATTGCAGATTCAAGTAGTTGGGCTTTCCTTTCTGACTATGGAGATGCATATTCAATGTTCAACTAAGGTAATTTATGGAACCATAACTTTCCATGTTTCCTTAGGACGATTCCTATTCATAGCGGTTAATGAATCCTTTGCAACTTTGGGGTAGACATTATTTTAATATGTGGTCCAGCTTAATTTATTAGATTCACACGTATTTTGTTTACTGTTAAAGGTTATATTACGTGAAACAGCCAATCTCCATTAGCGTGCAACTGCAAATCCTCCTCGAGAAATTGACTTCTTGACCGTTGGTTCAAGACTAACTGCCGAGAACCGGGAAGATTCTTATATGGGGTCGATTTGAGATTAGCCCAAGCCCAAAACACATCCGAAAAGAAAATCCGACACTTCGGTTTGGCCCAGTCATATTAAATTGGGCCAATGGAAAATAAATAAATAAATAAATAAAGAGAAGGAAGAAGTGGCAGTCTTCACCTTTGCGAACGGCCAGCAGAACCAATTGGTTGGCGCTCTTAATTCCACGCCACGAATCGCATTGCTTCCTCGCCTCTTTCCCATGCAAAAATCGTCGAATAATTTAAAGGAAAGCTCTAGAAGAAAATTGTGAAGAATAATCTGTCCCATAAAATCGTTTCAAGTTCCCCACGTTTCATGTAACTTTCTATTTTGGTTCTTTCTTCCTGCAACACGACTCGAAGATCAACAAGCAATCCCAGCTGGAGAGTGCGGATGGTAACCTCGAGACAGGGGCTGCCTTCATGGATAAGCGCCGCAGCGGCGACCCGAGTTGATATCGACGGAAACGTTGAGAATATGATAAAAGACGGCCACGGCGATTCTACAAGCCAACCGCAAAGCCAAAAGTCGTCAAAAGCTGTAACTGACGTGGATTTGAGCTTCGGAGAGAGGGCTTTCTCTGCCGCCGGCGCCGCTTTTCTCTCTGCCATCATCGTCAATCCTCTCGATGTAGCCAAGGTATCTGATTTTACTTTTATAGAAAGTTTGGTTCCTTTTTATACATTGAGATTCATTAATTCTTTAAAGGCATTTTTTTCTGTTTCTCTTTTAATCAAAATTCTGTCAGAAGATATCTTGAAATGTTTAATTCTCTAAATTAATATCTCCATAGAATCCTAAGAGTTATTGTTTCTGGGTAACATCCAGACAAGGTTGCAAGCGCAGGCTGCTGGAGTTCCATACCAGACATGCTTTGAAACTAACATGGTAAGAATCAATTTAATTGGTTTCCTTCATCTCATGGTCAATTTATTCCCCTGTTTTAAACATTAATGATTTATTTGATTCTTTAATCTATCCTCTGCTAAATGCATTTTAACTTTACCTTCGAATTTTTTTTTGTTTTTCTCCTCTGCTCTTCTGTTTTAGTTGTTTCCAGAATTGAAAAGTTCTCAATCATGTGCACGTTCAGTTCTTGGCTCTGAACCAGTATGTCCCCCTGAATGTAGTCGGTACAAAGGGACACTCGATGTTTTTCACAAAGTCATTCGACAGGTTGGTGGTTTTTCTGTATTAGACTTGTTCTTGATGTTTGATGCTGTAATGGCAATTCTTTTCAAAAATAATAAGGTTTTGATGGTATATTTTTAATTTCTTCAATTAAATTGGTAAAAGTAACTCTATTAGACCCAGCTGATGGCTAACAGAAGGGTATAGGGGAGGAAAAAGGAAGTTAATTGCAAGAACAAGTTCATGTCCCTAAGCACAATGATGGACATTTTCATTATATATTTATAAATGCATTATACTCTCTTTAACATACAATACATTTGTATTGTTGCAAACCTTTGCATATCAATGGACCAATTACTTATTGTTGGAGGTTCACAGGAGTGAATTTGTGCAGGAAGGATTTGCCAGACTGTGGAGAGGAACTAATGCAAGCTTAGCATTGGCTGTGCCAACTGTAAGTCTCTCCCTCTTATAAAAGTTCCCCTTTCAATTCATATGGCTGCATTTGATGTTTTTATCCTTTGCATCAGTGTGATGAAGCATTTTTATGTACTTCTTTTCTGTCAGTTTTTGGTTCATGGGCTTTGTTCTTTTGTTGTCAATCAGGTTGGCATCTACATGCCTTGTTATGACATTTTCCGCAATTCTATCGAAGAATTCACAACTAATAATGCTCCAACCTTGACCCCATATGTCCCATTAGTTGCAGGCATATTTGCACGTTCTTTAGCTTGTGTAACTTGTTATCCTGTTGAACTGGCAAGGACCCGCATGCAGGTATAAGATGTTGTGTACCTTTTCTAATCTAACTGGGGATTGCTATAATACTTCTTAATTGTTATACTCTGCAGGACTTGAGTAGTTAAGTTGATGAAATTCAATTTTATCATTCTGACTTTATTTTTAATACCAGGCATTTAAAGAAACTCAAAGTGGTGTGAAGCCTCCAGGAGTATGGAAGACATTGGTTGGAGTCATCAACCCAGTGATGAGCACAAACTACATTCAGAACTGTAAGTTAATAATTGAATCGACAGCTGTTCAATTGATTACTGTCTCCCTCTCTCTCAGAAACAATATCTTTTTGATGTTGCACAAGAAATCAGACTGTAAATGAGAAAGTTTGATTAAACTAAGCTTCCAGAGATGGTCATTATTGCTGACATATGCTTCATAACAGTACAAAGCTACCGCATTTTATGGACTGGCCTTAGCGCACAACTTGCTCGTGATGTTCCTTTCTCTGGAATTTGTTGGTCAACACTTGAGCCGGTGAGACTTCAGTTCCTTAATTCTTAAGAAGGATAAGTTTTGATATTTTCAGATATGTTTGATGCTAGCTAATCTGTTCAACTTAATGCTGGTTTCTTTTGCCCTTTCCAGATAAGGAGAAAATTGCTTGTTTTGATGGGTGATGAAGCTGGTGTAGGTAGAATCCTTGGGGCTAATTTCACTGCTGGTTTTGTGGCAGGCAGCATTGCAGCTGCTGTTACCTGTCCATTAGATGTTGCCAAGACCCGGAGCCAGATAGAGGTCTCTGCTTTCTGGTTAAGCTTTGCTAGATATGCATTTAAATTCAGTTAGGATAGGATGAACAGCACAGAACAACCCTACCTCCTATGCCCCTTTCTCCCTCCCCCAAATGCACTTGCCCATGAATGCACACACACAGACACCCTAAAGTGAGGTAGTTAGTTTCCCATAAGACAATAAGGATTATATTTGACCATCATTTGCTAGTATGTGACCATGAGAGCTCAAGTATTTCCAGAAAGTGAGCTAACTTGATTTCAGATATTTGCTTTGGATGACTGCATTTTGGTCCTAAATCTTTCTTTCTTGATTTCCAGAAAGATCCCACCAAGGCATTAAAGATGACTACAAGACAAACTTTGCTGGAAATTTGGAGGTACGAAGCATTCTTTTGTTTATTCCTATTCCTTGAAGGTATATCGCTGTTGCTTTCTTCTAGTGCTTCTCAGTGATTTAGAGCCATTAATGCTGTAGAACGCATACTAACAGATCTTCTGGTAAATGACTAAGCTAATGTCATCCTAGGTCCTTGCTAAAAACCATCATAGTTTAAAGACTCCAGTGGGGTCATCTAAAGGGACAAGCACTAGCATCAGATGAGCGATTATACTATCATAGAGTTTATTCTTTAGCAGTAGTGTCTGTGTCTCAGGCTAATTTTTTAGGTAATGCCCATTGCTCTAACTTGTAGTCAATTGCCTAACATATTAGGTTTGCTCATGTGCGGACCTGCAAAGGTCACTCAAGGTGGGAAATCTGTCAATTGTTATGAGCTGGTTGAGGTTACCCTTAATAATCACTTTCGTTAATTACTCATGTGTGCCAAACTGTCATTTGTAACAGGGATGGAGGGATGAAGGGACTGTTCACCGGGCTTGGTCCTCGTGTTGGCCGTGCTGGTCCTTCTGTGGGGATCGTTGTTTCCTTTTATGAAGTTGTCAAGTACGCTTTGCATTACAGACACGAAGATTTTGAGTGAAACTTGGATTCGTGCCAGCTATTGTTGATTTGATGTTCCAAGTATAGTCGCCTGACTCGACGATGTAGAGAGAGGAAGAATAACGCACACGTGTGGTCCTCCAACCAAAAATCTATCATGTTGCTCAAAAAGACTCTCAAGAGGCAACATTTCGACAATAATTCCAGGACCTGGAAACGCCAGGCTGTATCACTCCAATTCTTTTCTCATAATGGAAGCCCGATTCATCGTTGCAAGTTGCAAGTTGCAACACAAAGCCTCTTTGTAGGGGAATATTTGCAATCTTTTTGCAAGTAAAGTTTATTTCGATGGCAACTATTTACAACCACTTAGTAATGGTAAGCACAAGTGTCTCTCATCCCTGAACGAATGGTTTAATTCATTGTTTTTTGTAGTCAGTTTCACAAAAACAGAACACCATTTAAAAAGAAACAGGCACATAAAGAGATGAACAGGAAAACGAAGAGCATTCCAAGGGATAGGGGAAGTAAATTAAGGAATCAAGGAGTAGGATAAAGAAAATGATAACAAGAAATAAAGTCGGCTACCAGAAAACAAAATTAACCAATAAATCTCTCATAACAAATGCAAACCACCATCCATCACCAAAGAAAAAAATAAACAACTTAATATACTTATCCACATAGCAATTGCTATTGCAATCCTGATCTAAATGAATCTCTCAAGCCCTAAGAATAATTTAAAAGAAGCTGTAGGAAGATGCGTCTAGAGGGTGGATGAGGTATGTAAGAACCAGTGCCACAAGCATCAGCACGTAAGCAATCCCTTGGTCAATTGAAGTCCCTGCCCACAATAAATGGAAATGTGAGTTTAGGAGCTTCCATCAGCATCTTAATACAAAGCCACACACAATTAGCCTACAATTTTTCCAGAGGCTAAACACGGTAATATCTACCCCTACTACCAGAGCATAAGATTTTTTGCACCGGGAAAGACAGAAGTCAGAACATTATTGAGACACTGTTCCAAGGGGGTCTAATGCATTTGCAAGAAACGACTTGAGCTACCCTCTACCACCCCACAAGACCAAACAGACGAAGAAATCAATGCCTTCAAGGAAGGTTACCACGAAATTGAAGGAGACAAAAGAAAAATGAAAACCAGTATTCTACGTGAGAAAAGCAAAACAAAAATTTTGGCAATGCCTCGGTACGAATAGAACTGTGAAGAAGGCAGTTTTCAACATTACTACAGATCTAAAGAAGAGAACTTTTTCTTCAGACCAATTCAGGAAGGAAGCAAAGAAAACAGATCTAAAGACACAAAAAGAGCATGTTACAAATAATAATAATAAAAAAAAGATGAGAAGTTACCATCACTAGTAGGAGAAGGAGCTGGAGCAGCGGACTGAGCCTCAACATAGGGTGACACAATGGCAAAAACCAGAACAAAGATAGCCGCAACACCCACAAAAGCCCTGGAAGAAATCACCGCCATTTTCCCTTCTCTTAAAACCAACAAACTCTGAATAAGCCCTCTGGAAACTATTAGCCCAACGGACAATGTCAGAGCTCTAAAGAGAAATGAAGTCGAAGAAGACCCAGGACGAGAAACAGATTCAAGAAAGTTGAGCGGAGCAATTCTGCAGAGAAAGACGGGGTTTAAATAAGGAGGTTGAGGCCATTATAGGGTGTAACAAGTTATATTGTAAGCAGTAAAATGGGTGAGTTTCGGGAGTGGGTCCAGGCTGATTATCATTATTAGGTAAGTGTTGATTACAATGCCATGTGATAAGGTTTTCCCTTTCAGATTTCTTTAGCCTTTTGTAAAGTTGTTGCCCAGTCATTTTTTCTCTTTACCTACTCAGCTCTTTTAAACGGCTAACTTTTTGTATCATTGTTGCATCAAATAAATACTGATATCATTCTGGTATCAGATTTGTTATAAATTTTGTTATCTAAATCTAGTTTGAATTCCAAGAGAATCATAATATTTCAATCTCGATTTAAAATGAGATTTCTAAATCATATTAAAGTTTCATACAGATTCTGTTATTTATTTATTTATTTATTTTTTGACCTTTACCACGTTTGCCTTTGTCTTTTGTTTCCTGTTCCTGGCCGTTGTTGCCTCCTGGCGTTGCTACCGTCGTTATCAACCTTGCTGCCAATTGGTGATTGAGTGGGGACGCAATTTGAAAATTCGAAATTCAAAAATGGTTTATTTCTTTATTTTTATTTTTATTTTTAATTTACAAATATAATTGGCAAAGGAATGATGAATGAAAAAACAGAATACAAAATGTTATCGCCCTTGGATACCCTTTAGCTGCCAAATTTTTCAACATTATTTGACAGCAAAATAACAAATGCAACATGGGATGCTAGCCTATTACAGGCATCTCCTTTTTTAAGTCCAGGAGCTTGTTTCTCCTTATATATCTTACATATTGACCAGCTGAAATCTACTTTTTCATCTCTCTGCCACATGAACCAATTCTTTGAATTCCTTGCAATATGTGGAAGACATAAGGTCGTGCATAAAAAAAGCAAGAATTCACTTAAAAAGTTGGAAAGCTAATGTTGATGCATGGTTTTGCTAACACATGCCTCACATCCATCCACATGCGGGGAAGCACTTCCCATGTGTAATAAACTACTAATTCCAAATGAACCTAAATTCCTAACATTATATAGAAATAATCAACATGAAAATCCCTAGGACCTTGAAGATAAATTGACAGCAACAGAAGATTCTTTTCAGAAAATCATGAAAATTTTGAAAAACCAAGAAATAAAAAAAGAAGAAAACAGCAAAATATGGATGGGACCATAAGAGCATATTGACACAAATGGGAGCACATGCTATGTTGATACCATGCACATGGATGATAACATTAGAATCATAGTTCAGTCAAACGATTTTAAATGCTCACAAAATCTTTAGCCCCGTAACCGTTGAACTGATAAAAAGGATAAAACGTGAACTACCACACAACTCTCAAGAAATCTGGGGCCAGAAATCTGGCAAATCTGGCCGCACTGTGTTTTCCCCTTTCTGCACATTCTGGCCACACCATAACATTAACTAGAATGACAAATAATATGCAAAAAATAAACAAAAAAGGTAAAGAGAATACTACGAATGATAAATATCTAGGTGATTGGCAATTTGTGAGAAGGTTTACTAATTTCAAAGTATTTTGGAATAGTGATATAACTTATAAAATTTACATAATTACCAAATTATATGTTTTATCTTCAAAAATAGTATTTTTAGCTTACGTACTTTCAATATATAATATGAATTTTGTCTTCTCATTATTTTCACTCCTACCATTTTATCTTCGAATTGGGGCTTTCCCCACTAATTAAATTTGGTTGTATACTCATCAATGCATGTTACAACCCGTGAGGAAAGGCATAGAAGTGAGAAAAGTTAGTAAAAGATCTGTCCAATCCGATCAAGGAAAATGGACTGCACAGGTGTAATTCTAGTTTGAATAAGATCCCAGAGTTGATAGATCAAAACCCGCAAACCAATTACCAAATTACAAGCCACTAAATAATCCACCAAACAAAAACAACTCTCTTTTTTCTGTTCTGTTCTGTTAAATACAAAAATAACTCAAGTACAGATACACATGGATTTTTTCATTTTTTATTTACAATCCAATCTCCAGAATGCTCCTAATATTAATGTGGTATCCTGCAAGGAACAAATTCCGAGCAAGTGACCTTTATAATTTTTGGAAAATAAAAAATGCATGGACAGGTGCACATGTACATTGCATTAACTAATGAAGGAACCAATGGAGTATAAGGACATAAAGGCCTCTTCTAAACGACAATGTAAATGCCAATTACCAAAATAATATAAAATTAATTAGAAAAAAAAAGGGAGGGGAGGGGGGGTGGAGAGAGAGATATTATTCTTCCATCCTCACTTGAGAATCACATCAAAACCTAAGGCAATTGAATGACTGCAGATTCTATATCAGCTGGAGAATGTGTTCGAATCTAACAGACTCCGGCACAAGTTGCTCCATGGAGTTGAAAAACTTATGGAAACAAAGACGATGTAGCTTTAAGAGCATGAAAGCTAAACCTACAATGATTTACTACTCTTTTGTCCAATATAAATAACTGTGAACTCAACCTTACCAAAGAAAAAACATGGTTGTGGCCAACTTTTTGTTCACACTGCCAATTTTGGATCCAGCGTTCCTGAGGCATTTTCTTCTCCAGTTAAACTGTGGTCAGGATCCTGCATATCACATATTCATCAGTGACAACCAAAGGGCGCTCAAAATTGGAGAAGTTAGGGCCAGCAAGGTATATACCTCCATTCCCCATTTGATGTAATCTGGTGACTCACAGGCCTTGTATTCATCAACCAAACTTTCAATTATGTCCCTTGATTCATCAAACTCTGACAGATCATTATCCTGTTCACATCTAACAATAATTAGGATACTATATATCAATTTAATGCAATTGCAAAATATTGTTTAATTTTGTCGTTGCACTTTTTGTTTTTGTAAGCAGAAGACATGTGGCCAAAGTAACAAACAAATAGTGCTAAATATATTATTCGAGGAATACACATCTTTTAACCAACCTAAAGAAGTAAAACAAGTCCATGCGTGCAGGCTTACAATTACACATGTGCATGTAAATAGGTAAGCAGACATGTATATGCACAAAACTCATGCATGCAGGTGTGTGCATACATGTTCATAAAAATAGATGCAAAAGCATGGTGGCAGCAACAGAAAAATTTGAAACTGTAACTGAAATAAAACTACAAGAGCCCAAAAGCTTGTAACTCACAGCAAACATAGGGAACTTCCGATAATTGTCAAGAAATGCTTGCTTCTTTCTCAACTTCTCATACTGGCTCAAACATTTGCTGAAGAGGTGTCGGATACTGGTATGACTTGCTAGCATAAGACCACTCACCTGATCAATGCAACATTCACTTCTTCATTCTCTCAAATTTTTTCAATTATTTTTCCAACAAATGGAGGACCACATTATAGGGAGATAGCAAAATCATGCTGAAGGTCACAGTTGTTCTTAATTCAGAGAATATATTGTCAATTCCTCTGTAATACAGGCAAAATAAGCAATCTAAACTCTAAAGACAAGAATTAGAGTTGTACCCTATGAGCAGTTTGGACATATGGGGACTTTCTAGAAAGAGCAACCTACAAAAGCACCAAAAGAACAACCAGATGATGTAAGTTCAGATATCATAAGGAAAAGAATTGACCAAATTGATGACAACTGCTTCTATGATCAAGAGACCTGAATGCTTGCAGGACCCCACTCAATAAAATTTACAAGCTTTCTTTCACGAATCCTCTGTAGACTTTCATGCACCTGTTAAAAAACAGGGGAAATTATTTAACAAGCATTAGCAGCTTAAACCAGTAAGAACAGATGATACAAGCAAATTCCCAGGAAAAATAAGGTCTGCACAACTTACTATTGAATTTCACACATCATAACCATTAACAAGCAATCAAATTAAAGTTATATATACCTGTCTTTCAATAAAAATAATAAAGAACGCACAAGGAATATAGGTGACCCTACATGTTGGATGTTTAACTGCCAAACGATTTGAAGCCACGACACTGCCGATAACTTTTCTTTTTCTTTCAAGTGCGAAAATATAGTCCCAAGAAATCAGGGTTGGATTTCCATAAATGAGCAACAAGGCTCTTGCTCACAGCCTATACTAGAAGAATTTAAGTTGATGTGCTGACTAGGAGAACCATTGCAGTCATCTAATCAATATCAGTGCTCTGAATTTTCAAGGGGAGAAAAGGGGTGTTGGCTAAAATCACACACTCAGCCACCTTGAGAAGAGAAAATTAGCTAAGAGAACACATAAAATGCCCAACATCACTTTAAAGAAAACAAAGCAACTGCACCATCATAAAACTTTTGGCACGACAGTTGCTAGAAGGACAAGCAAGATGTTTGATAATCTAGAGAAAGAAAAAAAAAATTGCATGCATTCACAGGCAAAATCTTTGAACTACTACCAACCTTAAGATAATTCCTCTTCTTTGCACAAAGATATATCTAAAACTGCTAAAGAATGCAAATGTTTAAGTAATGGCCCAAGTCAACAAAAAAGTAATCAAGTGCATTCTTAAGAATAAAGAAAAATATTTTGTTGCTTGCTTAGACAAAATTTGAATGTGAACCTGAGTGGTGTATTTCTTGTAAAAATTATAGCATTCCCATAAAAATTAATTTACAATACCTGAGTAGGATCTACTTCTCCTTGAATGATATTAAGTATTGAGATATACTTTGCTTGACTAGCTTCTTTTGTGCGTGCATAAGAGGAAACCATAATATTTTTTGTCTGCAAGGGATCTTACAGTCAGAAAATTGCAACCTGATTTGTCAAAAAAATTACGAGCTACATATCTCACCTGGAGAAGTCTTCTCATAACATCAAGAACAGTAGTTTTCCGAATCACATTAGCCTGCCAAGAAGTAATACATTGGCATCAAACAGCACCGAAAAATTCTTCTTTACAGGAATAACAAGACTAACACCACTTATCTAGGACTGATATGCGATTCTGAAATGTCATTTTTGACAAAAATAAAACATATAGAATGAGAAAGTGTCAGCTCTGATCACTCTCAACTTGGAGAGCTTTCCCTTCGGGTGTCGGATGAGGGAGGATGTTTTGTGTTAGTCCTTCACTAGTACAACTAATAACTTGACTGACTAGGCATAAAGGTCAAAACATGACAACAAGAACCTTCATTTTCCTCCCATTCTAGCATTGATGGTGAATACATGTGAAAATGAGTCAATAGAGACAGTAAAAGGCACAATGATGAAGAAAGTTTTAGATCCATAAGAATAACACGTACTAGTCTTGGAAGTTAAAGTAGCTGCATTTTAATTGTTACTGCAATTTTGATAGTTAAAGCTAAGCTCTATGATGTGAGATAAGAAGAATGCTCATCTTCTTGTAAGACAAACAATAAAAGAAATTTGCTGAAACAATTGTATATGATCATTACTTCAGTAATAAACTCAGTAAATATTCCAAAATTTGCAAGTTCCTTTTCCTGAACCGTTTAGTATCCATCTTGCTCTATACCTGACTTAATAGAAGCGCTTGGATTTTGGCAAATATGGAGCTTCCTCTCGGTCTATAAGGGAAGTCATCAGCTTTGCATAAATTCACAACATTGGGTACACTACATCCTCCTCTCCCCACCCTTCTTTTTCACCCCAAACATTATGAAAACAATAAGCACACCAATTGAAGACGCAATTGTCTACAGGCTCACTTAATTCTTGAAAACGAAAAAGAAGCAATTGACCAGGAATCATAATCAACTACAAAGCTACAAGTACTAACCAGACAACATGAGTATTGGACTGACCTGGCGCTCCACTGTAAGTGGTGTGTAACCTGTCATAAGAAAATGACATCTTGGTGTTGGAATTAAAGAGGCAAGAAGACCAACCAAATCATTGTTCATGTATCCTGGATACCGCAGTGTAGTTGTGCTAGCAGACATCACAGTGGAGACCAAAGAATTTGTTTGAGCAAATGTAGGATTACTTAGATGTAAACGCTCTACAGCAATTCTATTAAGTGCGGTATTGTCAAGAACAACAACACAATCAGCATTAAGTGTTAGTCGCTTGAGTGTCAAAAGTGAGTTGTAGGGTTGGACCACCACATCACTTGTCTCCATCTGGTTAGGGAATACACTATATGTCTGGACCAGCTTCTTGCTGTAGCGATCATTCAGAGTCTCCAACAGATAGGAACCCATACCTTCATTGTAGAATGAGAGCAGTCAAGTTGTAACCAAGCCAGTATCTCATGATGAAAATGCTACTGCCTATGGTCCTAATTTTTGAAGCCAAATGAGGCTAATATGTGTGTACATATAAAATAGAAAAATAAGCATACAATAATTAATTTTTGATAGACCAAAAGAGAAAGATAAAAAATGCAAATATAAAGATAAAGTGAGGAAACCTGAGCCTGTCCCTCCAGCAATGGAATGACATAGAACAAAACCCTCAAGGCTATCACTCCCATCAGCTTCTCTGTCAATCATGTCCATTATATCCTCTTCAACACCCTTTCCCTGTTTCAGAATCACGAACACAAAACTGGATTTTGGTAAAAGATTACTATTTGAAAAGAAAATTAAGGGGTAACACACATAAGTCATGTCAGATATTAACACGAGAATTTGTAATATATTCTGTGATCTATATAAACAAGCAAAACATACAAAAAAAAATGATAATCTCAACATCTCATGGAAACACATATTTATCTGCTGTAAAATGTAATTACTCTTAGATTGTAATTATGCACCTTGTTTTCCTTATCAACATTATCACCTCAACATGTTTAATTAAGATATCATGCAGAAGACCATAAGAGCGTCAATAAACTTATATATTATTGAACATCACAAAATTGGAAAGTTGAATCCAAAAGAAAAAAACCTGATGGTATCCGCTGGCCCAGTTGTTTCCGGCACCTCCACCGTGATCAGAAACAAAGATATTTTCATGATTGTAGAGATTCCGATATTCACTATTTTGAATTCCATTAATTACTCTAGGTTCCAAATCTATGAGTAAAGCTCGTGGTATGTAATGCTGATCGTCAGCTTGGTAGAAAAAGACATCTTTCCTGTCACCTCCCTGCATCATCCGCACGGAAAAAATTAATACATGTTCAACTCGCTATAACAGAGTGACTCACTACTTGTTCTTTTTACATTTCAAATAAAGTTACCTTAATATATTCGGGATTAGTCTATGGCTAATTAAATTCCCAAAACCTAATCTGACTGCCAATCGAAAACTTTTGCCAAATTAGCATAAATAATTATTTTACCGTTAATAAATCGGCGAACAAACACAATAAAAATCATCACGAATTTCCATAATTGAGTGGAAACTGGAGCTTTAAAGTGTAAAACAAAAGCGAAAACCTCAAAGGAAAAAAACAAAAAGAGAGACCTGCGTAGCGAAATCTTCAAGAATGCCTTCTTTGCTGATGCCGTGCTCGAGGCAGAGCTGTTTCCAGAACTCCATCCCGATCTGGTTCCCACATTGTCCCACCTGCAGCGTTATGATTTCTCTCGGCATTTTTTGCTTTCTTTTTCCTTACTCCTGAAACTAGGGTTTCGATCGGAAGGGGGAAACAAACGTCTGGCGCGCGAGGGACGCCTTTTTTAAAAAAACACAGAAATGAGGGAAATGAGATGATAGTTTTTATTTTCTCCCTTTGAGCCTGGTTTGGCCGTGAAATGGATTTTATACAGTGGGACCGTTGAGTGTGTCCTTTTGTGAAATGCATTTTATTTTGCTTGACGACAAATGCTAACCTGCGCTGAAGTTGACACCCCATCTTGTTCTCTTTATCGAATGGGCCCTGATCTTGGTCCAACTAAATGGGCCTTTCGGTTTGTTTACTAGGAAGCGCGGTAGCCGTGCTTGGTCTAGTCTAGCCCACTCCCCGGCTGTGTTTTTTTGGGCTAGACTAACTGGCTTCAAGCCTACAAGGGTAACTAGGCCTTGAACCAAAACAAAATTATCCCCTAACCGTTCATCAGTCATTCCGCGGCGAGAGAATTGTTCAGTGAACCTCTCGAGCACAGGGGGAAAAGTCGTTATTACATGTTATATGTAGTATTAGTAACTTCTTCTACAATTTCACATGTGATTAGATGATGGAATGATGTCAAATTGTGATTAGGAGCGCATTTGCAAGTCTTTATAATGATTCTTTTTTATTATAACCATGTGAAATGCCGCCATGGCCATGACTTGCGCATTTCTTACTCAAGAACCCAAGCCATTCCTTCTCCCAAGATTTAATTACGAACTTCTGGAAATGTTGGCCGACATCAGAAGGAAAAAGGGTTTTAAAAAGGAAACTAAGATTTATCACCCTAGTATTAACAATACTAATTTTAGTAACTAAAATACATATGTAGTTCCAAATACTATATTTCCTTGGCCTTGCACTTTCCCTGTATGCATTTGATATTTCCTTTCAGTTTGATCATGTACCGACTACTTTCTCCTTCAGGTAAATGATCGCGAAAAACCAAAGATCAGACTGGAAGGAACTAATGAAACCATACCAAGAAAATAACACTGCCTATGTAGTTTCCAGAATTATAATAACAGGGAATTAATATTCTAGCGAGCCCAGAGAAATGCTCCCATGGCGAACTTTCTCTTCTGCTCAACATCTCCGGTAATAAGTAGTCCATACTCTTTAAGCAAACAATCAAGCTTCCACTCTGGCATGGCTTCGTAGTCAGCTTTGGTGTACCTCGGGTAGTGCAGTGGCATCTGGAAGTGGCCGCACAAGTTCCTGGCCTGCTGACCATTTGGCCCGCTGCCTAGGCTCGGAGTTTTCCTGGCTACCGATTCCATACTCGTTTCTGCACCCCTCCCCAACCGTGTGGTAATTCTTTGAGGTAGCTATATGGGTTGGTTGGGTTAGTAAAGCAGCTTGGTAGTAGCCTTTTTATAGAGGATTAAACGTGAGAGAGAGAGAGTGTGTGTGTTGGGACCTTGGGCGAGGGAGGACGCGTTGAAGCAAGCATTGTTGAGGTGACGCGATATTTCAAATTGACAACTGAGAAAACAAAGCTTTTCATTTCTTGACAGGGTTTGCTTTTACCCGTTTATAAATTTCACAACAATAATAAATTGGTTCTGCCCCAGTAAGGCAGCACTTTGCCAGACTTGGCGGCTTGTGGTTGAGTAGGGTCATCGATTCCCTTGGTTCTCGCTACGCGCTATTATCTTTCGCCTTTGTTTTGTGAAAGTTTAATTATAGTAAAATTTACATATTACCAAAACCTTCACTTCCTCGGAAAAACACTCATCAATTACCCTCTAAACCAGTCCATATCGAACGGTTTCTAACCAACTATGAGAAAGCTTACTTATAATCTAATAAAGCAATTAAACCACCATTTTATTTGCTTCGTAGTTCTGGGCACAAATAGAGAATAGGGCGTGTAATACTAAACAGCGTGTACACCAGCAGCAGATTGGATATTTTGGAAGTCGAGTGTTGCTGAGTCACATTGATGAAATTTGTGGGGGTTCTTCTGGAAGTAATGAGCAAAGCTACCCATGTCCGAACCCTTCACTAAGGGACTGGTTTATCGGTTCAAGCTCATCAAACTTCTTTAACCCTGTTGGTTCAGCGAGATCTAGCCACCTAAATCTCGCAAACCACATTCTTAGATTGTGCAAAATGCACCCAACCCACAGTAATTCACTAACAATTTGTTGGACAGTAATTTCTTCACCTTTGTATTCATTAAACTCATGTATTAAGGTTGATTCAATAATTTAGTCCCTACTTGCCCATGGCTCTTCAATGCAACCTTCAAGTAATTGTCCTCCAATCCTTCTAGTCCACACATTGACTCTATTAAGAACATGAATGGCAGGCATTTGCCCCACCAATAGAACAGCATTCAATACCTACCTGCTTGAAACGATTCATTGAGGTGGCCACTGGTCACTGTGTTGTTAACAGAGCTGCAGCCTAAAATAACTGGTTATAAACTAAAGTTGGTAACCAGAAAAACATCAACCACTTATGGTGGTTTGATTTGCACCGTAGCTGTCGGTAGCTGCAATAATAAAACAATATAAGCCAGGGACTCATTCAAGATCTAGTTAGAAGATATTGTTGCTTTCAGTACTGTTTGATATCATTAATCCATGGCAATAATGCATAATTCTGTTCATGGCCAACTTTTTTTCAATATTTTCCACACACTAACTTTCAATGTCTCATCATGCAAGGGATGGTCCACCCCATTCAACAAACAGAATTAATCTTCATTTGAATGAATGTATTAGAAACAAGTTTTTATCAAAAAAATCCAAATGAGTAAATGACCATGTCATCAAACACCGCTACTTGACTTTGCTAGTAGTAATCCGTTTCATGTCAAATATTCAGCTGTAAGCATCTCACTAATTAAATACCTACTTGATGAATTTCA
>NW_018397258.1:2968024-2991719 GCF_002168275.2 Theobroma umbraticum
GATGAACCATTAATAAATTTAATTCTTTTTACAGAAGAATTAGAAAAGAATTACATACTTCAGAAACGATGCTGATCTTCAAGAATCTGTTTTACGATCAACTGGTACGTTGACAAGACTCTCTGGATCTGATCTAACTGTTGAAGGCAAGTCTACAAGCACATTTGGAGGGGCAAAGTACATATGTAGTGACATCATGCAAACAATGATTCCCAGGAAAAGCTACAAGAATGCCAAGAAAAGAGAAATAAATGCTCCAAATTTTAGTAATAAAAAAATTGGCAGCAAAACTGCTGGAGGAGCCCTGGGTTTAGTTTCTGTATGTTTCAAGAACTATATTCACATAAAATCATTAAAACGGATAGGATAAACCATAAATCACCTAACAAGTTGATGACATATTCTGGACTATGTGTGTGTGTGTGTACATGTGAGCATTTTTCATTAACCATGAAATAAAAAGCCCAATAGAACATACCTTTAACACCAACATCCAGGTTGGAACACTATGTTACAATAACACACTGAGACATAACTAGTTCAGACTAACTTCACAGCAAGGAACCCTACCTGAACTGTTGGCTTGAAGCTGAAGAGGAACACAGATAGAACCATTGTCAATAGCATTGCCATCGATGTGGAATACACCTAAAATAAGTAAAAACAAGTATTCTTAAGAACTTGAAAAAATAGATGAATTCCATCCAAAATTTCAAATCAACATATAGCAGTTAAGAAAATCTAGAAGCATAAAATACATCAAGGATAAATCTCCAGGTTCAAATATAAAACCCAAAGAACCTATGAAGAAATGACATTCACCCACAATAGCGTAGACAACCAGACAAACAATCAAGAACAGTTAAAAAGAAGATACCTTAACTATATTGTCAGCATATTTCATTAACCAGGAAACCAAAAGCCCAGTAGAACCTAGATTTAACACAACCATCCAGGTTGTAACACTGTATCCATTAAACAGCCTTTGCCACCAAGGTCCTTTCTCAAATCCACCTCTAAAATCATCCAACACAAGCCGTGCCACATTGAAGATTGCACCAAACCTGGAAGAAGAATGTTAAATCAGAATGAATGGACCAACCAACAACCATGTTAATTCTTTTGACTGGCTTGAGCTTTGCAATACGTCAACAAATGTTGATTGGTGACAATATAAGATTGCAGAAACAAAAAAGGTAAAAGATGATATTCTTTATTGATAATAATATTTTCCTCAAACAAATGTGGCAATGAGCATTTTACAAGAAAATGAAACCTACGTGTACAACTGTACATTCTGCCAGTATAAGCTGTCATTGTTCTTCTTCATCAAGAACTCTGTATAAACACCAGCCAATGCTGAAAGACAAGCAGACAAAATTCCTAACATGTATCCTTGAATTGGTGCTGAAAAGAGGGAGTCACATGAAGCCTCTCCACATCCTTTGACCTTAATAAAGATAAGAAGGATAATTCAAATTGAGAAACCGATGATTATACTTGACTAAATTTTTAACAGAATAGAACTTTCACCATAAGGAATCAAGAAATTTCAAAATTTGCTAAGAGATAGAATGCTTCAAGAGCACATGTGATTGATTGGTCCTAATGAGATAGCTTTTTATAAAGAGATGTTGCATTCTTAACTAAGCTATTGCTCATTGCTTTCCTTCTAATCCTCCCCTTTTTTCATTCCTTTCTTGCAATTTTCTAAATGAAACTAAAGATATTGTTCACTTTACTACATGCAAGGAAATAATCACGTCAACTAGTTCTTCCAACTTTATTTATTTGATTTCTACATACTTGCTTCAAATCAGGTAAAATCATTGCCTGATTTCACATTTTCACATGGGACTTAAGTTTGAAGGACCAAAATACATTATATTTACTCTTTTTATAGACTAATTTTCCAACAGTCAAAACAGATTGCTCTAGCATCACAACATATCTAGTTTTCTAGTATGCAAATCGTTGAGAACACCTTAAACTTAAGCACCCATAAATTTTTCTAGTATCACAAGTCAAAATGTTGCACAAAGACTCAGCACAAAACATATATAATTTCGTTAGACATCTGGAGTACCTGACTTGTGGTTGTTCCAACAGCCAATAAAACAATGGCCATCCATTGTAAATTAGAGAGCTTCTTCCTAAGAAACAACCTAAATCATGAAACAACAGAATCTGCTCATTCATGAGAACAACATGGATATCGAATACTGTCACCACATGGAAAAAAGAGAGTTCAAATACAAGAAACTGAAAGCAGCACCTGAACAAGATTCCAGTAGTGACAATCTTCAAGTTGCCCATTATCTGATACGTGGACGTATCGACATACATAAGAGTAGCAAACTGGACATTATTATGGATTAAGTAAATGATTGAAGGAATCGGGAACAGACGAACGCTCTTCCAATCCGTCGTCATTTTCGCAGGAGGTGATTTCTTACACTCTCTCCAGAGAAAAACACTTGATACAATAAGCTGTAACCAAAAATAACAAAAAAGCTGTAAAATTAACCATCCATTTTAGATCTAAATTATGAAAGTTCAGTGGAAATTTGAAGTACCTTGAAAACCTCAGCAAGGAAAGGAACGGTGGCGTAATCATATTTATATTTGCCATTGCTTTGTGATAGAGTAGTTAAAATCCCCTGCCAAACATTCGAATATATTTAGATCCAACAGTTATTTTATGTGATTAGGGTTACGAGTTTGATGGAGGAAAGTAGGAAATCTTCGGGAGTGCGGAAAGTAAAAAAGAAGAAGGGGAATTAGGAGATTGGAGGAATCGTGAAAACTGACCTGAGAGCTAGTGAGGACGGTGAGGAGAGAAGCTACTAAGTACCACTTCATTTTCACTTCTTCCAATCCGCGTCGGGAAGCAGAAGCATTGTCATCCAGATGTCCTAGACAGCAACGAGTACAGAGACGGAGAGGAAGCGTCCACCGTTCCAGCACTGAGCAGCTGATAGTACTGGAGCGTCGTCGTTTCTTGCTTGGCGTGTAAGACGCACAGTTTTTCCCCTTCTCCATCTGTCTTTTAAAACGCAGCGTTTACATCCCAGATCCAGATCTAGATTGGGCCGATCGCTGCTTAAACTTTGTTCTTCTCTCCCCTTTTTGTTGATCATTTTTCTTAGCCTTTGGGCCGTTGGAATGCCCCATTTCCATGTGGCATAATTCAATTTTGCATTCTTTTCTTTTCTTTTTCATGAAAAAAAATCTAAATAGAAATTACTTTGATTAATCATTTTCTTTTAATTTTGATTGCTCATTATGATATATTTATTACTTATTATATATATAAATGATATTTTTACATTAAAATTGCATAATCATCACTATTTGTTTCAATTGTGACATTTTTTTATCATTAAAATCGAAAATATTTTTTAAAAAAATTAAAACTTTTTAATCAAACTTATTTTTTAAAACATTCAAAATTATTTTATCCTTTCAATGAAAAACACTAATTAAAACTCCAATCAATTTTTATATAAGAGAGAACACTATGACTCGAACTTAAGATTTTTACTCAAATCTCATCACGCGTTTTCACTTATTTTAAATTTTTTTTAATTTTAATTAAATCAGTAAATATTATTACTCTCCATGTATTTCATTTCATCCGGACAAAAATGGTAAACAAATGCAATCCAAAACAAGAACATCGAAACTGGCGGGAACACCATGACACGAAGCTGACAAGTGTTGGGTGGGGTTAGTTCCTTGTCGAAACAACTTTGCTCACAATCATACACACCACCAACACACAATTTTCCCGGAGAAAACGACTGGTGCTAAATTTAAAATCATCTTCTTTTGGTTCTCAATGAGTTAAACTGGAACTCACTTTTCTTCCCTTTGCTCGAATTTTTAAGTTCCTTTTCTATTCTTGAACATCCGTTACGTAGCATTATATGTTGGTTCATTGAATTCTGATCTGATTGTAGGAGATAAACCTTTTTTGGGTTTTGGAAATTGGGTTCCTTGCATAATTGCACTGGCCTTTGCTGAATTTCTGTTGGCAGGATCCGGTGGAAACTAGCTGTTTTCTGTTTTGCTACTGGTTGTGGGATATGGCACATTGCCAAAACTAAAGAAAGCTTGAATTTCTTCTGTTCCTATATCTTGATCCAGGGAAGGAAGCGCGAGTGTTTTTCACCTCAAGGAAGCCGTTTTTGGCCTATTTTTCTATGGTAAGCAGTGTCATGTTTAATCTCACATCTGTTTTTTTTTGGTGCCTCTTTCTAGATTGCATTATTTCATGAACATGATTATTAACATCTACCCTTTTGATAGAGCCTCCTGGTTTTAGACCAAAAATGGAGCAATTTCGACAGATCGGGGAGGTGCTAGGGAGTTTGAAGGCTTTAATGGTATTTCGTGACAGCATCCAGATCAACCAGAGGCAATGCATTTTGTTACACGATATGTTTAGTTTCGCATACAGATCGATAGCAGATGAAATGAGAGAGAATCTGAAATTTGAAGAAAGGAACATCAAATGGAAAGTTCTTGAAATGCCTTTCAGAGAGCTCCACAGGGTTTTCAAAGAAGGGGAAGCCTACATCAGGCAGAGCTTGGAATCCAGAGACTGGTGGGCTAAAGCCATTACTCTCTATCAGAATTCGGATTGCGTCGAGTTGCATATCCATAACTTGCTTTCCTGCATCCCCGTTGTCATCGAAGCAATCGAAACTGCAGCAGAATTATCTGGTTGGGAACAAGATGAAATGCAAAAGAAGAGGCGGGTGTACTCAAACAAGTACCATAAAGAATGGATTGATCCTCAGCTTTTCCAGTGGAGATTTGCAAAGCAGTACCTTATTGCACAAGATTTTTGCAATAGGATTGACACTGTTTGGAAAGAAGATAGATGGATCCTTCTAAACAAAATCCTGGAGAAGAAAAGCTTGGGTTCGAGAAAGCAGGAGCGCAAGCTTGCAGATTTGCTTTTGAGAAACTTAGATAGTTCAGAGTCTTTGAATGGGAGGCTCTTACCGAGTACAATCCTATTAGGGTCTAAGGACTACCAGGTTAGACGGCGGCTTGGAAACGGGAATCAATACAAGGAGGTCTACTGGTTAGGTGAAAGCTTTGCTTTGAGACATTTTTTTGGAGACGTAGAAGCAGTAGCTCCAGACATTTCTTCTTTATTATCTCTTTCCCACCCAAACATACTTCATTTCCTCTGTGGATTTACTGATGATGAGAAGAAGGAATGTCATTTGGTCATGGAACTAATGAATAAAAGCCTCTGCAACTACGTAAAAGAGATTTGTGGCCCAAGAAAGCGAGTACCATTTTCTCTTGCTGTTGCTGTTGATCTAATGCTTCAGATAGCGAGAGGAATGGAATATCTCCACTCAAATAAAATCTACCACGGTGATTTAAATCCTTCCAACATTCATGTCAAGTCAAGAGGAGTGTCCACGGAAGGGTACATGCAGGCAAAGGTTTCAGGATTTGGCTTATCTTCCATAGTTAATTTACCACAAAAGAGCACACTGATGAACCAGAATGAAACCCTGCCATTCATCTGGCATGCTCCAGAGGTTCTAGAAGAGCAGGAGCCAACAGGAAGTAAAGGGAATTCAAAGTACACAGAAAAAGCTGATGTTTACAGCTTCGGAATGATTTGCTTTCAGCTTCTAACTGGAAAAGTCCCATTCGAAGATAGCCATCTTCAAGGGGACAAAATGAGCAGAAACATCAGGGCAGGGGAGAGGCCATTATTTCCTTTCCAGTCACCAAAATGTGTAACCAACCTGACCAAGAAATGTTGGCATGCTGATACAAATCTACGGCCTAGCTTCTCATCCATCTGCAGAATTCTTCGGTACATAAAACGGTCCCTTCTAATGAACCCTGATTATTATAACAACCACTCAGAATTACCAATGCCAGTGGTGGATTACTGTGATATTGAGTCAAAGCTTCAACGAAAATTCCCCACATGGGAGGCTTCCAATCCATTACCTATATCACAAATCCCTTTTCAGATGTTTGTTTATAGAGTACTGGAAAAGGAGAAAATAGGTCATACTCTCAAAGACACCTCAGAATCAGGAAGTGACAGAACTTCAGTTAGTGGGGATGAAAATGCCACTGCTGATGACCCATTGTCATCAACAACTGAGAGGAGGTCCTTACCTTCGCCTGAATCAACGCCCAGGAGACTTTCAGCATTGAAAAAATCTCCAGATATTAGAGCAAAACATCCAGGTAATCTACTTTTAAGGACAATGCATGATTTCTAAATGACTTCTTCACGATACCATTGATATAGCACCGCAGGCACTCTTTTCATTCATGGTTTGTCATTTATTTCCTTTCTGACCACTGAAAGATAGTAACTGGTACAAAGAATGGAATGGCTTCAGCTTTTCAGAACGTTTTTCAAGTTAAAATATAGCCACCATGTCTAGGCATTGCAACTATTGTCGACTTATGTTACACTCGCTGCATGGTTTTGCCTTAATGATAAACTCTCTCTCAATAATATTTTCTCCATGCATATGAATAGTTTTTCTGTTCCTGATACAGTGTAAAGTTTTCAACCTAGAAGGCACTCATGCCTGTATGCTGTATCGGTAGCACCAACTTAAGAACCATTAATATAAGCAAGAACTAGAAACCTGAATTTAGAAAAAATCATCTCATTCTCCTTTTCTTAAATCATATACACACAAAAAAGCATCTTTACCATCTTATCCCTAAATCATATTCTTACTTTGATGAATTTTGCTCAACCTGTGTCTTTTTTCAGTAACACCAAAAGGAAGAGCAGTAAGACCTCCTCAACTGAGCCGTTGTGGGCGCAGTTTAAGAATGAATTCAGAAAGCCAACTACTTCTAACAAGTCCAAGATTACGGAGGACAGCATCCGGTCATGCCTCAGATTCCGAGCTCTCCTAGCCTACAACATGTTGAGCACCCAGATCCAGAAAGAAAGCTGATCTAGTTTCCAGTGATGAAATGCTTTCCCAGATCAATTATAGCAAAAAGCACGCCTCCAGCTGAAGATATAACTGAGTGACAAAGATAGGATTCATACAGCCAATCACAAAGAGTAGGCGTTCAGACTTTATTGAATTAAATGCAGGAACACATTAGCTTCCATTGGCTTACTCCTTACATCTGTATATTTAGAATTTGTGCTGAACAATCATAGTCTTTAATGTATGAAAGAGAAACATTTTTTGCTACAACTTTAGCAGAAACAATTCATCCACACAGAAGATGCTCAACAGAAATAATAAATTTTTTTAACCGGTTCAACAAGCAGATCAGTTTTGTTTTATACCTTTAATATATCTCTTAGACAAACTTCAGAATGTTTACATAGTTGTATTCAATAGATCTATAACGTTTGTACCGGTTATTCCTGTTTCCATGCAAGCAGAGGCTTGATTCATTTTATCCATATGCAGGAAGGAACCATATCAGTAAAACAATCAAATCCTAATACTGCCATTAAATAGATGAAAATAGTACATAATTGCTACTATAGCCCATAAAGAGAAACATAAAGGTTACATTCAAAGGGATTTCTGATTCACAATGGTACGAGGGTCCCTCACATTCACAGGAAATCTATATATTACATCACAATCATAAATGATATTTATTTATTGTCAACAACAAGAAACTTTATTGAACTGATCAGAAAGGAAAAAATATTTCTACAAAAAACAAAATGCTTGTGAAAATACCTTGCCAAAAACTGACAGCTGCATGCCTCTTGAAAAGAACTCATGTCTCAACCTTGAATGCATCTTCATGAAATTCTTGTGGTTCACATTCTGCATCCACTATAAATTTACCAGAACCCTTTTTGCTCATGCAGTATTGCATCCAAATAAAGTTCCCGATGCCACTCCTCATCCATATTGCCATCAAACTTAAGCCCAACTCTGCTATCAACTTGTCCACAAGAGGCAGCAGAGATGAATCTGTAGGATCCATTAACTCAGAGTAATATCATCTTAGTCAATAACCTCCAATTCCAAGGGTTGGTGCTTGATTTTGCAACAGTTGAGGACACGTCTTCTTGACTTCCCTTGATATTTTCTTAACAGAAAGATGTAATACTCAAATGGCCCTAGCAGTTTTGGCAGGAAAGTAGAAGTCATTGCCTGCACCCAGCAGGAGTGGCAAACTATAATCTTCGCAAGCATAGGCCACCATTGAAGGCAGACTCAGTTACAAGGAGGCTGCATGAGTGGTTGGCTTTCATTATTACCCTTCAGCCTTTGCAACTTTCTGCTTCCAACTCATTGTTTTTTGAAGTGCATATAATCTATTTTTAGGATGGGTAAGCTAATAATAGATTAGCGAGCAAGACTAACTTCTGGAAAAGGCTTTCCTCACACCAGTTTCAGTAGTTTAATAGTTCCAGTTGAGTTGGCGGCAACAAGCATGTTTGACTTTTGTCTCCAACAGACACTTGAAACAAACTGTCCATTTTCGTCAATGATTTGATTTCCAGAAGTAGGATCAACTGACCCAAACTTGTAGGAAGTGATTGGCATAGGCAGAGATCTATAATAACAATATACCTGAAAAAGGGAAAATAATCATTGGAGATTAGTTTAGCTGTTGGTCAGCTATGTATGTATGCAAACCATTTCTACTGTCACCACTCACTTCATAAACAATCAGAATTAACAAAACCCAGAAATGAACTATAAATTTAAGCAATTTATTTGTGATTAGACATATCTACCTCATTAGTCTCTGAACCACATGCTATATATCCACCCAAAACAGATAAACCCACAAAGTTCTGATCAAGCAGGAAACAAAATGTTAGTGCTAAAAAATATACTCAATGCTCAAAATTTTTAAGAGATCTAGAGAAAGTATTTAACCTTCTCATTTTTATGACCACTAAAGGCTAAGCCACAAGTACTGGAGGGCAAAGCATCAGAGCTGGTTTGGTTGAGATGCCACAACTTCAGGGTGTTGTCGGTGGATGCAGAGAGAAGGGTTGTGGAATCCAAGAATTTGACATAGCTAACAGCTTTTTCATGGGCAGATAATGTGCATAAAGGGATTCTAGCATGCCGAAGATCATAGCAATACACCTTGTAATCAGCAGATCCAAATGCCAACAGATGAGGAGAGAAAGTAGAGAACTGAACACAGCAGACATTTGCAGGGCTCCCTATGGTGCCAATAGAACTTCTCTGCAATAATTTCATTCAAATTTTTTTGTCATAAACTTTGTGAAAAAGAAGTGACTGTATGTTTTAGAACTATCCCAGATTGAAATGAAAAAGCAGGAGGTTGTAATCATCAGAGAACAGGAGACAAGTCAATTCTAGAATGTAATCGTCATGCCGTAAATAGCAATTTGTTACCAGTTGTCACCAACTATAATAGACGGTCATTTAAAAGGTTGTCCATTCTATGGTGATTTAAACAAAATATACAAGAGATTTACTAAATCAATTAGACAAAGAAAATAACCAACTCAAAGGCTGGTAGCTTAACATGACTATGCTGGGAAATTTAGGCATAGGCATGTGGAGTAAGATGACAGTTTGGGCGAGTAATTAGTGCAGTACATATGACCAGATCAAATAGAAAAAACTCATCAAATGACTTCTTAGAAGCCAATCCTACCTCACTCTATGAATGCATCTGGATGTGTGAATTTCTATGACTGAATGTATGCAAGCATGCAAGTGAGGTGATTTGCATGTGCATCTGCAGCAGTGAACAGATGCAGATACAAGCGTGTCTTCTTTCTATACTTGCTTTTCTTTTTTTCATTGATAGAGAATATTAATAACCTATATACCAACTCTGATTTATGAAAACACTGAAACTCTACATGCTACATGATAAATGAGGCAGAAGAAAGCAGACCTCATTAATGCTCCAAAGCTTCACAGAGCAGTCATCACTTCCACTGGCAAACTTTGTTGGGTCAGCTTGAGAAAAGTCAACAGACCATGCCCTCTTTTGGTGCTCAGTGTATTGACATAATCCTTGACCAGTTCCCACATCCCATGTCTATACCCATAACATACCATATTATCAATAAAAAATATGGACAAGAGCATTTAACAACCTTAAGACAATCATAAAACACTACAAACCAACAGAAAGCAAAAGGAAAATTAAGCATTTAGAAAGAAGTTTCTTAGTTGCAAATACTCTGCAATGTAGAACTCCAAAACAAAATTCAGCAACTGCGGCAATACTTCGCTAAAGTGAAGTGTGCGGTAGAAGTATGTGGGTCAGAGACATAAGCCAACAGAAATATACCGTAGAAATTTGTAAGATACATCTTCAGTACAGATAGTCATAAAGTTAGATGCACCAGAAACCTATCGCCACAATGAATTCATTCGTAACATAATCAAATTGGTAAAAGAAGAAAAGGTGAATTATATAAATGGCTCTTAGATAGATCATTTGGCTAGATAGCTTTTGTAGGACACATTTCAGAAAAGCACTTGATAGAGTCCAGCTAAAGTTCATAAATCTGAAGTAACTATGAACTACTTGAGGCACAAAACAATAACTAGTTATTCAAAAATAGGATATGCTGGCTTCATTAGGTATTGTATTCAAATTAGCCAAGCAACATTCTGGAGAGGAATGCGGATTGAGGGATGAATATTCTCAATCGGCCAACACAAAAATTTCATCGTCTGACCATGAAATTATAAAAGAAAGTATAAGCTATAACCAGAAGAAGTTAATAAAATGCACAAAAAATAGGTACGACATTCATCAAGAAAAAGAATTTAACACTCTATTACAATTGCACGAATGAAAAATTTGAATGATGGATCATTAACGTCTAAAAAATTGAGCACTATCTTTAATGGTCGTTGAGATAAAACTGAATGCATTATTTGACTTAAATTCGCATCAAGGTATCTTTCAAGGAGAACAGGATAATTACCTGGACAATACCATCATAATCAGTTGAAGCCAAATAATTCTTTATGTAGTTGTTCCAGCAAACACAGCTAAGCTTTGACTTGTTTGACATCTCAACTACGGGATAGTGGACATCAATAGAGTCATTCATAAATGCATCAAACTCAAAAATCTTGATTCTCTTTGATATGCCAGCAGTAGCGATATAATCCTCATCACGGTCAAAACTGAGAGTGCATATCACATTTGTGGAGTTTAGAAGGTCCCCATTTCTTATTGTTCCACACACTTCAAACTTGCTATAGCAAGCAAACTTGCACAAACCTTCAAAAAAGACCCCGAGGGGATCAATAGATTTCTGATTCATTCCCATCTCACCATTCCCACTTTGCACCTTGGGCAACCTGTCTCCATTCCTCAGCAAGTCTTTATTAAAGCACGCTGCAGCATCAGTTTCGGAAGAATGGATTTGGGATCTCATGGAGAAGTACGCATGCTCAAGCTGCCTAATATTTTTTGACAACCATCCTTCATTTACATCTAACTTCAAATTTGATCTATAATGAGCAACTGATGTTCTGGGGTCTTCAAAATGCAACCAATTTTTTCCTGCATTAGGAAATTCATTTTGTTTCTGAGGGAAAACTGAGGATGTCTTTAATAAGTGCCTTCTTTCAGCCACCTTAATATCTTCTTCTAAGAACCTAATATCTTCAATCAATTTGGAGGCATGCTTCTGCTTTTGTTCTTCTAATCTAATTAGAAAATGAAGTAATATGTCTGATTCCGCCATATCACTATCAGGAGATTCTGATAAATTGTTCCCACAAAACCATTCTTGGGATCCACAAAATAAATCAGACTGCAAGATTTCCCTGTTTTGTACAAAATTGGAATGTACTTAAAGGACTAAAACAAGCAGAATCTACATTAAATCATCATGCATTGCAGTATACAACATAACCTACATACCAACAAAATGAAGTACAAGCACTTGCAATTGTAATAACATCAATTTATTTAGGAAGCCAGGAGATGAGAGTAAAAACAATAATTTATGTGCATGCTAGCGAAAGAGACCCAACCAAATGAATGTTACAACCTCTTTTAATCCTCTACGTGAAGTCTTTAGATGATCCTTAATATCTTAAAATATAAAATGACAGCTTAGGTTCTACTTATGCCCATTCAAATGATCTCATATTGCAGCAAAAACATGTTGCTATATTACTTCTACATGGAAGAATACAAGAATAACAAAACACATTACATGATACTATGTTAGGTCTGCTTAACTTATGGATACAGACAGACAACATGTTCAAAATATTTGAGAACCCATGAAGTTCGGCAACTTAGCATTTAAATTGTCCAAGTCACAAGGCATAATGTTGATAATTAACAAGTACACCTAAACCTCAGAAATTGTAACAGAATATCCTTTTTTTTAGGTAATAATACCAGAATATCTAAGCTGTACATTATGAGGGATGGAGCTGGAAAATTTATCTTTTGTTAGCATTTATATTCACTACACTGCATATGGGAGAGTATGCCATTACAACTACAAAAGAATCAAATGTATTTAAGCTAGGATTAGCAAAGGGTCTGAGAAAGGAAGACACAAACTGTTTACTCCCCTTAATTGCAACCGCCAATGACACTGTAATGTCTTGATCCAATAAGGCTTTTAAATTTACCAGTTCTGAAATAAACAGAAAAGCTATAATCTAGTAGTTACTGCAGATGAATGGCAGATAATAAAAGCTTCATGGATACCTAGTTGTTGGACGAGACAAAGGTTTGGGGTGAAGAAGCCAAAGACAAAAGCCAGCTTCCTTAGGATTTTCTGAAAGGAACCTTGGTGGAAGAATCCTTTGGCTCATATCCAGCATCATTGCAGAATGCAGCTCCCATGATTCAAAACAAGATAGCAACTGATAGAAACAGCCCACATTAGTTCAATGGATAGACTTTCTATCAACTCCAGAGATGAAAATGTAGCAACTGAGAAAAAAGTTTTTAAATTGCCTTACAATAATTGAGTACTATTGGAAAGGAATAACAAGATTACTAAGACCTGATATTGTCCTGGCACAACTTTTGTAATGAATTCTTGAAAAGTTATGTTGAAGCATGCTCAATCTGAAGGGAGTAGATAGACAGCGGATTTTAAGAAAAAACTTATATGTTCAAGGATTCTGTCTTTCTTAGTCCAAATGGATTGGAAGTGACCACATGCTTTATTAAGACTCATAAGTTTCAATGTGACAAAAATCTCAGATGAATTCAATTTAAAATCTATGGTTCTAAGACTCAAAAACAAGTCTTACACTTATTCTTGAGCTCATATCAGGTTAATAAATCATATACTATGCAGCAAAAATCAATGAAGGAATTCCAAAATACTAACAAATATGACAAATGGAATACTAATAAAAAACCTCACCTCAAAAAGAAAAACCCCAAGGCTATATATATTTGATGAAAATGTGCAGCTTCTACCTTTGGGCACCTCTGGGCAAACATACCACTTCTCTTCCGATTGTATAGCTGCAGAAATAGAATGTGTAACAGATGCAGAAGGGTAGCGGAAAATTGGAGGCTGGTTCAAAAAACAGTTAGAATCTTGCTTAACAGATGTATGAAAACCAATCTTATTTCCCGTCTCAATCCTAGATTCATGGGGAGAGGTGAACTCTGTTTGGTGTCCAAGAGATCGCATGTTCTCATTGAGTTTTAGCTGCTTTGCATGTAAACTACAATCTGCAGCATTCATCCCTTCTTCCAGGAACCTTTTCCTCCTCAAATCACTATTTACAGCAGACTCTAGTCCTTTCTTAGCAGATAGACCTGTATATGTAACCCTATTTGATGAGGATAAATAGAAACAGGATGGCCGTAAGTCTTGCAAGACAACTCCTTGGGAGTGTGCAGAATCCACCAACTTCACAATCTGCCAGAATAGAAGTAGGCTTTCAGCTTTATCCTCTTTACATCTCCCTGGTTTTAGCCATTCTCTCAAAGTAATTCCATTGGGGCAAGGTGCAGTAGCAGGCCTATCAACCCCAAGTAAACAAGGCTGGTCATTGTCAGCAGTTGTGCAAGATTCTGGATCTCTTCTAACAATACCCTTTCCCTTCAAACCTTTCTTTACAAATAACTGCGAAAAGCTAGGCCTGGTTGACGTTTTCAATGGAGTAGCTGCAACTGACGATGCATTGCTTGAGATAGCCATGTTGTCGGTAGCCTTCAAATGCAAAGAAATTCCTCCAGTTGTTTGATCAGTATCCTTGCTCTTATGGTTCTCATAAGACATTCTCGCAAGCTGCTCTTTCGCTCTCAACAACATGTGATCAACGTTTCCATCTAAAGCCTCATGTTCAGACATACTTTCTAAACGATGCATTCGTTGCCACTGACCCTGCCTTAAGTTGTTCGAGCTCTTGGGCAAACTTAAACCTGAGGTCTTATAGTTTTCCGCTGTCAATTCTTCCATTGTAACACCTGTCTCGGTCTCAATCATAGAAGAAGCGCTAGAACATTGAGATGCAAAGCTGCTAACATCGTTCACCGGCCAGTTTCTTCTCTTTGATTCATATATTTTCCGGGATTCCATCAATACATGACCTTCTGATCTCAAGGGAAAATTGAAGCCTTTTCTTGCGAATTCAGTATTCTCAGCTATTCCACTTGCAGCCATTTGTTCCCCATCTCGTTCCATACTAGCCAAATAAAACCCGATTCAATCAATTTTGGTACTTCATAGTACATTACAAGAACAACTACCTACTACAAACATAATAAAAAATGACAATGAAAGGCTGTGAAAAGCTCGAAATTCATTGTATTCACACAGAAAAACAATCGTATGCTGATTTCTGCATTCAAGAAATTATCTTCTAGTCAATGCATCATCCCTAGCATCAAAAAATTTCTAAATAAAAACACACAATTAAGTATAGCTTCAAACTTAAACCCAAAAATGGAAAAATTGGGTGATTAAAAGAATAAAATTACCCAGTTTTATCACATGAAAATATCTTCTCTTACAATCAAAGTCGTACAGAGCAGCAAGAAATTCAAAATGATCATGTGCAGGGCCAAAGAAGGAAAAAGAGAAAAGGAAAAGAGTCAACTTACGCATCAAGGACCAAAGTAAATGCAATAATAGCAGAGAACGGTTAACCGTTACTCTCAATTCGGCAAGCCACAAAGAAAAGAAGAAAGTGGTAAAACTTGCCAGAAATGGAAACGGAAAATATTATTAAATAATTGGGGAGCGCGTAAAAGAATAATATTACCTATTAATATAATAATATCTCCTCAATGCTCACACACAACAACAAAGGGTCATAAACAGAACAATGTCTTTTCGGTGTCTACTAGATATTTTTTCCTTTTAGTATTTTTCATTTTAAAGCTAAATATGGCAAATTGTTCCATTTTTGCTTGGCCTATGAATTTTCCAAATTTATTTTATTTTTTAATTTTAAAATGTTTATGAAAAATTAAATACAAGTGGGTTTCTTGAGCGACTATGCTTAGCCCAGAGCAGTCTCAAACGTGAGGTTAAAAGTGCAGCCACGATATTCTTTCCCGGAAACTCTGAGATCAAAAATAAAATATTAATTCTATTATTTTAAAATATATTGGGGAGACTCCTTGACAGGCTCTTTGACAAATGCCCCTCGTTTCTTAATTATTGCCAAATTTGCCATCCAACCCACCAGCCGCTTTCCTCTCCGGGGCTGCAAATAATAAACCCGAGGCTTCGGAAAGCAAGACAGACACTGTCGAGGGTGTCGGGGACAGTCTCGCAGGGAGTTGGATTTTTGCTGCGATTTTCAGACAAAGCAGTTGCATCGAAGGGGCGGTTCTGTAATATTTCTACAACTCCAGTGGCAGCGGCAGGACTGCAAGCACAGGAACGAGTAGTTGTGAACGACCCACATAGATTGTAGTCCCTTGGGTGACGGCTAGCACGTGCAAATGCAATGCAAATATGCAAAGGACCATTGGGTTGGGCCTTAAATTGTCTTTCGGAATTGAGCCAGTTAGGAATCATTGATTCCCTATGATTAGTAAAACCGTTTCAACTAAAATGATGCTAAATCCATTCTCAAAAAAAAAAAAAAAGAGATGCTAAATCCTAGCCAACCTGTGACTAATTTAGAGGGTTAAAACCTGGTTCTCTATCTTCCTTTGGTGCATCAGAGAGGTTAAAATAGCCGAATTTGGCTTTATAGATTATGAGCCTCCGCTTGCATTCTTTATAAAAAAAATTTTCTGGTTACTACAAAGAAGAGTGCAGGTGGGGTAAAGAATCTTAACAACCCATCAAAAGGTTAAAACAAAAAAAATTCCAGTGAACAGAATCATTTGTAGGGAAGAACGGACGTATAATTTTACTCGGTAGGGTATTCGATGCAATTGATAATTCTATGGTCGAAGTAACAGCCAGGTAAGGATTCTTTGTTTTTGGCTTTTCTCTTACGGGGGTCTTCCAGGCCCTGGTTTTGGTCGATCAAGGGTAAGTCTTGTCAAAATTATGAGAGAGGATTTTATTTAGGGGGCGTGGATATGTCGTCACAATGACGATGCTGTTGGTACAGGTTGAAGACAGGACAACATGGAACAACCTGAAAACGAAACAAAGCATGAAAGTCAGCTTGTGTTAGGTGACGTTGATGGTTTGGGGGAGCCCAACGCAACTTTTCTTTCTGATTTGAATCTCCTGATGGTGGCTCTTTCACTGAGCTCTATACGCAACGAAGATCGCTTAAATTTGGTTGACACAGGGAAGACAAGTATTGAAGATCGGGAAGCTAATAAGGGCAAGGCCTGCATACCCAGGTTACATTCCAGAAAACGGGAAACAAATGACGTAAAGCTCATGAGACGACAAACACAAAGGATCCAAACATCACCCAAGGATTTTAGGTAAGATTGTATATTTCTTTTGTTCGTTACAACCGGTGAGGCGGTTGGAATCTAACCTATATATTCCTCTTATCGTGCCTTATGCTTAGGCATTGCAGGAAAATGTAGACAGGAATGTTATAAATAGGAAGAGAACAGAAGAAGAAAAAGACATGATGAAGGCGATGGCATGTAAAATATTCTTTAGATTCAGGTTTTTTAATATTTTATTTTTGGTACTGTAGCATGTAAAATATCCTCTGGGTGCTTTTTCGTTGGATAAATTTTTTTTTTCAGACCGTTCTCCTGGCATTGTTGCTGTCGTCGGACAGAATCCATTAAACCCGCTGTTATGGGACAATATAGAAACGGCAGACACCAGAGATGTTAATCCCAGATGGAATTTGGTGACTGTTTTCTTTCACTTTCTGTTTGTAAGCTTTTGTTGCGTCACCCTGTTTCTTAGTCGTGCGTTGGAGCGGCGAAAGATTTCCTTGTGCATTTTTCCAAAGTGGATAGAACTCCTTCATTCAAATGCACTGTTAAACTTAACAGTAGTATGTGGAATTACAACTATGTGCCTATCTATTCTCGAACTGGGAAGCGGATAAACAAATATCTATGGTAACATTACGAGATACGACACCATAATGATTATGCGGGGATGCATTCACAACATATAGCAACAATCACACACACAAATTAAGGCCTGCGGTGTAGTGCTCGATGGTTCATCCCAAGTTGCACATACAGATGAAAAAACGGCATGCATGCTGAGTTGTTGTCCTTGAAATAGTACGAAATCGAAAACCAGCACCGGATATTTACCCCAGCAACAACACTTGACCTTAGCTGACTGCATCTAACTTGTAAATTTAAAAATTTCACTTCATATTAAAGCTCACCAATCTACTTATTGAGCAAAATGTCTACAACACGACAGAAAGAACACAATCAATATTGCAGAGAAGGCTTGGAAATTGCTTTCTCAACTTTTATGCAGAGGCAGGCAAATGTGTCTTGCATTGTTCCTTCATCCTTATTGACACAGCACATGAATGAGGAGGAGCTGAAAGCTACAGCGTTCACAAGGAAACATAGGGAACCGTGGGTAGAAATTATGGACAGGCTCGTGCATGTGTCTAAACTCATTTTTTGTGAGACAAAAAGGTTAAAAAGACCATCCCTAATTTACCTTCTCTATATCCCCTTGCCCTACAAAAATAGCACACATCCAATAACTACCAAGTTGAATTGGCCCCCTGTTCAGTCCGATATTCTAATCTCAACTCCTAAAATGTCCTTCACCACCTCGTATGTCACGAATGCAATAGCTATTGATGGTACAACCTGGAAAAAGAAATGGATAAACAATATTAAATATGAAACATTGACGGATGACATGTATTTGAGTATTCAAATCTACAACAAAATGTCAATTATATTAAAGAACCATCAACAATAGCATGCTATCAAGTATGTTCTTTTCAATACTAGAGAACAACATATCGTAAAGTCGTGCTAGTGTACAACCAAAAAAGGGTGGAAATGTTACTGAATTATAAGCTTCCATAGATAACCCATTCTGGGAAAATAAAGCCATTTGCATCAGTAAAGAAAGAAGCTTAATGCAGTAAGTTTTTAGGGCATATGCAAGACAACAAAATGCATTCAGCCAAAGGAGGACTAGTACTCTTACTTCTAACTAGACCTCAATCTTTCCAAATCCACAAAAACTCATCAAGGATAAAGAAACAAAAGAATGCAGAAGTCTTGATAAAGTCATGAACCTTTTGGTCTAGGATAATGCAAACTACATACGAATCACTATTCTTCTTGACAGTTGAAGAAAACAAATAGAGATTAAAATATTCCTCATGCATTCAGTATATAAGTATTCTCTTGTCCAAAGTAAAATTTCATGTGAGATATCAATCAAATGAAAAAATTGTCATTCCTAAACTTATCTAGAAGTGAACAAAAATGAATGAAAAGAGCCTGACCTTGACAGAATTAGGTACCAGACCCTTGTATAATGCTCCAAAGCCCTCATGTCGAACAGTTTTCCTGAATGCATCAATCATGCCAGTATACTCAAGAGGGCCCTTGTTCCTCCCATCACCAGTGACAACAGAGGCAGCATCTTTCCATCCTACCATTTGCATTCTTCGGCGAATCACATCAAGAGGGTAAGCAACAGTTTGGCCAACAGTTCCAGCAGCAGCCCCACAAGCAAGCCTTGTTGTCACACTCAACTCAGAGTCCTCAACCAATCCAAATGGTTTCCTTTTGATTAACCAATCTTTTAGAGATTCGTACACAGCAAAGTTCAGACCCACATATGGTATCTGCAAACGTAAAATGAGTTCAAAATCAACATACAACAAATAAGGTAAACATTCCTCTCTGTCAGGTTAGATAATGAATTCACCAACAATAACTCAATAATCAAATTTGACCACCCAAGCACTATGCATAATTCGAAGGAGTGAGAAGGATCTGACTAAAGACTAAGAACTTCGCATGGTAAAAGGTAAAAACAACTGCATAAAGGTTATTACAAAATTCAACAGAAGGCAAAATGGGGCAGAATTTTATTTTAGAGGAGTGGAGATTTCATAATTTATAAAACCCTCAGGAAGAAGGATGCTTCACTCCTCCCCACTTTTCTCTCTCTTCCAAGCCCTTATGTTCTGCTAAGAAGGCATGCTCTCATCACAGCCATACCAAAAAAAAGCCATATAACTACGAAACTCCAAATAGAAGGAAATAATAACCCACAACTCCAATGACTGAAGGAAGCCAACCCTTGTACAATGCCCGTGGGCCTTCTTCCCGCAACACAGTTGACAGAGCATGGATCATTCCTCTATACTGGTAAGGAGACCTCTCTGTCTGCAATATACACAACAAAATGATTAAATGCTCATGTAGCCAATCTACAAGGCACAATCCCTGATATCAAAGAAAGAAAATGCAGCAGCTTAAAATGAAATAAATATTTCATTTGAAGAATTAAAATATTTTTCAAATTTATACAAATTAATTGAAGAACTAAGAAAGTTATGTCCAAAGTTTATTATTTACTACAAAATAGTCTCCTCCAAAGCTTAATCCTCACAATATTGAGATAGATTAAATAACAGATGAAACATCATGCATCTGCCAAGTAAAAAGATATCTAAGACAATACCTGTACAGTGAGCCTGCCTCGTACCATGTCCATTGGGTAAGTTGCAGACATGGCAATTATTCCAGCACATGCTCCAGCTCCAAGGCGTAAAAGGGGAGTGAGTTGAGCCTCTTCTGCAGAATTAACAGCAACAAGAGGAACACTGGTATATGAGCTTTCAAGATTCCAAGGACATCAGAATAAAAATTTCATGACATACATGGTAACATCCATGTAGAATATTGGTTTTCTATCCCATGAATGCAGTTCTATGTAACATTAATGAACTTATAGACCATAACTTTTAGTAGTAATAACAAGTTCCACAAGATATTACAAAGCCAATGCTTTTATGATACTATTATTATCATGCATGCGAGACCATATGAGCATGTAAAGGACATAAATTAACCTAAAATCATATGTGAATTCTTTATGTGTATCAGATAATGCAAACATGAGAAGATTGCTCAGCAAAAAGATGATGACAATATCAGACATACCATTGCCAGTTTGCTGTTGATACAGACACAGTATTCCCCTGTCACAAACAATAACAACGAACCATCAGCAGAAAGAAACACGCCTTGGTACTTCAGTACAAAACTTGAACACGTATGGTAGTAGCAGTGCAAAGGAAGGAAAACTTAGCACCCTCATGGAATCTTATGGCTGATAGATTGAAATTGCATAACCAGAAACGTTTATGCATAGTATTAGTTTGAACATCTTTTTGTCCACAGTCAGACATAGATCCATCGTCAATAGTTTAGGGGCTAAGTAAACAGTAGCCTAAAAAACATAACCAATTCCAGCATGATATTGACTCGAACATAGCAATAAGAACCGAAGGGAAAGTGGAATCAGTCAGTCGACCAACAAAGCAATAGTAACAAGTTGAACTGAACAGTGTTCAGTAGCCGTACTTTGAAGCTTGCTCATAGCTAAAGAACTTGACCGCAGAGTTAGGAACAATGCGCGCGCAGTTAGTACCATTGCCTTTGAAAAGTCCGCGAAAGCCTTCCGTTCTCCAAATGTACTTCAAACCTTGAATTGTTCCGTTGTATTTTATACTATGTGGATTCTGGACCTGCATTTGTTTGGCGCAGAAGAGATTAATCAATTCAGAAATTGAAGCATTTATTTTTCTTCATATAAATAAAAAGCAAATAAATTAAAACAAAAATGAACCTGAAGTAATATTTTTAAACGTTCCAAGGGAGCAACGGCAGTTCGCGACCTGCATATAAAAACGATAAATTAAACAGAAGATGTATTTGAAAAACAATTTTCATTTTTATTGTCCAATTTTAAAACTTGAGAAATTCAATGTTCTCCTCTTGGAAACAATTTCCATCGAGACAAACAAACACTCCAGAGAGAGAGAGCTCACACTCCACCGGCGACGCCGCCGGCGACGAGAGACTTGCAGATGCTAAGAACAGCATAGCTAGGGGCTTTAACGCCCTCTCTCGCGAGCTTCGCTTCCTCGGCTAGATTCACGATCGTCGAAACCGCGGATTCGCTAGTCTTCACATCCTCCGAAGCCATCGAAAACCAAAAACACAAAAACACACTCAAAAAACCTTTTAAGTCCTCTCTCGCCGCACAACCCTAACTAGTGTTTTCTGGTAGCTTCGGGGGATCTCGGACTATCGGGGAGGATTACCCGGCGGTCGATCGACTCGGATCTCCGAAGCGATTTAAGGCAAAAAGAGGCTCCGCATTTCTCCCTTCTTCTTTTTCTAGTTTTTGTGTTGTTGGTTTAAAGAGAGGTCTGGTGGTGACGGCTGCCTTGGGTGCTCGAGAAAGTGAGACCTCAACTCTTTGAGAGCGTGCGACGCCGTTGCTTTGAGAGCGCGTGGGTTTGGTAAGGGTCTTGAGGCTGGAAAAAAGGGCCTTTGGTGGTCACGTGGAGGTGGGAAAAGGGTCTTGTTAGGTGGGATTCGTGCAAGATTAATGGGCGTGTTTGGGTTAAATAAGGTCCGGGTTGTTACTGTTTTTATCTGGTCTTTCTTTTTTTTATATTTATTATTTATTTTTGACAAAAATTAAAAATTTAAAAAATATCTCTACGAAACAGAACATAAAAAACAAAAATGTAAAAATTTAAAAGGTTTTAAGGAGTGATGAAAGACAATATTCGAAACTCAAGTCTAAAGCTTAGACTTTAGAACTCATGTCGTTTAAGGCTTTCAAACTCAGCTTAATTTTTATATACTTTTATTTTAATTTAATTGAGTTTGAGTTCAAATTTAATATTAAAATATTAATATTTGACACAAAACAAGTTAAGTCCAAATATTATTAAGTGAAGTTCAAATATCTTATAAAAAAACTAAATTCATTTCATATGTAAATGAATTTAGTATGTCAAATCAAATTTATACATAATAAATTAATAATATATTAAAATTTAATTGTGACTTTTGTCAAGAAATTAATTTTTTTATACTTCAAAATGATATTGAATATTGCAAAACATTCTTGCAGTTAATACTATTCGGTTTGAACATTAGAAAAATATATAATTTAAATAAACAAAAATAAATAAATTTTAATCATGTTACAATATACCAAATTAACGATTGATTTGCAGTTATACAAATTTTGTTTTTTCAAAACACTGAAGACCGAACACACCATGACTTGTTGGTGAAAAAAAGGGGAAAACGGATTGGGTGAGCTCCAATTATCTTGGGGTGGTCTCAATAACACCTAATTAAATCGTTATTAGGTTGTATGAGAAATAAATAAACCATAGCAAAATTGGGAAACAGCACTCGCGAGTGGGTTATACATTCGGTACGGTTCCTACAGTTAGTGTTTTTATGTGTACTGCGTTTGGCAGAGAACGGAAACCTAGAGGATTCAGTTGACGGCGTTGCTCAGTTTACACGTCATGGCATTTTCTTATTGGTTAAGTGGGTTCCCTTCTGAAAATACTAGTTGAAGGTATATTTTCAGGGAATATTTTTTTCTTTTGAGAAAAAACCATAGACAATTGGCAGATTTTCCAATTACCTTGTCATTAATGTTTAAAAATAATACTTCAATTAAATAAATTATTAATGTCAACATTATACAAGAAACAAGAAAAATAAGATAAGTTAAAATTTGACACTGCAGATTTTGATGTGATTGAATTTGAAAAGGGCATTAATCGTGATTTTTAAGAAAATAGATGTAAATTGTGAGTATAATATTTAAAATATATATTATTTAAAATTATTTAAATGTTTTTTATTTTTTAATTAAATTTCATACTTTTATTTTTATCAAATAAATTAATCAAAACATTATTTTGTCATTTTATATTACTTTATATTAATACGATATACTAACATATTATATAAATAATAATATAATATACTGATATATTATAATAATATGATTATGTGATATTTTTTAATATTTATATTAGTGTCATGTTAAAAACACATAAATATAATATAACAAATAATATTTTGATTAATGATAATTATTTAATTATTTATTATAATTGTTTATTTAATTCAAATTAAAAGCAATAAAAACTTATGTAAATTTTTATAATAATTTAAAGATTTTTTTAGAGCATTATATTTAAATTGTGACATTAATAGTAAGGTAAACAAAAGCAAGCTTAATCAATAAAATTGTTGCTTCGAAGTGATGGTTTTCGTTTCCTTTTTTTTCGTTTTTTTT
>NW_018397258.1:2991729-2994203 GCF_002168275.2 Theobroma umbraticum
CGCTCTCTTTTTCAATCGTTTTTGAGCAGATAATGTGAGCCACCTATCCTTACAAAGACATTTATGGAATGGATCTATAGAGGCAACAAAATGATTCACACACGTCCAAAGTGTCAACAGAAAATGAGACATCCTTATCATCGTCACTCACCTACTTCATCTCCATTCTCGGGGAAGCCATTTATGTGGCCAACAAATTTAGTGGAATCAAACCATTTACGACCACAACTATTGCAAGCCTCTTAATTCCTGAAAATAACTATTGAATTGCACTCACTATTGCCTTCTTGTTTCATTACCATTTTATTTCGAAAAAAAAAACAATTTGAATGTCATTTTTTAAATAAAAATAATATATGTAATTATCATTAAGTCAATGGTTTTCGATTTGAAGCTGATTGGATCTATTCCATTAAAAATCAACTCGACGTGAGCCCGGAGAACCGTTGGGTTTGGGTTCATTGGTTATACATTCATAGGCTGGGCCGTACGGAAGGATGAGAGGATTAAGCCTGTCATATTAGCCCATCTTGGATGCAAAAGCCCAGAACCAGTATCTGGTCAAACTTTCAGCATTGTAGGAGAAACCAGCCTAATGGGCTACGGTTCCGCCCTTGAGCCAGATCTTCTTAGTGAATAGTGAATAACTTTCAGATTTTCAAATATGAAAGTTTTAAAAGGGTTTTCTCTTTTTTTTTTTCTTTAAACTTTTGTAATATTGTTTTAGATTTGTAGTGTATTAACAAGAACAAATGAGAGCATGATCTTGACTCCCATAATTGACGAGAAAACATTGTCAAAACGAAAAACTTAATAAAACAACACAAAATATAATGATTCATAGAAATCATGTAAAGGTTATGTAATATACACATTTTTAAAAAATGAGCAAAATTGCGGCTGTCATACGTCATACTATTTGTTTAATTATTATTAACAATCAACTATTCACCCACGGTAATCTTAATTATTGGTTTCCAGTCAAAAAGTCTTGTAATTGCTTAATAATGGCCATCATTAATCATCATTATATGACGCAATCTATGCTTGATGATGATTAGATTAAGGATCCCTTAACCAAAATTTTACTAATGATCTGATTATTGGGCCCAGTATTAGCAACACTTTGGATTCCAATTATCTTAGGCCTATTTCTGTATTCCATGCGACCTCTCTGTCTTTTGCGAAAAGAAAAAAGGGGAGATCAGAAAAGCTTTTTGTTCTCTTTTCCAAGCAAATATGTCTGTACCCAGAACTACTACCCACATTTTCTTATTGCACAGTTAAGAAGAAAACTTTATTTTGCAATTGACAAATGCTTTGACAATACTTTACAGCTTAATCCCATACAAGTCATCTAACTTTCCTGACCATAATCCGACAAAATAATCCACATAAGTTGAATTTTGGTAGTACATTCGAGGCTGAAAGCAATTCCAAAAGTGAAAAAAAGGGGATGAATCACTACAATTCAAAGTTTTTCACTAGAAGAAGGAATTGTGACTTTGCATCATTATAATTAGCAACAATTCAAAGTACATGGATATTCTTTCTTAATATATATTAATAAACCGATATATGCATGAACGAGAAGTAACATAATAATTCACTTGTGAGTTTTTCTAACTTGCACGTAAAAGACAATTTCAATTTTAGCTAAAAAGGATTATATGAGTTTAATGAGTTAAAAAAAATCATTTACATTGAAATGCAAGTACTGTTCAATGGTTTTGAGACCTTTCAATCTATTGGGTAACATTTAGGAACACAATCGCCACATCACATGGTTAAGTATTAAATGTACAATAATCAACTGGGACCTTAAGGCGTTTTCCTACTGCATCAGATGCTTGTTCAATATAACATTGAACAAAGCACGTTGAGCCCAGAAAATTATGGTTTCGATCGGAATCATTGCATCAGCAGAAGGGCCAAAGCCCAACAATTATGGTTATGTTAGTGTTTTTGAGTGCCACACCATCCACTTCACATTACCACCGTTAACGGCCAATAAGAACAATTTATACTCCAACAGTTGGTTCTGACAGATTCGGGAAATAACCAACGGCTTACAAAGGTAGGGAATCGGGTTAGGGCTGCTCGGAGGTCCCTTCAAGGCAAGCAACATTTAAGAACTGTGAATGCAACAAATTAATGGAAATGTATTACTGGCCCTAGAGGCACAAATTCTGGTCAATTCATGAAGGGTTTAGCTGGTGGGTTCTTTAGAATCCACGAAAGTCCCCTCCACAGATTAATGTATGGGTGCAAAGAGTGATATGCATGAACTTCGTACCACATAAATCGTTTTCAATTCCAGTGACCAAGGTCAGTTTACTTAATCATGAAACCACGGATTTAATTTCCATCTGGCATGCACCTCTCCTATGATTGTCTCCTTGTCTCAATCATTTCACAGCCGGGATTATGCGACTAATCAGCAGTTACCAGTCCCTTGGTCTCAGTTTCTCTCC
>NW_018397258.1:2994213-2996009 GCF_002168275.2 Theobroma umbraticum
TTTTGAGTCCAAGAATGAGCACTAATATTTCTTTTCATTGACTTTCTAACGCCTTGACATCATCAAAATTCAACTCCTCAATCGTTTGTTCAACCTTTGGATGATTTTATGAGGAAATTAAAACCATTTCCAGGAATCCCTTTGTACCTCCTTGGAAGGTGTATCTTAGTTTAAGTTGTATAAATTGATAACAAAGTTGTTACCTTAAGCAGATTCCTTTTCATGATAAAATATTGAAGCTTCATCAATGGCACTGTCTTTTGGCCATGGATCCGTGATATGGTCAGCTTGGTTTTGTTGGAAAAAGAATCGGCAAGATACATGTATTTGTCCCCTCGATGAACTGTTTGTAATCATCACGAAATCAAACAAAAACTTAGGGACAAGCAAGCAATCGAGACATTGAAGCCAAACGGTCCTTTCCTTAACCAACCCGGTCAATAGTATCTCATTGTACTAGGCGAATCTATATTCCAACTTAGGCTCTCAAGCAGGTACATGATTGAATTTTAATCCTACCAATAAATTGTTGACAGGCGAATTAAATATTTTAAAAGCATTAGTTGATGTCTCATATATGAAGATTTTTTTAAACACTTTGTGTATCTTTGAATATGATAGATATATATATATATATATATATCATAATCGACTAAAGATGTAGTATTTTAATTTCAATTCCTAAAAAAGGTGATTTTATTAGCATAACTCATTACCCAAAGTCCAAAAAAAACAAGAAGTCGGATTTGTTGTCCTTAGCCTAGCTAGTGTGTGCTATGCTACGATGGGTGTCGTTCTCTGACAACCTGATAGGACTGAAGAGCTTGGTGGTGGTGGTGGTGGTGGAATTAAAGCTAAAAGAGTTCAAATAAAAAACAGTGAACGAATGGAGGAAAATTAAACGTGGTCATCTTACCTAGGGATTTCTTGGGGTGGATTTTCTTGTGGCATTTACTGTGGGTTATTGGGATTAGCTGTGTCTTGTTTTGAGTGATTACCTTTCATGGCAATAACATCAAAATATTAGTACCATAATTCAAAAACCCAAGTTTAATTAAACATGAGTTACATGACCGTAAAAGCTCTCCTTTACAATGAATTTGAAAAATTTTCCACGTATGTCTTATTGAAGTTAATTGTGACTTGAATTTTATTTATTTTTTAGTTTTGTGTGTTGAAATTGATAATGTGACATTTATATGTACATTTCCGTATATAAATATATATGTTCAAATCTTGAATATTTCATCCTTATCTAAAGTGTTCTTTTTTTGTTTTAAAAAATGAAGAAAATGGAGATGGTATTACATATTTTGGGCAATGCAAGATAATTAAGTAAATGAAACTTTTGAGATATCCTCCATGCAGCCTATTATACCCAAATTTGTCATGACTTCCGAATTCAATGTTTCTTTTTTCTTTATTTTTATATAATGGGAACTTATCAGACCTGTTAATATTTAATAATCAGATGAAAAACCCATTCAAAAATCTCTTATTTTTTAGAGTTTAGGTCTCTCTCAACGTCCACTTGCATCCATTTTAATCTGCAAGTTGCTTTGCTTTCCACGTAAAGCAGAGAGAGAAACAAAGTATACATGTTTAGACGTAAGGAAGATAAAAGATATCGGAACTAAATAATTGATGGAGCAAGACGAATGCTTATCATTTTTTAAGCAACGCTATTATGTTTAATTAATTTTTGTTTATAGCATTAAACAAAGTTCAAGGAATGCTGCATCAGGCCAACCTTTGATTACATCAAAATTAGGGTGATTTGTCTTGGAAATCATTCT